>NC_054483.1:21838933-22150878 GCF_017639515.1 Carcharodon carcharias | reverse complement strand
TGTTCATACCTGTGCAGCTGGGAGGTCTGTACATTTTCATTCAAGTGACCCTCCAGTTAAATGTGTGGAAAAATTAGATGCTAAATCTTAAATTGAGTAGCAATCATGCAAGAATTTGCCAGGAAGAAAATATCTTACTCCAAATATGGTCAGACATGTTGGATTAGAGTAATGAAAGACTAAACAAGGCTGTTTTTCCTTTTCTAAAAATAAAACAGGACCAAGGTGTTATTTTCTCTTTGTTCTGAGCAGTATAATTGCTCTTGCTGTGTTCCAAATAGGTCATCCCAAACACAGCTCTAGCAAAATGAATCACAGTGCGAATTACAATTGACCTTCCATTATTGTTGGCCACGACTCCAATGTCAGCAATAACAGCTAGATAATAAATCAAATTTTAAACAATACTTTACACTTTTTTGATGAAAATACTTGGTTATTTGAGACAATCAAATATACACCGGCAGAAAAAAACCTACCAGAACCCATTTCTCTTCATGCACTGAGCAAAAAACATTTCACACAAACAAACTCAAAAAACTTAACAATTTGAGAAGACAAATACAAAGCTAGCAAGCGCAATTATCTGTAACATATAGTGCAGCAGCGGTTCACCAGGCTAATTCCTGGGATGGCGGGACTGTCCTATGAAGGGAGATTGAGGAGACTGGGCCTGCATTCTCCAGAATTTAGAAGAGAGGTGATTTCATTAAAATTTCCAAAATTCTTAAAGGGCTAGACAGGGTGGATGCAAAAAGGATCTTTCCCCTGGCTAGGGAATATAGAACCAGGGGGCATAGTCTCAGGATAAAGAGAAAGCCCTTCAGGACTGAGATGAGGAAGAATTTCTTCACTCAGAGGGTGGTAATCTTTGGAATTCTCCATCCCAGAGGGCTGTGGAAGCTCAAGAGTATATTCAAGACAGAGATCGACAGATTTCTAGGTACTGAAGACATCAAGGGATATGGGGACAGCGCAGGAAAGTGGCATTGAGGTAGATGATCACATATGATCTAGTTGAACGATGGAGCAGGAACAAGGGGCTAAATAGCCTACCCCTGCTCCTGTGTACTGATGTACCTATGTAATTACCTGTTATGTTTAATCATACTTTCACCAATTTCATCATTGGCCTTGCCTTCTGTCCCATTCCCTAATTATTGTTCCCAATGTCCTTCAAGATAATGCCAACACTTTGCATTTCAATGTTGATCTGCCCACCTCCTTCCAAGTCTGATATTCCCCTTCCTGCCTTTCATACCTCTTCATCTATGTCATGTTACACACCTTTTGAACACATGCATCCCCATCCCCGCTCTCCCATGTGCTTTTCTACAGAGAAGTGACCACTTCACATGTCAGGGAAAACCAGTCATCCAAGCTGGCAAGTCTCCTTCAATATCTTGTCATTCCTGCATACACAACTGCACTGGTACTGTTAGGGTAACCAATTGTGCCTGCAATGTTAATTAATAAATTCAGTTGGTTAAAAAAAGACTCAGAAACATGTTCTTTATTGGTCAGCATTTTAATGTTTAATGAACCAAATCAATCATGCAGACAACTTTATGTTGGAGGTATTATTCAGAGAATTTCACAATATTATACAGATACCTCAATATTAATTTTTCTCTCTCTCCTAAAAACAAACCTTTTAACAAGGACATTTCACAAGCAACTATAAAATCAACATTACAATGTTGAGCTCAACAGTTCTCAGGTTTTTGCACTACCCCCAGCCCTCTTTGTTGTTAGGAATGCCAGCTTGAGATATGTAGTGCTGATGGTAGTCTTTTTCAGCAGATGTTGCAGTTGCAGCTTGGGTTCACTTTTATTGGTTAATAGTCACAGTGTCTCCTTCTGTCCTGCTCTGGCTGTAGTTTAACAACTGTGTAGTGTAACTATAAAAAAACTAATCTATAACATGAAGAACTGGGGAAAATGGGAGGCGGTCAGTCCATTCCACTGTGGAAGGCATCACTGCTTCTTCTTATCTTCACACTAGTTCACCATTCAATTAAGGGTCAGAGGACTGTGATGAGGAGCAAGAAATATGGCTGATCTTTCCTATTATTTTTTGTTTTAATAAGGGATCCCAAGGGCACTGCATTCGCTTCTCAATCAGCTGAATTCTAGGGGAATTAACAGCGATGGCTTTTCCAGGTCATATCTTTGTGAAAATGTCTAGCAAACATGTGAACATATAAAATAGGAGTGGAAATAGGCTACTTGGCCTGTTGGGCCTGCTGCGCCATTCAATGAGATCATGGATGATCTGTTTGTATTACTGATTCCACATCCCCATTTACCCCCAATAACCTTTGATTCTCTGCCTAACTAGAATCTATCTACCTCCGCCTGAAAGGTATTCAATAACCCCTCCTCCACCACCTTCTAAGGCAGAGAGTTCCAAAATCGCACGGCCCTCTGAGAGAAAAGAATTCTCCTAATCTCTGTTCTAAAAGGGCACCCCCTAATTTTAAAACAGTGCCCCCTAGTTCTGGACTCACCCACAAGAGGAAACATCATCTCTGCATGTATCTTGTCAAGACCATTCAGGATCTTATATAGTTCAATCAAGAAAACATGCTAGAATGTCTACCAGTCCTGTGAGCTCATTATGTCACATCTTGACATTTCAACTGCTCCTCAGTAAACACAATGCTGGTACAGAAGCTGGGAAATTGAAAGCTTGTATTTGGTGAGCATTATGTTGTCAGATGTGGCTCAGTGGGTAGCGCTCTTGCATTTGAGCCAGGAAAAGTTATGGGTTCAGGCCCTACTCCTGAGATATGAGCACAACAATCCACTGCAATATTGGGGCAATTTTGCAGTTGTCATCTTTTGGATGAGATGTAAAACTGTAGAACAAAAACAGAATTACCTGGAAAAACTCATCAGGTCTGGCAGCATCGGCGGAGAAGAAAAGAGTTGACGTTTCGAGTCCTCATGACCCTTTGACAGAACTTGAGTGAACTTGAGTGTAAAACTGTAGGCCTGTTTGCTCTCTAAGGTGGCAGAGAAAGATTCCACAGCAGCATTTTGAAGTTAATCCTGGTGTTCTGGTTAATATTCATCCCTCCATCAACATCACCAGAACAGATTATCTGGTCGTGATGTTTGTGGGAGCTTGTTGTGTGCAAATTGCCTGCCATGTTTCCGACTTTAGAAGCTTCAGAAGAACTTTGCAAGCTTTATAGAGCATACATACTGAGGTCGTGAAGGCGTGATTCTCAATACAAGTCTTTCTTTCTGTTCCTCGCCAAGAGCACTGAGATGGTTTATTCCTGCCCTGCCAAAATTCCAAACCAAAATTACCTCACTCAGTGCACAGTGGGAATGATAACTGAAATAGTGCCTCACTTGTCTCAATGCAGGGCATTAGCCTACTGAATTGTTTCTTTAATTACCCATGTATATAACATTTGGCTTTTCATTTTTTTTTGCAAATTCTCACGTTTCTTTTTAAGTATAATATCTGTTGATGTTAGACCTTGGTCATCAGGGATGGTACTCAGGGAAGTTTGGCATTATCTTGGCAAAGGAATAATTTTTTTGAGGTGTGTTGCTTCAATGGCCAAGGGAGGACTCATCATAAAGACACATGAATTCATTATCGGAATTAAAAGATTAACAATTGATTTGTTTGTACTCTTGAGGCAAGGTTTTAAAAAAGAAGCAACTGCAGACATATTCTAAAGCTTGTGTATTCCTGCTCCTGGACCACCCACAGAGCAGAAATAAAACCGAGCCGATCCAAGCCGTTTAGCAGCCAGGCTGGAAACACAAAGAAAGCACATAATTAGGTGTTATATTCTGGATTACTGCAACCTTTGGGTCAAAGCTGTGTGCTTCCCTCCCACCCACCTCTATCTAACCAGCTTTGCAGTGCATTTATTTTTTTTATGCAGGTTTCAGACTTTTTCTTGCTTGCACTCGTTGGATGCAGTACACCTGTCAGAATTGATAAATCAGGAGTAAGTTAGTTTGCGTCTATTCATTGAAAGTCCTTTTGTTAACTCCAAGATTTCCTCCTCCATCTGGCTGCTAATGCCTAAGTATCTGCATCCCTTTAAATTTCGCTGCAAGCATAATTTTCCAGTCCCTCTACACTTCTGTGGACCTAGCTATGAGTATGAAAATGTGCACAAAATTAAATGCAATCAGGTCGCTCCAGTTCTGGCTAGACTTTGAAATATACAGCACAGGAAGAGATCATTTAGCACATTATGCTTGTGCCAGCTATCCAACTAGTCCTCTTTCCTCATAGCCCTGAACATTATTCCTTTTCAAGTATATACAATTCCCTTTTCAAAGTTATTTAATCTGCTTCCATCATTCATTCAGCCAGTGAATTTCAGATAATAATTAACTGCACAAAAAAATTTCCTCATCTCCCTGTGATTCTTTTGCTAGTTCCTTTAAATCTGTGTCCCCAGCGTCTTCTGCCAGTGGAAACAGTTCCTCTTGATCGAATCTATTGAAATCCTTCATAACTTTGAACACCTCTTCCATTAACCTCCTATGGTATGAGAAGAATAAGTTGCACTCCATCCTAGAAATTCTGGGCTAAACTACCCCACAAATGAAAAATCTACCCTTAAGTTTAGATGCCTCCATTTACAGGATGACAGTTATATATTATAATGTTTTGTGGCAACTGATATTGCCAGTCATGACAGCTCAGTAATTCAGTGAATGATAATGCTTCCAGCAAACACGGTGGCATAATTGTAGGATTTAATCTGCAATAATTTGAAAACCTAAGTTTTTACATATTACAAAACCTAACTATCCAGAGGTATTAATTATGCTGGAATAATAATGTTATAATGTAATATAGATGCCTTCAATATTTTTCGTGATACTTCCATAAACACTACATGATGCAGTGACAATATCCTGCCCAGGATTATTCCTAATATTGTTATAGAGTAATACTTCTGTATCACTCTTTTTGATGCTCTGTGTATTGCATGGAATTTTCCTCTGTGTAGTAATTCTAATTCTGCTCTTTCCATTACAATAATAATGCCCTGTACCCTATCCCCTATTAAAGGGAGTAAGTCACTCACCATCCTGACTTGGAAATATATCTCGCCGTTCCTTCACTGTTGCTTGGTCAAAATCCTGGAACTCCCTCCCTAACAGCACTGTGGGTGTACCCACACCACATGGACTGCAGCAGTTCAAGAAGGCAGCTCACCACCACCACCTTCTCAAGGGCAACTGGAGATAGGCAATAAATGCTGGCCCAGGTAGTGAAGCTCACATCCCATCAATGACTTTTTAAAAATGGGGTAGATTGAATAGAAAACTATTTCCACTGGTTGGAGGGCTGAGAACGAGGAAGAATAGTTTGATCATTAGAGCCAGATCTTTCAGGGGTGAAATTAGGAAACAGTGGTAGAAAGGGTGGTAGAGATTTGGAACTCTCTTCCACAAATGGCAACTGAACGGATCACTTGTAAATTTTAATTTTGAGATTGATAGGTTTTTGTTATCCAAAGAGATGAAGAGACATGAGTCAAAGATGGATATATGGAGTAAGGCTGAAGGACACACACAACCTCACTAAATGGCAGGAAAAAACTCAAGGGGTTAAATGGCTGACTGCAAATCCTATGCTCCTATACCAAATAATGCTGCACATAATATGGACCAGTTCAGTAGTTTTTGTTAGTCTGGTTTTCACTCGATGGCACATGGATCATTAAGTGGCTAGAGCTACAGAGATTTTCAGATTGCCTGTTCTTTGAGTGTGTGGAGTCCTAATCCTAGCACAATCTTGATGGCAGCATAAGATTTCATGGCAAACTGGTTATGCTTTAATCAGGACTCCATTGTAATTAAGTCTATTCTGACCTGCTCTCGCACCCACTAATCCAGCAATTGGGCAAAGGGCTTAAAAATGCTGCCAGTATCTAGTTACTTCTGTCTCAGTTCATGTTATTTCCCTTAATAAGTGAACTGCCTTGCATTTACCTCAGTAAATTGGGCTACTTTGTCCCTGGGCTTTGGAGGTAGTGTTTGTGAAGCTTGTCTCAGTGTTTAGCTGCAATTACCTGTCGCAGCAAGGTGTTCAGTTTCCTATTATCCATTAATAACCTCCAATGGGAGCCATGACTGCAATTTACCTCCATTTAACTGCCTTACTGCATTCACTAATGAAGGGTTGAGACCCATTTTTAACATTTTCATATGGCTGAGTGCTCGCCGATTTCGTCTCACTTCGCAAATTTCTGTGGTGTGAAGGCGCTTATCAGTTCTTGAGCTGAGACTCAGTTCCTTTGCAGGTTAAAAACAAAATGTAAAGTCCAGCAGTTGCTTCTCAGTGGAAGAAAATATTGACAACTGAAGCAGCAGCAATAACACCAATTTGCAGCATTAAGAGAAAATGTTTCAGAGCACATAACAAGGCTGAAAGATTTGGGTGTGAGCTGGGCATACACTAATGGGGGAAAGTGAAGTAGCAATAAGGCTGTTCAAAGATGGGGTTGTGAGATGATTTTGGAAGGCAGAGGGGCAAGCGGCAAGACAAAGTGGTTTGGGAACAGACTTTACAATCCTGTGAAACAAATGCCTCCAACGGCAGAGTGAAAATAAACCCCAAATTCAGTACTAGAACCAATCATCACTTGGCAACAGAGAAGTGTAGCATGGAAACAGGGACACATAGGACCATAGGAATTTGCAAGACCACATATAGCAAATGTGTGGCCTGGAAGGGTTGGTAAATGAGGAAAAGAACCCTGAAGTCCACGTCAGAGCCCACTAAGGTACAAAGTAGACAATGTTTTTCCCTCTCACTTTCTTCTTTTGCTGAGATATGGGGCGGATTTTATGGCCTTGTCATGTGGAGGCGGGTGGAAAATGAGGCCAGTAGATCACAAGTTCATTGACTTCGGTGGGACCAGAAGATCCATTGTATTGTACCCTGGGGTACAGTTGCTCAATAACTCACCAATGCTTCTCCTGTTCTTTCTATGTGAATCTGTACAGTGAGTTTCAACAAGCCATTTGACAGTAGAGGGATCATAATGCAGCCTTCTCGTGTCCTCAGCCACTAAGCAGTGGATAGTAATCAGAAATTGGAACCTTCCAATTTTGGAAGATGGCAAATTTAATGAGACATAATTTGCCAATTACTTGTAAATGCTACAGTTGATGTATCTGCAATATCTTCATAAACCTTATATCTGTCCACATTTCCTTGTCACAAAATGTTACCTTCTATTGTCACAGTTTTGTTACACCTTTGTGTCAGCTTTTCGTGTTTTTTTTTAATTCATTCATGGGATGCGGGCTTCGCTGGCTGGGCCAGCATTTATTGCCCATCCCTAGTTGCCCTTGCGAAGCTGGTGGTAAGCTGCCATTTTGAACCGCTGCAGTCCATGTGGTGTAGGTACACCCACAGTGCTGTTAGGAAGGGAGTGAAGCAACGGTGAAATATTTCCAAGTCAGGATAGTGAGTGACTTGGAGGTGAACTCCAGGTGGTGATGTTCCCACCTATCTGCTGCCCTTGTCTTTCTAGGTGGTAGTGGTCATGGGTTTGGAAGGTGCTGTCTAAGGATCCTTCGTGAGTTACTGCAGTGCATCTTGTTGAAGGTACACACCGCTGCTAATGTGCGTCGCTGGTGGAGGGAGTGATTGTTTGTGGATGTGGTGCCAGCCAAGTGGATTACTTTGTCCTGGACAGTGTCCAGTTTCTTCAGTGTTGTTGGAGCTGCAGTTATCCAGGCAAGTGGGGAGTATTCCATCAAACTCCTGACTTGTGCCTTGTAGATGGTGGACAGGCTTTGGGGAGTCAGTAGGTGAGTAACTCTTTGTACGATTCCTAGCCTTTGACATGCTCTTGTAGCCACAGTATTTATATGTCTAGTCCAGTTCAGTTTCTGGTCAATGGTAACTCCCAGGATGTTGATAGTGGGGATTCAGTGATGGTAATGCCATTGAACATCAAAGGGGCGATGGTTGGATTCTCTCTTGTTGGAGATGGTCATCGTCTGACACTTGTGTGGCACAAATGTTACTTGCCACTTGTCAGCCCAAGCCTGGATATTGTCCAAGACTTGCTGCATTTGGACATGGACTGCTTCAGTATTTGAGGAGTTGTGAGTGGTGCAGAACATTGTGCAATCATCAGTGAACATCCCCACTTCTGACCTTATGATGGAAGGAAGGTCATTGATGAAGCAGCTGAAGATGGTTGGGCCTAGGACACTACTCTGAGGAACTCCTGCAGTGATGTCCTGGAGCTGAGATAACTGACCTCCAACAACCACAACCATCTTCCTTTGTGTTAGGTATGACTCCAATCAGTGGAGAGTTTTCCCCCTGATTCCCATTGACTCCAATTTTGCTAGGGCTCCTTGATGCCACACTCGGTCAAATGCTGCCTTGATGCCAAGGGCAGTCACCCTCACCTCACCTCGGGAGTTCAGCTCTTTTGTCCATTTTTGAATCAAGGCTGTAATGAGGTCAGGAGCTGAGTGACCCTGGCGGAACACAAACTGGGCATCAATGAGCAGCTTATTGTTAAGCAAGTGCCGCTTGATAGCACTGTTGATGACCCTTTCCATTACTTTACTGATGAAAGAGAGTAGAATAATGGTTGGATTTGTCCTGATTTTTATGTACAGGACATACCTGGGCAATTTTCCACATAGCCAGTTAGATGCCAGTGTTGTAGCTATACTGGAACAATTTGGCTGGGGGGGGGCGCAGCAAGTTCTGGAGCACAAGTCTTCAGTACTATTGCCGAAATTTTGTCAGGGCCCATAGCCTTTGCAGTATCCAGTGCCTTCAGCCATTTCCTGATATCATGTGGGGTGAATCAAATTGGATGAAGACTGGCATCCATGAAGCTGGGGACCTCCGGAGGACGCTGAGATGCATCATCCACTTGGCACTTCTGGCTGAAGATTGTTGCGAATGCTTCAGCCTTATTTTTTGCACTGCTGTGCTGGGCTCCTCTATCATTGAGGATGGGGATATTTGTGGAGCCACCACCTCCAGTGGGTTGTTTAATTGTTCACTACCATTCACGACTGGATGTGGCAGGACTGCAGAGCTTAGGTCTGATCTGTTGGTTGTGGGATCGCTTAGCTCTGTCTATCATTTGCTGCTTATGCTGTTTGGCATGCAAGTAGTCCTGTTTTATAGCTTCCCCAGGTTGACACCTCATTTTTAGGTATGCCTGCTGCTGCTCCTGGCATGCCCTCCTGCACACTTCATTGAACCAGGGTTGATCCCCTGGCTTGATGGTAATGGTAGAGTGAGGGATATGCCAGGCCACGAGGTTACAGATTGTGTTCGAGAACAATTCTGGTGCTGCTGATGGCTCACAGTGCCTCATGGATTCCCAGTCTTGAGTTGCTAGGTCTCTTCGAAATCTATCCGATTTAGCATGCTGGTCATGCCACACAACATGATGGAGGGCATCCTCAATGTGAAGGCGGGACTTCGTCTCCACAATGACTGTGCAGTGATTACTCCTACTGATACTGTCATGCAGATTGGTGAGGATGAGGCCAAGTATGTTTTTCCCTCTTGTTAGTTCCCTCACCACCTGCCGCAGACCCAGTCTCACAGCTATGTTATTTCAGACTCGGCCAGCTTGATCAGTAGTGGTGCTACTGAGCCACTCTTGGTGATGGACATTGAAGTCCCCCACCCAGAGAATTCTGCACCCTTGCCACCCTCAGTGATGTTCAACATGGAGGAACACTGATACATCAACTGACGGAGGATGGTATGTGGTAATCAACAGGAGGTTTCCTTGCCCATGTTTGACCTGATGCCATGAGACTTCATGGGTTCCAGAGTCAATGTTGAGGACTCCCAGGGCAACTCCCTCCTGACTGTATACCACTGTGCCACCACCTCTGCTGGGTCTGTCCTGCCGGTGGGACAAGACATACCCAGGGATGGTAATGGTGGTGGTGGAGACTGGGACATTATCTGTAAGGTATGATTCTGTGAGGGTGACTATGTCAGGCTGTTGCTTGACTAGTCCGTGAGACAGTGCTCCCAATTTTGGCACAAGCCCCCCAAGATGTTAGTAAGGAGAACTTTGTGAGGCCAACAGTCCTGTAATTGCCGTTGTAATTTCCGGTGCCTAGGTCAATGCCTGATGGTCCATCTCGTTTCATTTCTTTTTTTTGTCTTTGTAGCAGTTTGCTTTAAGAGTCAACCACATTGTTGTGGGTCTGGAGTCACATGTAGGCTAGACCAGGTAAGGACAGCATCTCTTTAGGGAACCAGATGGGTTTTTACAACAATTGACAATGGTTTCATGGTTATCTTTGCACTTTTAATTCCAGATTTTTATTGAATTCAAATTCCATGATCTCCCGTGGTGGAATTCAAACCCAGGTCCCTAGAGCATTACTAGTCCAGCGACAGTACCACTACGCCATCACCTCCCCCAGCACTTTTATAATGTCTGTTTAAACTTGTTACACTGTAATCTCCCTAGCAAGTTTGTACCTCAATTTTGACATCCCCGTGCTCCTTTGCCAATAGTATAATAACCAGTCCCAAGTCTCTGCTGTCCAAATCGCATCAGTGTTGCCCAGTTAACTGTAAATTGATTCCTGGGATGAGAGAGTATTACCCTCAGGGGACATTGTGTGGAATCGTCTGTTCCCACTGGTGGCGGCCGTTATGGCGGGTGTAAGGGGAAGACAATATGCTGAGAACGCCAAAAATTGGTTCCCCGCCATCGTAAAACCAGTTGTGATCCTCCACTCCACCTGTAAATGGTGGGCCACATTTCCCACTGTTGCATTTCGGGAATCTAATTTCAATATTTTAGCATCTCATTTTAAACTCTGCTCACCGGAATTATCCACCCCCATCAAATTTACTGCCCACTTCAGTATGACTTCAGAACGGTGTGCTTCACGACTACCTTTAAAAGGGACCTGGCAACTTGAACTTTGAGGGGAGGTAAGTGTACACAACCTTGTGCAGTGTTCGCGAGAATCGCCCACAGGACATTATGGAAGAGGCACTGCACATTTGGGGTTGGGGGCACAGGAAACTTGTTTTTTCCTGGCTGACTTTCAGTGTGGTGCTGGGGCAAGGGCTGCAGTGTGGGTGAGGCTGGTGTTTGGGGGGGTGGGGTGTGGGTGAGGGGGGGGGTGGCGGTGGAGGCGGCGGGCAAGGCAGCACAGACTGAAGGGAGTCCACAGGCACATGCCTGGGGTGGGGGGAAGAGGTGGGGTTGTGGTGGTGAGGGAATTGGTAGCACACTTGGAAAAGATTGTCAAAAGTGAGCATTCTTCTGCAGCTGAGATCACTCAGCTGCAGCTCCATTAACATGCTTGGAGTCAGGCTTCTGAAGCGTTTCTGTTCAACCAAGCAATGCAAAAGCATGAAAGTATCACCACACACTCCAGAACTTTTCACCTCTCGGCTGCAGACTGCAAATTAAAGTGTGTTTTAGGGGGTAGGAGAACAATTGGCCAACTGGGCAATCTGTAGAATCCCCTTGCGAAAGTGGCCATGGCGCAGTCACTGGTGGAGACACTCATGTTCCCTTGCAATGCCTTGATTCAGGCATCTGTATCCATCATGGTTCAAGATAACAGCGCAGACTTGCAGTGCGGGTTAGGAGAATACCTGCACCTGAGCTGAGTGCACAGCATGCAGTCCAGTGGCCGAAGCTGCTGCCAGTCAGTCGATTGGAGTGGAGTGGAGGTGGGTGGGATTTCAGACAGCCATGAAGTGCAATGCACACTGGCCATCCAAGTGGTGGCCAGCCCTCCCCTGCATGCATGAATGGGCCTTTAGACTTCACAAGGAGAGGTCCTTAGGACACATATGCTAACCCACATGTCTCTTCCTTTCAAACTGGAGGAGGAGTGCATCAGGATCATGCAGCCAGGTGATTTAGTGGTATGCCTCATGGCTTTCAGGGAGCAGACAAGAAGAGGAAGAGTGTGGTGGAGGCACCTGGCTTGGCAAAGGGAGGAGCACCTCCCTCGTGATGAAGGGGTGGCAGGGCCTGCTGCACACCCAGCTGAAGACCCACAGCGAGCCAATGCTCGTAGGTGCTTCACTACTCCGAAGGTCTATAGAGACTGTCATTCCTGCAGATGACTGAGAACTAGTGCCTTTGAAGACTGCACTTGTCTAGGGAACTGGTCAGTCACATATTCCACTGCTACAGGATTTGGCGCCATGGGGACATGGAGAGCATCCACTGCCAGTGGCCATGAAAGTGACCATGGCACCCAAGTTTTACACCAGTGGCTCCTTCCAGGGCTCCACAGGCGACCAGTGTGGATCTCGCAAGCCTCCATGCACAGTGTATCCAAAAGGTCAAAGATGACACCTTCGCAAAGGCGCACAACTTTATGCATTTCGCCAGGGAACAGGAAAGCCAGGAAGCAAAAGTGCTGGGATTTGCACAGATCTTTGGTTTTCTACAGAGTGCAGGGTGAAATTTTCTGCAATCACGTAGCACTTAGGTCTCTGTGGCAACAAGCAGTCAACTACATTAAATGCAAGGGCGTCTACTCTCTGAATGTTCGGCCACTACAAATGCACCCCACGGGTCTGCACACGATTCCCAGGGAGCACCCATGACTCCGACATCCTTAGCAGATCTCAGATCCCTGACATCTTTCAGTGTTCACAGAGGGTGCAGGATTGGCTCCTCAGGGCCAAGAACTACTCACAGAGAACATCGCTGATGACGCCTGTGCGGTGGCTTCAGAGTGCACCAGAGCAATGGTATAATGAGGCTTATGCTGTGACCCGGACTTTGGTGGAGCAAATGATAGGCATTTTGAAAATGAGGTTCTGGTGACTTGACAGGTCCAGGGGAGCTGCAATACAGTTCACCGAATGTGTCGCATAACATCGTTACTTGCTGCGCGCTACACAACCTGGCGCTACAACGGGAGGAAGGACCTGGCTGAGGAGGGGATGGAAGAGCTGCACGTCTCCTCCGATGAGGAGGACATCAAAGGGATGACGGTGATGAGGTGGCGTGGATGCTGGCGATGAGGTCATCGCACTGGCCAGATGAGGGAGGTATGGTCAGGAGGCCCACATAGCCCCATGATTCCTGGAGGATGATGACAAGATGCAATGAGGACAGTCCTGACATCCTCATCTTGCATGTATGAATGTTTGACTCCTGTGGCTGATGGCAACGCACATATCCTCAATGCTCAGGCTAATGTCATGGAGATGCAGCAGAGGCCCTAATATATCACTGGATTCCAGGAGGATGATAACGACATACAGTGAGGATACTCCATAGATCTTCATATTGCGTCTGTGAGTGTCTGACTCCTGTCTGTCTAAGGGCAGCTCACTTGCGCTCTGGTTCAGGGTCACATCATGGAGATGCAGCCGTGAAACTTTAAATGTACTTGATCCTTTGTCAGCCTTCAGCACCTTTCCCCTTCAGGCGCACACCATTACTGGTCACAGATGCTGAAGAGATGGGGGGCCAGCCCCACCTCAAAGGTGCTGAGAGCACACAGAGAAAATGATGGAACTCTGTGACACCTGCCCACAACATTCTGGGAGCAATGACAAGCATCATTAGGTGCAGGCATCACTAATGTCTTCAATGAGTGTGAAGTTGGATCATCACTTTGGTCTGAAGGTTACACACTGCACAGGGAAGAGGCCTTGGACTGAGACACGTACCTTTAACTTGGGCAGAAATCAAGGTTTCAAATCTGAGTGACACGAACACTACTCATCATAACAAGGAGCCATTTTTGGGAGTTTATTTATAATAGAGAACATTAAGTACATGTGATTAAGACCCGTGCCCAGGCTGTGCAACTAGATCCCCTTAACCTTCCTAATCTTACCGCTACATCTTGGTGCTACCTCGACATCTACAGCAGGGGTGGAAGTAGTCTTCTGACTGCTATGCCCCATCTGTGATGACCTTGGCAGGTGTCTCCTGGAGGGTCAAGACTTGGAGGGCCCCAGCCTGCTTTCGGGAACCTCCTGTATGGCAGTGGCACCCTCTTTGGCCTGTGGAGCTGGAGCTGCTGAGATCACAGGTAAGGGAGATTCGGATGGGTCGGATGCTCCCAGAGTCACTTGGGTGGATGGCCCTGGGGTGTGCACCTATCGATCCTCCTTCCTATGTGTGCCCGACAGCCCCTGACTGACCCCTTGTGGTGAAGGGGAAGCTGGAGTAAGATCATGCTGCCCCGCATCCCTCTTGCGCTGACACTGTTGGAGACCAACCATGGCAACAGCGATGGAGTTCAGCCTGCACAACAGTGCAGGACCTATGTCTCAGACCAAGGTATCCATGGCGGCCACACCCTGCCAGTGTTGATCTTGGTACATTGACATGCCAGCACTATCACCTCAGACTGAAGGTGGACAGAGTCCTCCAATATGCCTTGCAATCAGAGCAGTTCAGCGGACATCCTATCCTGATGTTCCTGAGCTTCCCTTTGCACCTCCAGCAACCGAGGTATGACAGAGTCCAGAGGCTCCTCATCTGACTTGGACTCAGCAGATTTCTGACCTCCAGCAATCCTCTGAGTGTTGGAAACCTGGGAAGTCCCTGCTTCTGCCTGCTGTGGATCAGACAGTGCGAAGTGCTTACCAGATTGTGACTCCAAGGCTACTCTAGAACTAGGTCCCAGCGAGGTGTGTGTCTCCGTGCTGGTGGAGGGTGTGCATGAGTGCTGTGACAGGTCTTCAAGAGGGTGTCATCAGATTCTTCTTCTGAAGTGTCTTTGGGGCCTGAGTCAAAGACATAGGTCATGGCCCCCTCAGCTGCTTCCCAGATGTGCCTGTGAAAGCAAGGAGAGATAATTATGCATGGCAGGGGACTGCAGAACAGGGAAACTCACTCACAGCTGTCGGATGGATGTTGCACTGCTGGACCCTCACTTGGCTGACCTCACAGTCAGCACAGGAATGGTCCAGATCATCGCTGGCCAGCTGGATGACTCTATTTTCAAAATCTGTGAGGACCTTGATGTCAGGCGTTCCTCTACCAGTCTGCAACCTCTCCCTTTTGTTGAATGCCAGCTTGTCCTGCATGATGACAGATGGAGAAGGTGTAAGCAGGGCACTTGCCAGGCCAAGTGAGAATGAAGCCTGGCATGTGTGGGTGGTGGGTGGTCATGGGTGGCCATGGATTGGATGAGGAAGCGATCCGCAGGGCAGGTGAAGGTGTGTGTGAGAGAGTGAGTGCTGATGTCCCTTGAACTGGCAATGAGTGAGATCCCTGTGGATGTATGATGACTTTATGAGTGTGGGAGCTGTGAGTGATGAGAAGAGTGACTTACCCTGGCAGAATGGAAGAGATTATTCATTCTCTTTCGACACTGCGTGGCTGTCATCTTTTGCAGGGTGTTGCACTGAACACTGCTGCCACTGCTTCCGTGCTAGATTTGTTACCTTGCTTGTTGGTCTTTGCCCAGAACTGGGGTAGAGGACTTCACTGTGGGCCTCTACTGCGTCCAGTAGGTGCCTGAGGGAGGTATCGCTAAATTTGGGGGCAGCATATTTCCTCTCTTTGGCAGCCAAGACTTATCAGCAGTTTTCAATCCCTTAGAGAGTGCTAGCTCTGTGCAGGGATGCCCTTTAAATATGGCGCCCAGATTATTGAAGGCCTGAGGTAACAGCAAGGTGAACGAATCAGAGGCCACCCTGCCAGCGATCCGACATGTTTCCCGTGAATACATTACTAATTAGGTGGGACACGCTGGGCAGGGGCTAAAATGGCGCGAAAACCCAACATTGCGGCTGGCGGGTAAAATGACTTTTTTCACTCCTGCTACCGCACTCAGGGCAAGTCTGGGGTGATTCTGCCCATTGAGTGGAATGTTCAGGCAAATGAGAGGTTATCTCATTGAAATGCATAAAATTCTTAGCACAGTTGAAAGGCAATATGCTGACAGGCTGTTTCTCCTGGCTGATGAGTTGAGAACAAGAAGTTGTCATCTCTGGATAAGAATTTGGCCATATAACACTGGGATGAGGAGAAATATCTTGGGTAGAGGGTAAAGAATCTTGAGAATTCTTTCTCCAGAGAACTGTGGATGCTCAGTTGTTGAGTATATTCAAGACTGAGATAGCAGACTTTTGGACACGAAGGGAATCAAGGAATATGGTGATAGGGAAGGAAGCTGGAGTTGAGGCAGAAGATCAGATGTGATGTGATTGAATGGTAGAGCAGCCTAATGATCATAGGCCTACTCCTGATCCTGGTTCTTGTTTTTTTTAATGTAGATAACAATATCAAACAAGAGTTTTATATTAAAATAAGGACAAAATTTATGACTTTAAAATCAGGGCCGAATTAAATTTCAGCAGCCTTGTGTACATTTATTTCTCACCCTCTAACCCTGTTTCAACTAAAGGTGACGCTTGGGGCAGAATGTTTTGTCCTTCGGGCGGGCTCATGCCCGACCCTATGAGGAGTAAAATAGTGCACTATGACATTGAGCGAGTGTCCTGACTTAGCGGGCGTGCAGAGCAGAGCCCGCCATTAATTAAGCCGCCACTTAAGGCCTTTAAGAGTCCAATTAAATGTGATTTTTCCTTGCTCGTGCGATTTCCAGCTTGTCACACGGGCAAAATGAGCAGGCATCAGCCGACATTTTCACAACCCTCATCCAAGGGTGGGATAAAAAGGGTCAGCAACATTGCCAGTGTGAGTAGTGAGGAGTTTGGTAGTTAGTTTGCTGCTGGTTGCTTACTGGTACTTGGCAGCCTCACTTCTGTTGGGGACTTCATTCTTAGCATTTCCGGGCTACGTTTCAGGACTCATTGCTGTCTGCAAGGCCCTCGGAAGAGCTTCTAGGGGAGGGACCTGTGGGAGAGAGGTGCAGCCACAAGGGGTGCATGGCCAGCAGGTAGTGCAAGGCGGAAGATGCCATAGAAGACACCACTCTCCTGCTGCTAGGGTTTACAGGCTTCCAGGTTTCAGACAGCTTTCCCCTTTACCCTGGTAATTGGGATTGTGGTCTCTGCTGGAGGCACCTCCTCTGAGGGGGAAGAGTGGAGCAGAAGGGAGAGGAGGCCAAGTGTTACAATGCAGCTTCTAGGGGAGGGACCTGTGGGAGGAGAGGTGCAGCCACAAGGGGCCCAGGGCCAGCAAGTAGTCCAAGGCGGAAGGTGCCACAGAAGATGCTGCTATCCTGCTGCCAGGGTTTACAGGCAGCGATGCAGCTACCTCAATATGTCTGAGGTGCAATACCGAAGGAGGCTCCGCCTCCGAAGGGAGAGCGTGATCTCCACTTGTGAGATGATTGGACCTGAGATCAGCTCCGACTGTGTGGGTGGACACACCATGCCAGTGGCTCTGAAGGTCGCATTGGCCCTCCTGCTCTTTCAGGGGTCAGTGATCGAGGGATCTGCGTGGAGTGTTCCAATCAGCTGTCCACAGTTGCTTCAAGCTGGTGATAGAAGCTCTGTTCAGGTGGGTATTGACTTTTATTTTTTACCGTACAGATGAGGCCAGCTAGTCTGAGTGAGCCAGAGGCTTTGCAGCGATTGCTAGTTCCCCTGTGTCCATTGTGCCATGTGGTCATCAAGGCGCCAGCAGGTCAGCTGGGTGCCTTCGTCAGTTGGAATGGATTTGGCTCTATGAACGTTCAGGTAGTGTGCCCAGTATGCAGATTCTGCAAGTTTGTGCAAGGTACCCTGGCGGCTCCTATGATGCTTACACCCTCAGACAACTCCCAGGTGCCGAGGCTCTTCAGTGCTCCAGCCCGACTGAATGGGTGGCTGCTGGGTGACAAGGGCTAAATGTTGAAGTGGTGACTCATGACGCCAATCTGCCACCCAAGAACAGAGGCAGAGCACCGTTACAATACAGATCATGCTTCCACAAGGGCCGCGATAGAGAGGACCATAGGTCTTCTCAAGATGCGCTTCTGATGCCTGGACAATTCAGTGGGTACAGTAGAATACCCCACCAGAGCGGGTGTCACTGACAGTGGTTGCATGCTGCGCCCTCCACAATCTGGCACTGGCAAGGGGGGACCCACTGGAGGAAGAGGATCTTGACGTAGCTGCACAGGCCACAGATGGTGAGTCCAGTCGTGAGTCAGATCAGGAGCCCGGTGAGGAGAACACTGAGGGCATGGAGGCAGATCTCAGTAACCTCCGGGGAGGCAGTGACACCAGGGACGGCTTGATCCAATGCTCCTTTAGCTAGGTCACCAATGATCAGCTTCAACTGCATGACGGCTGTCACCTCCATCCTGGATGTTTGAAAGGACTCTTTCATTTGAACACAAAGAACACTTAGTGCCTGTGCAGTAAAATTCAGAGCCACTTACGGCAGGCATACCCTGCACCAATAAAACAAAAAAGTGAAGCATACTCAGGCCATGATGTCAAATGCAAAATTTATCTCATTTTGACAATTTCAAACTATATACATAATCTTCTTTGGTCTTCATTCCCAGGCCAGTAGATAAAGTAAACATAAATGAACATAAAATCACCCGCCCTGTCCCTCTTGTGTTCATGGTACCTTTAGCTTACACTTGCAAGTGATACGTCCAGGTGCTCCCCTTCGCTGGCACCTGCATTGGAGACAGCCTGCTGACCCTGCTGTCTTGTTGGCCTTGATGACCTTGGCAGTTGTCCTCTGGCCAGTGGCCAGCCAGCTGGCCCCACCTGGGATGGAGCAGCCAGTGCCACAGCTGTCATCTCCCCAGTCATCGCAGCCTCATCGATGTGATGGTCCCTGGAAGAGGGGTGGAGGAGCTGCTGCCGTCATCCAGAGCTCCCTGAGAGGAGCCCACAGAGACGACAAACAGCTCGTGCTCCAATGTGAGGTCACTTTGGACCTCCCTGCTCACTATTGATGGACGGGCACCTATCTGGGATACTGGGTGCTTCATCCATCTCCCACAGTGACAGTGGCCACCTGAGGTCAGTGCCTGTGTGAGGGTTTGCAGGTCTGAACACAGCCCCAGAGACCCCTGATTCCGTTTTTGGAGCTGCCTCTCCATAAGAATCGCCACTCTCTCAATGCAGGTCGCAGTGCATTCAGCCATGAGGTTCAACAAAGTGCTGATGCTCTGCATGGTCTCCTCTATAAAGGATATCCTGGCACGCATACCCTCATGGATCTCCACCAGCTCCTCCTGCCCATCTCGCTTGACATCCAGCACCTGACGCCCAATGGACGACTCCAGAGGCTCATCATCAGCCTTCGACTGAGCATCGTCCTGGTCTCCAGCAGTTCTCCTACTGCTGAAGACTGGGTACTCTCTGCCTCCGCCTGCACTTCAAGCAAGTTTGAAGTGCCCTCACCAATGTGCACCAAGATACCAGCCGTTGACCTAATGCACACTGAGGTGCTGGTACCTGCGCTGGTGCCTGCTTCAGAGAGCGGGTGTGATGCAAGTGCAACAGAAGCTCGGTTGTCCTCTGGCATCAGGGGTGGCCCTTTGGGGTCCGCAGAGTGAAAGCCTGCTGGCGAACCTAAAATGGAGAGCAAGGACATGTCATTAGTTAAAGTCATCACACTGTCACTGTGCATGCCAGGTACCCTTGTGAGACCATGGAGATCTGCATCATGGTACCATTGTCCTTCAATGATCAATGGAGACTCCAGGCTCAAGGCTTATATCAATGAAGAAACTACACTAGAATGGCTGCACAAACCGAAAGTCTCACCTCTGTGCACTGCACTCTTATCTTCGTCCGGCACTCTTGCATCTCCATGTCTAGTTGCATGGGGTGCGAGCTCGAGCTTCTGGGTGCCTTGCTTGAACCTGCTAAGCAGCAGGAGGCTGGGCTGCCTTCCGCCTGTATGTGCCCTCACTGACTGGTTATGGCTTGTCTTCTGAAACAACAGAGGAGCATTGATTAGTCCACTCTCTACCTGCAGCGCCAGTGCGGCCTGGCCAACCCCAGCTGAGGAACACTTTGCAGGGCACATCTAAGTTGTAGTGCTTAAGCCGCAAGACACTCAGTCCAAGCAGCCAGGGTTCACCCACTCTGACACCATTGATAGTTGGGACTCAGATTCTAGCACCCCTGAGGTCCATGGCGGGGGATGGCTAGACCTTAACATTTCTGTACACTGATCCATGTCAACATGGTACTGACCCTTCCTGAGCGCAGCAGGTCTTTGAAGCATTTCTGGCACTGCAGTCATGTGTGCCGCACATGTCATGGCTGCTCACCATTGCTACCACCTCCTCCCATGCTGTCTTAGTGAGGTGTGGTGGCCTCCTCCTCCCATCCCTGAGGGCACCCACCTCCTTTAGGAGGATGGCGAGGCACTCATCGGAAAAGCAGGAGCCTGAGTGCCCACCACCCTGCCCTCCTGCCTGCCGTGTCCAGCTGTATTGGGAATGCTCCATTGGGAATGCTGAACACACGTCCTTTCATGGCAGCCTTCCGAGGGCTGCCTAAGTTGTTCTTAAACTGGCTGCCAGGTCACCATTGGATCTGGCGGACGACAGCCCCTGACTCTGCTTGGTCCTTCCTGGCTAGTGTGGAGCCACGTTTCACATTGGGTGGGCCTTAATTAACCCGCTGGCGTGAAATCACGGTTGGGGCCAATCGCAGGCAGTGGACTGTTTTCCGTCTGCTCCTGGGCCGGGCCACTATGCCCGCCCGATGATCTCAAAATCCTGCCCTTGGTCTTCATTCTTCATGTTCAATATAACAGGAGATCAACAAGCATATAATAAAATCATAACAGTGTCACAGTACACATAAAGTTTGTGATGAGGTTGAACACCAAAACAGAGTGCAATGCACTTGGAATTTAGGACTTATGAGCAGGAGTAGGCCATTCAGATCATGGCTGATCTGGTTGTGGTCTCAACTTCACTTTCCCATAACCCTTGACTTCCTTGCCAAACAAAAATCTGTCTAACTCTACCTTGAATAAATTCAATTAATTCCTTCTGGGAAGAGAATTCCACGTGCTCAAGGCCCCTTGAGAGAAAAAAAACTCTCCCCATCTCTGTCTTAAGGGAGAGACCTCTTATTCTTAAACGGTGACCCCTAGATCCCGTATCCTCCACAGGTAGAAACATCCTCCCAGTGTGAAGCCTGTCAACCCCCTCAAGATCTTATATCAATAACAAAAACAGAAATACCTGGAAAAACTCAGCAGGTCTGGCAGCATCGGCGGAGAAGAACAAAGTTGACGTTTTGAGTTCTCAAGACCCGTCAACAGAACTAAGTAAAAATAGGAGTTGAGTGAAATATAAGCTGGTTTAAGGTAGAGGGGTGGGGGGAGAGAAGTGGGGGGGGGGAGGTGGTTGTATGGACAAGCAAGCAGTGATAGGAGCAGATAATCAAAAGATGTCACAGACAAAAGAACAAAGAGGTGTATGTTGTGATATTATCTAAAAGAATGTGCTAATTAAGAATGGATGGCAGGACAAGCAAGGTACAGATAGCTCTAGTGGGGTTGGGGTGAAATAAGACTAAAAGGGCATAAAAGGTATAGATTTTAAAATAATGGAAATAGGTGGGAAAGAAAAATCTGTATAAATTATTGGAAAAAACAAAAGGGAGGGGAAGAAACGTAAAGGGGGTGGGGATGGAGGAGGGAGTTCAAGATCTAAAGTTATTGAACTCAGTACTCAGTCCGGAAGGCTGTAAAGTGCCTAGTCGGAAGATGAGGTGCTGTTCCTCCAGTTTACGTTGAGCTTCACTGGAACAATGCAACAAGCCAAAGACAGACATGTGGGCATGAGAGCAGGGTGGAGTGTTAAAATGACAAGTAACAGGGAAGTCTGGGTCATTCTTGCGGACAGACCACAGGTGTTCTGCAAAGCGGTTGCCCAGTCTGCGTTTGGTCTCTCCAATGTAGAGGAGACCACATTGGGAGCAACGAATGCAGTAGACTAAGTTGGGGGAAATGCAAGTGAAATGCTGCTTCACTTGAAAGGAGTGTTTGGGTCCTTGGACGGTGAGGAGAGAGGAAGTGAAGGGGCAGGTGTTGCATAGTTTGCTTATGCATGGGGAGGTGTTATAGGTGGGGGTTGAGGAGTAGGGGGTGATGGAGGAGTGGACCAGGGTGTCACGGAGGGAACAATCCCTATGGAATGCCAACGGGGGAGGGGGGGGGAGGGGTGAGGGGGGGGCGGGTGAGGGGGGGGGGTGGGTGAAGGAAAGATGTGCTTGGTGGTGGCATCATGCTGGAGTTGGCGGAAATGGCAGAGGATGATCCTTTGAATGCGGAGGCTGGTGGGGTGATAAGTGAGGACAAGGGGGACCCTATCATGTTTCTGGGAGAGAGAAGAAGGCGTGAGGGCGGATGAGCGGGAGATGGGCCGGACATGGTTGAGGGCCCTGTCAACGACCGTGGGTGGAAAACCTCGGTTAAGGAAGAAGGAGGACATGTCAAAGGAACTATTTTTGAAGGTAGCATCATCAGAACAGATGCGATGGAGGCGAAGGAGCAGAGAGAATGGGATGGAGTCCTTACAGGAAGCGGGGTATGAGGAGCTGTAGTCGAGGTAGCTGTGGGAGTCAGTAGGCTTGTAATGGATATTGGTGGACAGTCTAACACCAGAACTTGAGACAGAGAGGTCAAGGAAGGGAAGGGAAGTGTCAGAGATGGACCATGTGAAAATGATGGTGGGGTGGAGATTGGAAACAAGGTTAATAAATTTTTCCAGGTCCCGACAAGAGCGTGAAGCAGCACTGAAGTAATCATCGATGTACCGGAGAAAGAGTTGTGGGAGGGGGCCGCAGTAGGACTGGAACAAGGAATGTTCCGCATACCCCATAAAGAGACAGGCATAGCTGGGGCCCATGCGGGTACCCATAGCCACACCTTTTATTTGGAGCAAGTGAGAGGAGTTAAAGGAGAATTTGTTCAGTGTGAGAACAAGTTCAGCCAGACGGAGGAGAGTAGTGGTGGATGGGGATTGTTCGGGCCTCTGTTCGAGGAAGAAGCTGAGAGCCCTCAGACCATCCTGGTGGGAGATGGAGGTGTAGAGGGATTGGACGTCCGTGGTGAAGAGGAGGTGGTTGGGGCCAGGGAACTGGAAATTGTTGATGTGACGTAAGGTGTCAGAGGAATCACGGATGTAGGTAGGAAGGGACTGGACAAGGGGAGAGAGAAGGGAGTCAAGATAACGAGAAATGAGTTCTGTGGGGCAGGAGCAAGCTGACACAATCGGTCTACCGGGACAGTTCTGTTTGTGGATTTTGGGTAGGAGGTAGAAGCGGGCCGTCCGAGGTTGGGCGACTATCAGGTTGGAAGCTGTGGGAGGAAGATCTCCAGAGGAGATAAGGTCAGTGACAGTCCTGGAACCAATGGCTTGATGTTCAGTGGTGGGGTCATGGTTCAGGGAGAGGTAGGAGGAAGTGTCTGCGTGTTGATGCTCAGCTTCCGCGAGGTAGAGCTCAGTGCGCCAGACAACAACAGCACCACCCTTGTCAGCGGGTTTGATGACAATGTTATGGTTGGATCTGAGAGAACGGAGTGCAGTAAGTTCAGAGAGAGACAGAAAGAATGGGTGAGAGGAGCAGAGAAATTGAGATGACTAATGTCACGCCGACAGTTCTCAATGAAAAGATCAAGAGAAGTTAAGAATCCAGAGGGAGGGGTCCAGGTGGAGGGAGAATATTGGAGGTGGGTAAAAGGATCCGTTGAATGGGGAGAGGACTCCTGCCCAAAGAAGTGAGCATGGAGACGAAGGCAGTGAAAGAAGAGTTCAGCATCGTGCCGAGCCCAAAATTCATTGAGATGAGGGTGTAAGGGTAGTAAACTAAGTCCTTTGCTGAGCACTGAACGTTCAGTATTGGAGAGGGGAAGGTCGGGGTATAGTGAATACATGGCCGGGTCTGGGATTGGAAGATGGGGTGGGGACGGAGGGACAGGCAGGGGTGGAGGGACCTAGATGGGTGTTGGTGTCGATGAGTTGTTGGAGCTTGCATTCCTTAGCATTTGAGAGAAAGAGAAAAAGTTTCTTGTTGAGAAGTCAGATGAGATGAAGAATAAAATGAAACTGGGGGCATGCGCAGCTTTGAAAAAGGGTGCGGCGGTGCTGCTGGAGGGAGAGGTCGAGTGTGTTTATTTGGCAGCGCATGGCACTGAGTGTGGATCTCAGAATGTGATGGGAACAGCAGTCTGAGAAACGTTTTATGTCCCGGGGATACCTGTAATCCTGGGTGGGTTCAAAACATGAGGGATGGAATTTCAGTTGAAATCCACGTGGGGTAAGTCGGAGATGGAGACAGTCACTGAGAAAGGAAAAAGGCTGTGAAAGTGGGTTTTAGTAAACACCTTGTCAAACACCAGGAGAGAAATGGAAAGCAATGAATGTGAACAAGGCAAAAGAGAGATACGGAAATCCTGTCGGAGAGAAGAGCAATACTTCTTCAAGGTAGGCATTTCTTGAAGAGAAGTGGCAGTCAATTAAACACAGAGATAAGAACAAAAAACTGTGGACGCTGGAAATCCAAAACAAAAACTCAGCAGGTCTGGCAGCATTGGCGGAGAAGAACAAAGTTGACGTTTCGAGTCCTTATGACCCTTCAACAGAAATAAGTAAAAATAGAAGGGTGAAATATAAGCTGGTTTAAGGTGGGGGGGTGGTGTGGGGGGAGACAACTGATGGTGGTGGGGGGGTGGTTGTAGGGAAAAGCAAGCAGTGAAAGGAGCAGATAATCAAAAGATGTCACAGACAAAAGAACAAAAAGGTGTTGAAGGTGGTGATATTATCTGAAAGAATGTTCTAATTAAGAATGGATGGCAGGACACACAAGGTACAGATAGCTCTAGTGGGGTTGGGTTGAAATAGGACTAAAAGGGCATAAAAGGTATAGATTTAAAAATAATGGAAATAGGTGGGAAAAGAAAGATCTATATAAATTATTGGAAAAAACAAAAGGGAGGAGGAAGAAACGGAAAGGGGGTGGGGATGGAGGAGGGAGTTCAAGATCTAAAGTTGTTGAACTCAATTTTCAGTCCGGAAGGCTGTAAAGTGCCTAGTTGGAAGATGAGGTGCTGTTCCTCCAGTTTACGTTGAGCTTCACTGAAACAATGCAGCAAACCAAGGACAGACATGTGGGCAAGAGAGCAGGGTGGAGTGTTAAAATGGCAAGCAACAAGGAGGTCTGGGTCATTCTTGCGGACACGATCGTGTCAGCCTGTTCCTGCCCCACGGAACTCATTTCTCATTACCTTGACTCCCTTCTCTCTCCCCTTGTCTAGTCCCTTCCCACCTACATCCGTGATTCCTCTGACACCTTAAGTCACATCACCAATTTCCAGTTCCCTGGCCCCAAACCCCTCCTCTTTACCATGGATGTCCAATCCCTCTACATCTCCATCCCTCACCAGGATGGTCTGAGGGCTCTCAGCTTCTTCCTCGAACAGAGGCCTGAACAATCCCCATCCACCACTACTCTCCTCCGTCTGGTTGAACTTGTTCTCACACTGAACAATTTCTCCTTCAACTCCTCTCACTTGCTCCAAATAAAAGGTGTGGCTATGGGTACCCACATGGGCTCCAGCTATGCCTGTCTCTTTATGGGGTATGTGGAACATTCCTTGTTCCAGTCCTACTCCGGCCCCCTTCCACAACTTTCTCCGGTACATCGATGATTACTTCAGTGCTGCTTCATGCTCTCGTCGGGACCTGGAAAAACTTATTAGTCTTGCTTCCAATCTCCACTCCTCCATCATTTTCACATGGTCCATCTCTGACACTTCCCTTCCCTTCCTTGACCTCTCTGTCTCAAGTTCTGGTGTTAGACTGTCCACCAATATCCATTACAAGCCTACTGACTCCCACAGCTACCTTGACTACAGCTCCTTACACCCCGCTTCCTGTAAGGACTCCATCCCATTCCTTCTGTTCCTTCGCCTCCATCGCATCTGTTCTGATGATGCTATCTTCAAAAATAGTTCCTCTGACATGATCTCCTTCTTCCTTAACCGAAGTTTTCCACCCACGGTCGTTGACAGGGCCCTCAACCGTGTCTGGCCCATCTCCCGCGCATCTGCCCTCACGCCTTCTCCTCACTCCCAGAAACATGATTGGATCCCCCTTGTCCTCACTTATCACCCCACCAGCCTCCGCATTCAAAGAATCATCCTCCGCCATTTCCACCAACTCTGGCGTGATGCCACCACCAAACACATCTTCCCTTCACCCCCCTGGTGGCATTCCATAGAGCTCATTCCCTCCATGACACCCTGTTCCACTCCTCCATCACCCCCTACTCCTCAACCCCCACCTACGGCACCTCCCCATGCATACGCAAAATATGCAACATCTGCCCCTTCACTTCCTCTCTCCTCACCGTCCAAGGGCCCAAACACTCCTTTCAAGTAACGCAGCATTTCACTTGCATTTCCCTCAACTTAGTCTACTACATTCATTTCTCCCAATGCGGTCTCCTCTACATTGGAAAGACCAAACGCAGACTGGGCGACCGCTTTGTAGAACAACTTCGGTCTGTCCACAAGAATGACCCAGGCCTCCCTGTCGCTTGCCATTTTAACACTCCACCCTGCTCTCTTGCCCACATGTCTGTCCTTGGCTTGCTGCATTGTTCCAGTGAAGCTCAATATAAACTGGAGGAACAGTACCTCATCTTCCGACTAGGCACTTCCAGCCTTCCAGATTGAATATTGAGTTCATCAACGTTAGATCTTGAACTCCCTCCTCCATCCCCACCCCCCTTCCATTTCTTCCCGCTCCCTTTTGTTTTTTCCAATAATTTATATAGATTTTTCCCCACCTATTTCCATTATTTTTAAATCTATACCTTTTATGCCCTTTTAGTCTTATTTTACCCCAACCCCACTAGAGCTATCTGTACCTTGTGTGTCCTGCCATCCATTCTTAATTAGCACATTCTTTTAGATAATAGCACCACCTTCAACACTCTTTGTTCTTTTGTCTGTGACATCTTTTGATTATCTGTTCCTATCACTGCTTGCTTTTCCCTACAACCACCCCCACCCCCCCCCACTTCTCTCCCCCCAACCCCCCACCTAAACCAGCTTATATTTCACCCCTCTCCTATTTTTACTTAGTTCTGCTGAAGGGTCATGAGGACTTGAAACGTCAACTTGTTCTTCTCCACTGATGCTGCCAGACCTGCTGAGTTTTTCCAGGTATTTCTGTTTTTGTTTTGGATTTCAAGCATCCGCAGTTTTTTTAAATCTTCTATATCAATAAGATCACCTCTCATTTTTCTAAACTCCAGTGGGCATAGGCCCAACCTAAACCACTTGGTTTATAATTGTAGTTGAATGCAGTTTTGACTGAATGGCCTAAGCATACAGATGGAAAGCAGTGTTGAGAATGGATCGTAGCGGCTTGTGTTGTTTCTCTCCCCCACTGTGCAATTTCCATTTATTCTACGATTAATGTTCTCATATGTGGTAAAAACACAAACCATCCTGTGAAAGATCCCTCAGTGTTCGTAAGTCTGCTTGAAATAGTCCAATAAGTTTTGAAACCTGATAGCCGCTTATGCCAGTTCAAGAAATCCATTTTTTTCATTTTTGTCCATTTAGGCCAGTTGCCAAAAATCCATGAACCTTGCGAATTTAGTTTGTCTCAATGTGGAAACCATGATCATTTTTAGAAGACCATATATCATCGCAAAACTCTTCTGCTTTCACATTTTTAAACTTTCATCCCTGCTTTCAAATCTCTCTGTGGTCTCGTCCATTCAGATCATTGTGACCTCCCCAAGCCCTTCAAGTCAATGAGATCTCTAGGTTCTTCCAATCTGCTCTCTTATGCATCCCCAATTTTCATCATGATTCATGGCTTTGCTTCAGCTGTCTCGGCCATAAACCTGGAAATCCCTTCCCATTTCACACCCCATCTCTAACAATCTCTGCTCCTTTGGAGCTCCTTAAACTTGACCTCTGACCAAGTTTTTGGTCACCTGTCCGAATGTCTGCTTATGTGACTCATTGTTAAATACTGTTTGGATGGATATATTCAGGATTCAGATAGATTATATTCAGATTCAGGTGAATTATACACAGAGATTTGGCTTGTTAATATACTCGGATTCAGATGAATTATAGACTGGAGGTCCAGTAGATCATATGCAGATATTCGCTCGGAAAAATTATGCTTGTGGACAATGTACTCGGGTGTGTCGAAGGCAGGGTGTGCAACAGCAGTCGCGAAGTCAATACCATCTCCCATCTCCGTATTTGATGCAGGAGTCAAGAGCAACAATACGTGAGTTCACAGCAGGTCAGGTGCTTATCTTCTTTACCTCAGAGAGGTGCAGGGAATCTGCCTGCCCCATTTCTAGTTTGCCTGGGTGAATGCACCACTCAGTGTATTGCTGAGGCAAGCAGGCCAGATAAATCTTCATCTTTGGCTAGCACACTTATTTCACCTTAGACCGCATCTAGATTGCTGCAATTTGGCCTCAGAACCATTGCTTTTGGAAGGGGTGTTCTGGCAGGATAAATGAGCCTGGATTCTTGCCCCTGCTGTGATGTGTGCTTGTCTGGATATTGATGAGAGAATGATCAAGTTGAGTTTTCAGCCTTCACCAGGCTGACTAATATGTCTACCTAGCTGATTTCCCATTTGAAGAATGGTCACATGAATGAGCGAGTTGGACGTTGATAGCACCAATGGGACCAGATCCCAGGAAGAATATGTGCTTTCAGGACTGAAAAAAGAAACTGGACAATAAAAATTTAAAAAAATGTAAAAGGGGTAAGGAAGAAATTGAGAAAAGAGAAATGGAATCAGTGACAGTTGCAGAGTATTCACAATTCCAAAAAATGGGTTGGAACTTGAAGGCCAACTTGGAGGAAGAACTGAAACATTTTTGCATTAGCTAGTGCAACTGGTCCAGCTACCCTATTTGAGTAAGACATCATGCTGAAAGAACTAAGGAGCTGTGCTGTGTTCCATCCTGAATTAATGAGGGATAATTAGGTTTTGCAGCTCTTATTAAATTCAAGGAGAAGGGAGATTCCATTGAGCCGGCTTGTGTGTGACTTTCCAGTGCTTTCAGACTGCATCCAGCTGCTTTAATAACTTTGCCCTAATCCTCAGTAAACAAATGTTTGAGGGAGGTCCACTTGTTAACGTCTCTGGGTAATATTGCTCACTGCAAATGACACCTGCGTTATATGGTTTTTGTTTAACACGGTTACTGAGGGACATTGCTATTTGCTTTGGCAGACAGCACACAGCTGCTCTTATATACTGGGGAATGGAGCCAGCAACTACTGAAGAATTCACCCGTGGAGGGTTGAATGGGCCAAAAGAGTACGCACTTTTCTTTCCCCACCCCCTCTCACCCGTCCCCAGTTCTAGGCAGTAGGTTTTAGAAAACTGATATTCAGTCCAAGGCACATTAACAAATAATTTGTTCTAGCTTCTCAATTTCAAGTTTTCTTTACATTCGGCAACAAGCTGGGAGTGCATGTCGTATTAATCGACTTGAATTAAAAATACGGCATTCAGTCATTTCCCAGCAGCTGCTGAAATTTAAATTGGAACAAGATTAGTCAAGCAAATGGCAACGTTTGTGAGTGTGAATAACATCTGCAGTTTGTGTTCATCTTCCACAGAGGAACCAGAGATGCTTTAAACATCGATTTCTTTTAAATCAGGAGTTGTGAAGTCTTAAACATCAGTTTGAGCCCTTTGCGGAGTTCGTGAGATAATTTTATTTCTGGAGCGAGTGTATCGCATGCTATGGGGACAGTGTCTTGAAAATTCTGCCTTCAAGTTTATTTTCTAACTGTTGGCTTATCTTATATCTGCTGTGGTGCAGAAATTCTACAACAATGGCGCTGGTGTCCTTTGCGTAGTTAATGCTGCTGATGTGAAGCTGGGACACTAATGTATCAGTTTTCGCTGGGGATCCCTGGGAATATTCCACAACCTAAATAAGGTCCTCCCACATAAACGCGTTGTTGTGAAGGATTCAGTGGTGTTATACTTGGAGACTTGTGAGCATTCCATGTTACGGTCATCTGCCAGTTCAACTGTGTGTCAAATTATTTCTTTTTAAAAAAATCAGCGCATTTTAAAGGATTATTATCTGATCCCATCACCTGCTGGTGCGACTTGAATACACTGGGTGGAATTTTATGGCCCCGTCACGGCGGTTTTGGGGCCATAAAATGCGGTGAGCCTTTCAATAGTCCATTGACTTCGGCGGGACTGTAAAATCCTGCCGGTGTAAGATTCCGGCCACTGTGTGCAACTGGCACAGAAACCATCTATGATTTCAAAAGGCCAGTTCATTTTAACAATAATCACACACCCAAACAGTGCAGATAACTGATGAACGAGTGCTTTTCTGTGTGAAATGGGATGATATTTTTCTTTCCAACCCTGAGCCCTGTACAGATCTTTCCTATATTGAATACTCTGGATAAATGCAGATTTTTACATGGAAGTCTTTTGCCCATTAGTTTAATGAAGACTTTAACCCAATGGATTAACATTTTCATACAAATGCATCAGCAAGTTAGTTACTGATATTGTGAAGTATAATTTAAACCTTTTTTGTTTTCTAAAGGAGTCAGACATCTTGGGATTGAGCTGTTGTTCTACTTCAATGTGTTATATATTACCACTGTTTGGGGTTGGGGCCATATCACAAGAAGAGTCAAGCCCCATTAACAATATCAAGAACTTTCATTTATATAGCACTTTTAACTTCATAAAATGTATTGCTGAGAAAAGAAACATGCTGTTGAAGCTTTTCGTCTTGCACTCATCAGCACAGATAAGAATGCTGAATTTCAAAGTGAGCAACAAATTAGATTGCATGCAGAAAGAGTGCCGATTGGTTGGCAAGTCAACTCTGGTCTCAGTGTTGCCATGGAGAATGCAGCAGGGAACTATTGTCCCCCACTCTTTTGTTTAGTTTAAAAAAGGCACAATGCCTGGACCTGTTCTCTGCAGGCAAAATGAACAGGTCCCTGCTTATGAATATATGTGGTACGAATTACAATAACACCCAATTTAAGATTATCAGTCAGGCTTGAAATGTGGCTTACTTACACTTGCCAGAAACCATGTATATTCAAATGCAGAGACCTGTCCTCTGCAGGTAAAAGGAACATGTCCAGACCTATTTTTGAATTAAACAGAAGCGTGGGGGACAATAGCTCCCTGGTGCATTATCTGGTGCCAAACTCAACCAATCAGATTTGATTTGTCAACTAACTAGGACGTTTTCTCACACAGTAAAAATTGATGCGCCTTTTGAAATTTGCCCTTCTTGCATCTATCCCGATGAGTGCAAGATGCAAAGCTTTGACAGCATGGCTTCTTTTCAGCCATACTCAAGCTCTGCACTACCAAGCGACTATTAGTAAAATGTCTCAAGGTGCTTCACAAGGCAATAATCAAATTTGACACAGAGCCACATCAGGAGACATTAGACCAGATGACCTAAAACTTGGTCAGAGGCAAATTTTAAGGGGTATCTTAAAGCAGCAGAGAGAGATGGAGAGTCAGAGAGATTTCGGAAGGGAATTCCAGAGCTTGGGTCTGATGCGGCTGAAGACATGGTCACCAAGGATGGAGTGGTTAAAATAGGGTTGCGCAAGATAACAGGATAGGAGGAACACATCAATTTCAGAAGGTTGTGAGGCTGGAGGAGATTACAGAAATAGTGAGGGATGAGACTACAGAAAGATTTGCAAAGAATTTTAAAACTGATATGAGAATTTTAAAAGTGAGGCATTGCTGGACCAGGAGCGAATGTAGGTTAGTGAACACAGGGCTGATGTGAGAACAGGACCTGGTGCATGTTAAGATATGGGGCAACAGAGTTTTGGGTGAGCTCAAATATTTGGAAGGTGAGAGAAAGGTGGTTGGCCACGAGAACCTTGGAACAGTCAAGCCCAGAAGTAACAAGGCATGGTTTCAGGTTTCAGCAGCGCATGAACTGAGGCAGGAGCAAGGTTTGTGATGTTACGGTGGTGGAATAGTTGGTCTTGGTGATGGTGCAGATATTAGGTTGGATGATCATCTCGGGATCAAATACTAATGCTAAAGTTGCAAACAACGGGCTGGATTTTACTGGGGTTGTGGGCAGGGGAGGGGGTGTGGGGTGGACTGCTTGCACTGGAAAGAAGCCAGACTAAACAAAGTAAGAGTGGGACTTCTGACCCTCAGTGGGAGGAAGTCCTGCCCTTGAGACTGACTGGCAGCTCCAGCAGTCCTGGCAGCGCCAGAGCTCAGTAGTGGGCACTGCTGGGACTGCAAGAAGGAGCATGCAGAAGATCAGTGGTTGCCAGAACCATATAGGTTCCTGGCTTTTAGGGTTGGGAGGGATCTGAGAGCCCAGGGAGTGGGGGGTGGGGCTAGGTGGGAGTGGGGGGGAGGGTGCGGGGGGCCTGTGTCTTGGAGGGCATGCGACGAGGAAGGAAATGGGCATGACTCCTTGGTCGGGGTGGGGGTTAGGGGGCATGCCCCTGATGCATTCAGGGCACCCCTGAATGAGGTGCCCCACTCCCTGCCTGCTTTTTTTCTTTTTGGCCACAAACAAAACCCTGGCCACTCCTGTCTGCCTGCCCATGTAACCATATTATGGCAGCATATTATTCTGGTCAATAAGCTTACTAACAAGCCTATTTGACCTTCAATTATTTTTTACATATGTAAATATGTTTTAATAATTAATTAAAATAGCGTATTTTGGGTGTCAGCTTGAGGATGGACGGGAAGGTGGTGAGATAGCCACCCCGGCATATTGTACATGCCCCCACACACCCCCTCCCCCCACCTCACTGCCCCACTGAAACAGGCTCAGTGGGGGCATGTAAAATCTAGCCCAACATCTGCTTCAGTCGCAAGATGTCCTACTCCAGGAGAGCACAAAAATTGCTCTGAATTTTCTATTGCATTGGAAAGCCTTGGTGATGGGGTTGCCAGATGGACGGTACACTCCTGCATGTCTGCAACAAAATCTGCCCTGCTGCTGAAGCAGCTGATGGGAAAGACACTGACACCCAGCATTTATATCACTGGTCACACCCCACAGTCTGCATTATAGCCTCTGATTTTGACTGGGGAGTTTATTTAAAGTGGGAGCAGTTCTTCTCTGTGACAGAAACCACAATTCTTGTGTATCTTTAATTAATCGCAGCAAACTTTGAAGTTTCTCTGTGTTCTTGGTGAAGTGAGCGCTTATTGAAAGGATTGCATATGCTGCCCTCTGCTGTTGTCAGAATAAAAGTTCAACTTATAACTCGTTTGTTTACTGTGGAGAAATCATGGATTGATTCCAGGTTCTCCATTACAGTTTATTTTATAAAGAAGAGGGAACTATCAGTGCTTAATCAGTGTTGTAACATTTTAAATGCAATATTTAAATAAACATTTTCACAGGCAATTGTGCCAGAGAGTTGTGAGGCATAGATCTGATTAAATTCTCTAAATTATCACAGCTTTCAGTCTTGGCTGCTGAAGGCAATCAGGTGGCTATTTCCAGGGAGAACGCAACAGAGAGCCCACTCTGGGCGGAATGCTTCCCACCTGGAAGATGGACAGGATTGGCATTGATCGTGACATGTGAGCAAAGCCCCAGCCTTTGCCTCCTATCTGCGTGAAATGAGTAGTCCAAAACAGGACCAGCAAGCAGAGAAAATGAAAGAAGGCACAGTCAGAATACTCAATTGTCATTTACCTTGAAGGACATTTCTAAAGGTTGCACATGTGTTTTTCCATAATTACGAAAGTACTGTTGAAAAGCAATAATTGAGGAGTTGACATTTGAAAAAAACTGCACGGGGAAGCATTCTGTAGTCTTGCGAATGACTGAAATACTTCAGCTGAGGCTGACTGACAAATGCATACATAACATAGACAAGTTCTTGGAGAATGCATAACCATTTTGCACCACACGAGTGGCTGGCTGCTAAAATGATGGAAATTAGCTGAAAATATATTGATTTTTAATAGTAGCTGTTATGCTGTGCAGAAAGTACCCCTGTTCCAATGAGTTTTCTCTCAGTTTCCCAAGTTCTCAGCTGATTATCATTTCTGTGAAACAGAAATTTTTTATGGAGATGGTAAATGGTGTGATTGGATGGCTTTCTGACTATCTTTAACAACAAGCCAAAGGTACAGCATTAAAGATTGTTAAGACTTTGCAATAAATGTGACAACGGTATACAAGATTAATGCCTAATTTCATTTTTCACCCTCAGTTTTCTTCCTCTATCCTGAAGCCCAGAGTCAAATGTTGAGGCTACTGGTGAGAGATAGACAGCATTGTGGATATTTTGAATGGGGCTGAGGACAGTTTGTGTTGGTTGGTGTAAATTGTCTGACATGTTGCATTCATTTGTAAGCTTTCTTAAGGTAGGTGTGTGTAGTAGCCTGTTCGGCTGGATGTTCTTGTGATGATAAGTCAGCAAGTGCAGAGCAGTGGGTCAGGATCTACAGAGCAGCCTGAGCAGACATGTGCAGACATGGATTTAAGCTAGAGTGCATCTGTGTTTATAGTGTCATTTTAGTTCGAGAAAAAAAATCACACAGATTAGCAGTCATTTGTTTAGAATTCATCTTATTCCAAGCAAAATACTTTTTCTTTTTTTAGAATCAGTTTTGGTAGACATAAGAACTAGGAAAGGTAAGAGGTCACTTGTGGGAATAGTTTATAGGCCCCCTAACAGTAGATACATTGTAGGACAGAGTATACAGGAAGAAATGAATGGGACGTGTACAAGATATTGTAATAATCATAGTCGACTTTAATTTACATGTAGATTGGGTGAATCAGATTGGCAAAGGTAGCCTGGAAAATGAGTTCATAGAGTGTATGTGGGACAGTTTCTTAGAGCAGTACGTTCTGGAGCCAACCAGGGAACAGGCTATTCTTGACCTGGTAATGTGCAATGAGACAGGGTTAATCAATACCCTCATGGTAAAGGAGCCTCTAGGGGACAGCCATCATAACATGATAGAATTTCATGTTTAGTTTGAAGGGGTAAAGTGTGGGTCTAAGAATAGTTTTGTAAATTTGAATAAAGTTAATTATAAGGGAATGAAACCAGACCTCACTAAAGTGAACTGGGAAACTAGGTTAAAAGGTAGGACAGTAGAGATGCAGTGGCAGACTTTTAAGGAGACATTTAATAACTCTCAGCAAAGATTTATCCCAGGAAGAAAGAAAGACTATTTGAGAAGAATGCATCTTCCGTGGCTGAATAAAGAAGTTAAGGATTGTATCAAATTGAAAGAAACGCTGTACAATATGCAAAGATTTTGTGGTAGGCCAGAAGATTGGTCAGATTTTAAGAACCAGCAAAGAATGAATAATAAAACAATAAATAGGGAGATAGTTGGATGTGAGAGAAAGCTAGCTAGCAACATGAAAACAGATAGTAAAAGTTTCTACAAGTATTTAAGTAAGAGAAGAGTGACTGAAGCTAGTCTTGGTCCTCCAGAGAATGAGTCTTGGGAATTGATCATGGAAAACAAGGAAATGGCAGAGGTGCTGAACAGGTATTTTGTGTCTGTCTTCACTGTAGAAGACTTAGACAACTTCCCAAAATCAAAAGGTGAACGGGAGGGAGGAACTTAAAACAATCACTATCATGAGGGGAAAGGTGCTAGAAAAACGATTAGATCTAAAGGCAGACAAGTACGCAGGATCAGTTGGCCTGGATTCAAGGGTCTTAGAAGAAGTGGCTGCAGAGATAGTTGATGCATTGGTTACAATCTTCAAAATTCCTTAGATGCTGAAAGGGTCCCAGTGGATTGGAAAATAGCAAATGTAACAACGTTATTCAAGAAGGAAGGGAGAAAAAAGCACAAAACTATGGACTACTTAGCCTAACATTTGTCATCGGGAAATTGCTAGAAGCCATTATTAATGAGGTTACAACAGGATACTTAGAAAATCACAATGTGATCAGGCTTGGCTTTGTGAAAGGGAAATCATGTTTAACTAATTTATGAGAGTTTTCTGAGGATGTAATAAATGGATAAAGGCGAATCTGTAGATGTGGTATACTTGGATTTCCAAAAAGCATTTGATATGGTGCCACATCAAAGCTTACTGCACAAGATAAGAGAACATGGTATAGTGGGTAAAATATTAACATGGATAAAGGATTAGCTAACAGGAAGCTGAGAGCAGGCATAGATGGGTTTTGTCGGGCTGGAAGCTATAAGCAGTGGAGTGCCACAGGGGTCAGTGCTAGGGCCTCAACTATTTACAATCTACATCATTGATTTGGACGCAGGGACTAAATGTATGGGAGGTAAACTTCCTGATGACACCGAGATAGGTAGAAAAGTAAGCTGTCAAGAAGCGGTAGAGAGTCTGCAAAAGGATATAGACAGGTTAAATGAGTGGGCAAAAAAATGGCAGGTGGAATATAATGTGAGAAAATGTGAACTTGTCCACTTTGGCAGGAAGAATGGAAAAGCAGCATATTATTTGAATAGCGAGAGATTGCAGAACTTGGTGGTACAGAGGGATCTGGATGTCCTGGTATGTGAATCATAAAATGTTTGTGTGCAGGTACAGCAAGTGATAAGGAAGGCAAGTGGAATGTTGGTGCCTTTTGCAAGGGGAATGGAATATAAAAGTACAAAAGTTTTCCTGTAGATGTACAGGGCATTGCTGAGACCACACCTGGGATACTGTGTACAGTTTTGGTCTCCTTATTTGAAAAAAGATGTAATTGTGCTCGAAGCTTTACAGAGAAGGTTCGCTCAACTCATTCCTGGAATGAAGGGCTTATCTAATCAAGAAAGGTTGAGCAGGTTGGGCCTAAGCCCATTGGAGTGAGAAGAATGAGAAGTGATCTTATTGAAACCTATCAGATCTTGAGAGGACTTGATCACGTAGATACCAGGAGGATGTTTCCACTTGTGGGGGAGACTAGAACTAGGGGACACAGTTTAAGAATAAGAGATCTCCATTTTAAGATGAGGAGATATTTTTTCTCTCAAAGGGTCATTAGAGTGTGGAATTCTCTTTTCCAGAAAGCAATGGAGGCTGGGTTATTGCATTCATTCAAGAAAACAGAAAAAGCTGGAAAAACTCAGCAGGTCTAACAGAGCTCTGAAGAAGAGTCATACGGACTCGAATTGTTAACTCTGTTTTTCTCTCCACAGGCATTGTTAGACCTGCTGAGTTTTTCCAGCATTTTCTCCTTTTGTTCCAAAATACTCAAGTTAGGTGGTAGTGAATCTTTCATCATAATCATAACTACAGTCACACCAGCTAGGACATGACAGTATTACTGGCAAAAGTACTTCTAAAGGAAGCACTAGGATAACATTTTGCATTTCATATAGTGCTGTTTGCCAGTTCTATAGGAAATCGCAGCCCACCCTCAACAATGGCGAGGTCAACCATTTCAGCATACTGCAGGATGAAAAATGCACCTCTAGTTCTTTCCTCCCAGTTCAACAGAAATAACTTATTACTCTGGAACCCCACACTTGTCCCCACCCCTCTGCATTTCCCCACTTCTTGATTTTCACAACTTAAGTCATCTCTCTCCGTGCTCGCTACCTGAGCACATTTTAGCAAGAAGATTTTTTTTTCAGCCTCCCTTCAAAGAATCATCAAGTTTTGTTTAAGGGCTGCGTCTTCCATAAACAGTATTTTGGAATCTAACAATAAATTCTGCACAAACACAGCTGGACTGTAGAGAAAGAGCAAGGAGATGGAACTAATTGGCAGCTTTTCCAGAGTGCCGCCTGTGCACAATGGGCTGAAAGGCTCCTCCTATGATATATGATTCTTTAATTGAATACATCAGTTTGTAACTCATCAATGTTGTACCCTTTCAGGATTTCCTGTCTATCTTCACACTCTCTCACCCCCCTCAAAAATAGATTCCTCCAAATCCATCCTCATAAATGCAAGCGGCCCCTGTAAACTGCAAAAATTAGTCCCAGCTCTCATTATTAATGTTGTAGATAATGTTTCTGTGGCAGCATGTCACAGATTTTAGTTTTTGAGACATTGCAGGAATTTAAATTTTAATCCCAGAGAAGATTGATGTCTGTGGTTTCCACAGTTAATGACATCAAGGTTTTACAAGAGTTTCACTACATTGCTTTGTTCATTTATAAAGGTAAAATTAGTTTGTTTTGACATCTTGGAGATAAACAACACATTAGAGTGTAGTCAAGGTGCTGGATGATTGGCATTTGAGAGGAAAGGTTCACGCAGTAACTCTCTACTTCCATTGCTAAAAATTCCTCTCACCAAATTAACCAAGAACCAGAAATATGTTACATGTGGTATGGGTAACTTTAAAGATATACATTCCTAATGTATAATCGTAAAATAACCAAATACATATTCAGCAACTTAGTTAAATCTTTAGCATGCTGCAGATGAATTGACTTTGCTTTCCCCTGAAGGTTACTGATAAGTTGGAAGCCAACTCTGTTTTGGTGATTGAGGATGAATTCTAGTCACTGACCACTTTTCTGGCTTTTGATAAGTTCAGAAATTAATTTGGAACCCAGTTCTTGGCAACAACAACAACTTGCATTAACGTAGTCCCTTTCATATAGTAAAACATCCAAAGCCACATCACAAGTACACAGCCTAACATCATCTGCCACTGTGCCAAAGAAAGAGACATTAAGACATGATCAAAAGCTTGGTCAAGGAGTTAGGTTTTAATCAGGGTCTCTAAAGGAATAGAGAGAGTTGGAGGTGCAGAGAGTTCAGGGAGGGAATTCCAGAACTGAGGACCTAGATGGCTGAAGGCATGGCTACCAATGGTGGGGCAAAGGAAGAGTGAGATGAACAAGTGTGAGTTAGAGTTATGCAGAGTTCCAGGAGGTATGTAGGAATGGAAGTTGTTATAGAGATCGGAAGAGGGTGAGAAAGAAGTTTAAAATGGAGATATAGGGGAATGGAAGCCAGTGAGTGCAGAGGTCATAAGATCATAAGATCAGGTACCTGGAAAAACTCAGCAGGTCTGGCAGCATCAGCGGAGAAGAAAAGAGTTGACGTTTCGAGTCCTCATGACCCTTCAGCAGAACTAGGTGAATCCAAGGAAGGGGTGAAATATAAACTGGTTTAATGTTTGGGGGGGGTGGCTGGTTGGGGGGGAGAAGTGGTGGGGGGGGGGGTGGTTGTAGGGACAAACAAGCAGTGATAGAAGCAGATCATCAAAAGATGTCACAGACAACAGAACAAAAGAACACATAGGTGTTGAAGTTGATGATATTATCTAAGCGAATGTGCTAATTAAGAATGGATGGTAGGGCAGTCAAGGTATAGCTCTAGTGGGGGTGGGGGAGCATAAAAGATTTAAAAATATTTAAAAATAATGGAAATAGGTGGGAAAAGAAATAAGTGGGAAAAGTAGCGCACTGACGTCTACCTCGCGGAGGCTGAGCGTCAACTCGCAGACACTTCCTCCTACCTCTCCCTGGACCATGACCCCACCACTGAACATCAAGCCATTGTTTCCAGGACTGTCACTGACCTCATCTCCTCTGGGGATCTTCCTCCCACAGCTTCCAACCTGATAGTCGCCCAACCTCGGACAGCCCGCTTCTACCTCCTACCCAAAATCCACAAACAGAACTGTCCCGATAGACCGATTGTGTCAGCTTGCTCCTGCCCCACAGAACTAATTTCTTGTTATCTTGACTCCCTTCTCTCTCCCCTTGTCCAGTCCCTTACCACCTACATCCGTAATTCCTCTGACACCTTACGTCACATCAACAATTTCCAGTTCCCTGGCCCCAACCGCTTCCTCTTCACCATGGACGTCCAATCCCTCTACACCTCCATCCCCCACCAAGTAGGTCTGAGGGCCCTTAGCTTCTTCCTCGAACAGAGGCCCGAACAATCCCCATCCAGCACTACTCTCCTCCGTCTGGCTGAACTTGTTCTCACACTGAACAATTTCTCCTTCAACTCCTCTCACTTCCTCCAAATAAAAGGTGTGGCTATGGGTACCCGCATGGGTCCCAGCTTTGCCTGTCTCTTTATGGGGTATGTGGAACATTCCTTGTTCCAGTCCTACTCCGGCCCCCTTCCACAAGTCTTTCTCCGGTACATCGATGATTACTTTGGTGCTGCTTCATGCTCTCGTCGGGACTTGGAAAAATTTATTAATTTTGCTCTCAATCTCCACCCCTCCATCATTTTCATGTGGTCCATCTCTGATACTTCCCTTCCCTTCCTTGACCTCTCTGTCTCAATCTCTGGTGATTGACTGTCCACCAATATCCATTACAAGCCTACCGACTCCCACAGCTACCTCGACTACAGCTCCTCACACCCCGCTTCCTGTAAGGACTCCATCCTATTCTCTCTGTTCCTTCGCCTCCGTCGCATCTGTTCCGATGATGCTACCTTCAAAAATAGTTCCTCTGACATGTCCTCCTTCTTCCTTAACCGATGTTTTCCACCCACGGTCGTTGACAGGGCCCTCAACCATGTCAGGCCCATCTCCCGCTCATCCGCCCTCACGCCTTCTCCTCCCTCCCAGAAACATGTTAGGGTCCCCCTTGTCCTCAGTTATCACCCCACCAGCCTCCGCATTCAAAGGATCATCCTCCGCCATTTCCGCCAACTCCAGCATGATGCCACCACCAAACACATCTTCCCTTCACCCCCCCTGTCGGCATTCCATAGGGATTGTTCCCTCCGGGACACCCTGGTCCACTCCTCCATCACCCCCTACTCCTCAACCCCCTCCTATGGCACCACCCCATGCCCACGCAAAAGATGTAACACCTGCCCCTTCACTTCCTCTCTCCTCACCGTCCAAGGACCCAAACACTCCTTTCAAGTGAAGCAGCATTTCACTTGCATTTCCCCCAACTTAGTCTACTGCATTCGTTGCTCCCAATGTGGTCTCCTCTACATTGGAGAGACCAAACGTAAACTGGGCGACCGCTTTGCAGAACACCTGTGGTCTGTCCGCAAGAATGACCCAGACCTCCCTGTCACTTGCCATTTTAACACTCTACCCTGCTGTCTTGTCCACATGTCTGTCCTTGGCTTGCTGCATTGTTCCAGTGAAGCCCAACGCAAACTGGAGGAACAACACCTCATCTTCCGACTAGTCAATTTACAGCCTTCCGGACTGAATATTGAATTCAACAACTTTAGGTCTTGAGCTCCCTCCTCCATCCCCACCCACTTTCTGTTTCTTCCCCCTTCCTTTTGTTTTTTTCAATAAATTATATAGATTTTTCTTTTCCCACCTATTTCCATTATTTTTAAATATTTTTAAATCTTTTATGCTCCCTCACCCCCACTAGAGCTATACCTTGACTACCCTACCATCCATTCTTAATTAGCGCATTCGTTTAGATAAGATCACCAACTTCAACACCTATGTGTTCTTTTGTTCTGTTGTCTGTGACATCTTTTGATGATCTGCTTCTATCACTGCTTGTTTGTCCCTACAACCATACCCCCCCTCCACTTCTCCCCCCCAACCACCACCCCCCACACCTTAAACCAGCTTATATTTCACCCCTTCCTTGGATTCACCTAGTTCTGTTGAAGGGTCATGAGGACTCAAAACGTCAACTCTTTTCTTCTCTGCTGATGCTGCCAGACCTGCTGAGTTTTTCCAGGTAATTCTGTTTTTGTTTTGGATTTCCAGCATCCGCAGTTTTTTTGTTTTTATCATAAGATCAGGTGATGGGTGAATGGGGCTGTGTGCAGGTAAGGATCTGGTCAGTAGAGTTTTGTATGAGATAAAGTTTATGGAGAGTGGAAGATGTGAGCGTGGCAACTGGAGTACTGGTATAGTCAAGTTGAAGATGACAGAAGCCAGGATGAGATTTCCAGCAGCACATTTGCTGAGGCAGGGTCGAGACATTTAATATTGGAGATAGAAGTTGGTCTTCTTGGTGATTGAGAGGGTGTGGGGTCAGAATCTCAGCTTGGTCAGATAGGGATGCCAAGATTGTGAACAGTCTTGTTCAGCCTAAGATAGTGGCCAGGGAGGAAGATAGAATTTATGAAGAGGGAATTGAGTTTCTGGTGGGAACCAAATACAATTGTTGTAGCGAAGAAAATGTGCTATGCTGAATATTTGGGAAATTGAAGCAGAGGAAGATAGATTTAGTTAAATTTTGAATAGCTTTAATATTGCAATGTTAATGTTGACTTCATTAGCACTGTGAAGGGTTTAAAATTACAAAACCAGTAGATTCAGGGAGATGAACACTTACCCCGAACAGCCAGGAAAAAATGAATTGGTAATACTATTGTCATATCCATTGATATCATTGGGCAGAATTTTACGCTGTTCGGGCGGGCGCATGGCCGACCCAGTCGGATGCGAAATCGCGCAAGATGATGTCAGGCGAGTGTCCCGAAGTCATCCCACGCTCGTGCGATATTTTGGTCGGTGCAAAATTAGAGGTAGAATTGTCTTTTTCGTGGTCCGTCCAGCCTTACGGTTGGCAGAAGGGCGGATCGGCCAGGCAAACTTTGTATTTTTCATGAAACTCATCCAGGGGAGGGGGATGAGGTTTCCGTTACTAAGTGAAAGAAAAAGAAAAATCCATGAACAGCATTTTTATTGTGTATATGTTCAGGTGGCTGATTGTGATCCTTGCACATTTTTTTCCTGATTTTAAAAACTTTATTTCATGCTTTTCAGGTCTTCAGCTCTCTGAGGCAGCGCTTTGCCTTCAGGGGGCTTTCTATCAGTGCGTGGCCATGCCCGCACTGACATCAGCACCCGCACCCATCCTGGGACTGTTAAGCTTCTCAGTGTGTGTTCCATGCTGCTGGCTGTTAATTGGCCAGCAAGTGTGAAATCGCTGTCAGGGGCTGATCGCAGTCGGTGGTTCATTCCCCAGCCAATCCTGGACCTGACGTCTGCGCCCACCCGCTGACCTAAAAATTCTGCCAATTAAATCTTGTAGTGATATTTCTGAATTCAGCTTAAAATCAGGAAGTGTTTTTCATGCGGAGGGTATTGCATGTGTGGAATTTACTCCCAAAAGGCTGTGGATGATGGGCCAATTGAAGTTTTCAAAACTGAAATTGATTGATTTTCATTCAGTAGAGGCATGAAAGGTTGTGGAACTTCAGCGGGTACATGTGGTTGAGGTATAGATCATCCATGATATGACTGAGTTGGTGAAGTTTGGAGTGGCCTACCCCTGTTCCTGCATTATCAATCCATAAACCATTACCTAGTTAAAATTAACATTTATCACGTTCATTTTGCAAATTTGTTGAAAGTGAGAGTTTACAGAAAATTTTCAAGAAATTGATGAAGAGCATGAATTAGCAACCCTGCTGAGTTTGAGCAACAAGGTTATAACAGGTTAACGGGAAGTGAATGTATTTCTTAAATTAGTTAAGTTCAGTGCAAGCACATATATTCCTTTTTTTAGGCAGGCATTTAAAATAAAAGGTTTAAAGCCTACTTAAAAACGATAGATAAGTATCAAGTATTCATAAGTGAACTTTACCAATCTATCATAAGTTATACCCTTCAATGTCTCAAAACTTACCATCATAGCCAATACTTCCTTGATAGCTTTGAAGTGGAGTTTCCAATGAGCAATACGCGAGTCAAACAGGATGTCCAAAATAGGGTTATTATCATTTTTTTTATGACTATCACAAGGATTTTTTTTTGTTAATTAGCAGGAACCTGCCACTTCTCACTCTGCTTTCCCAAAGCCTCTGAAGCTGTTGCTGTTTCAGATCTTTTCTCTGCCTGGCTGTGAGATTCTCTGTCACAGGATTATTACACCTAAAATCAAAAATAAACCTGCTTTGACTTCACTAACAATGAAAGCGTATCAGGAAATATTAACAGACCCTGCTCTCGGTACAGAGGATTAGTCTGTTAAGGAACACGACTCAGATGTACAGGCCACAGAGTTCCTAGCATTCCTTCTGATATTGTCCCCAGGTTCTCTCATGCTTGCCAATTCCCTTTGATAAAAAGTTAACTTTGTTTCCTTCTCAAATTAATTATTAGCATCAGTCCCCTGAGAGAGACTGAGCTAAGATGTCAGGAATGTAGCTCGCGAAAACAGAAAAGCCACAATATTGAATCCTTTTTTTACTCAGCACACATGAGAAACCACCTATGCAATGGATTTACTGTTGGTAGAATATAAATGTTGCTTCAAAGTTCCCTTCTATAGGCTTTAAGTGCCACCAACAGGCCTAAAATTGATCTGTGTAAATGAGATCTGCATTTTGCGTATTATTTTCTGTGGCATGATTAAGTGTTCGGCCCGTTCTGAATCAGTAAATACACTTAAGTGCTGTGAATAATCCCACAGGATATCCACAAGTGCATTCAATCTTATATTTTGTTCCTTTCAGTAGAGTGATCCCAGGCACTAGCTTGGCTATTTGGAGATAAACCAGAGCATGGAATCACAAGCTGTGCACTCCACTTCTTGCCCTAATTCCTTAATGGGAAACACAGTCATTGTTGTGTATAACACAACTGATAGGAGACCACTGGTTAACCACTGGGTAGGAGAAAGGCAAAATATTTCAGTGTAGGTCGTATCTGTGCCCATTGTTCCAAATCCTGAAATTGCCCAGTTATTGCTATTTTTCACCTGTTCCATCTCTGGGTTGGTGTCACTTTCCTGCACATACCTCCTTTCCCTCAACAACAAACCTCCAACACTGCATATTGACCACACCGCGCACCACAAGGTCTTGCACCCTGGAACAAACTCAGTAGAAGAGGAATTTTCAGAAAGCGATTTCAGAGCTCTGCCTTGTTAAGATGCAATTTATAATTTCAGCGGTTACCTTCTGATTTAAAATGTTCAGGGACATTACTCCAGGACAGCTGTTTCTCTCTTGTTTAGGGACATCACACTCAACTTTCCTACTCTTACTGTCAGATAGTGTTCATGCAGGATCCCCTTTGGAATCTGGGGAACCAGTATGGAACACAGGAGCAGGAGGACGAGGCTGCATTCAACCCTGCACCGAGTTTCTTCTGCTATTCATTGAGGCCATGGCTAAGTTGTCACATCCACTTGGCTCTACATCCTTTTATTGGCTAGTTAAAATCTCAGATTTAAAGTTATGAACTGAATGAGCATCTACTGCTTGTATATAAGCAGAAAGAGCAGATGTAGCATCATTAGGGGAGAGAGAAACAGTTAATATTTCAAGCCAGTAACACCTTCAACAGAACTGGAAAATGTTACAGATGCAACAGGTTTTAAGCAAGTACAGAGGCAGGGAAAGTGGGAGGAAAGAACAAAGTGGAAGATCTGTGATAAGCGGATGAGTGAGTAAACATCAACTGCTTTTTGTAGAGGAGAGAGTTCCACATTTTTACAGCCCTCTGAGTGATTATCTGTTTCTCTCTTCTTTCTTTCTATCCAATTAAATTCCTTTCAAAATATGAATCCCCTCAATCAAATCACCTCTTAATCTTCTGTATTCCAGGGAGTACTCTATAGTGAGTACAAGCTATCACCTCTACTTATAATGTGACTCTTAGAGCCCTGCCAATAATCTCATGAACTAGTGGTGCACTTCCTCCAGGGCCAAAGGATCCTTTCTCAGGTGTGGTGACAGAACTGGAGACAGCACTCCTTGTGATCTAACCAGGACTTTGTATAGCTGTAGCAAAACTTCCTCCTCTTTATATTCTAGCCCTCCACTCTAAGTCTGATGGTACATTATTATTGAGTGAATGGAAATGAAATGAAGACCTATATTTTCATAGCCCTGTGATACAGTTAGTTCTTGGAGTGTTTTTGACGTGTCAGCTATAAAGGGAGACTTGTGTTTCTATAGTCAGTTTTACTCCTGCCAAACGAAAACACTTTAAAAGTGGGATACGTGGGATTCTAGGAAGTTTTGCCAATGTTTTGAGGTTTGCATTCTAAAATTCTGGCATTTTTTGTGAAATTGGAAAACTACTGAGTCTCAATTTTCTCAAACAATTCATAACATTGTTAGTGAAATGTGGAGCTCCAGACAGCTATTGTTTTACCAGCATAAAACTGCAGGCTGAATAATTAAAACACTGCTGCACTCAAAGCTGCTCCAAGAGTCAAATGATACAAACTGGCTGCACAGTTCCTGGGAAACCTAATGATGCACAAACCAATATGGGCAGTCATTGTTTGAGTTTCTGATGAGGATTTGTCAATAAACAACTGATGCAACAATCAGTATTCTGACTGAGCCTCCTGCCCTGAGCAGATTAGGTGAAACTACAGCATCAAAGTCCACAGAAAAAGCCGATCTCTCGTGTGGCGGGTCAAGCTATTGGTTTACTACTTCACAGTTAATAACTTTGGGCTTTCCTGCTTGGAGTGTAATTCTTCCAAGCTTGGAAAGGCTGCTACTGCTGCCCGTGTTGCTTATTTGGGGTTGGTCAGTCACTTAATGACAATACCATAGAACAGCTGAAAGAAAGAAGGCTGGCACCACGTAAAACTTGCAAGTACTGCAAGCAATTAGGAAGACATATGGAATATTAGCCGTTATTTCAAGGATGTTGGAGTATAACAGTAAGGAAGTCTTGCTGCACTTATGCAGAGCTTTGGTGAGACCATACCTGTGTATTGAAAGTATAAGAATTTTCATAATATTTTTCTGGTTTATTGTAAAGTTGGTTTATGGGTGTGAGTGTAGATGGTTCTGTCTGCATGATTTAATTACATGTAGGGTCAGGCAGACTGCAGGCTTGAAATGATCAAAAGAAGCTAGGTGTAGAAATGTACTTGAAATGCTAATGAATAAACATGAATGCTGTCTTAGATTGCAAGGTGTGATGTGAATTTGCATTTTTTTAGATAAGTGAAGGGATTGTTTGGATTTCAAAGGGATGTCAGTATGTTTACAACTAGCAAGGTAAGCAAGACTGAGCAGTGCGTTTATTTTACCCAAAGGTTACTGACAATATTAGCAACATGAAAGTTTTTGTATTATGGGAAATGTACAGTTCCAAAGATATATGGAATGGTGGAATTTATATATTAAAGAGAGAGAAACATATATAAAGGAGAATGGAAAGCTATGTTGGGGGCTATGTTGTTATGATCTAAAAGAAGTGTGTGAAACAGCCTCGAGGAAGCCTTCAGCCATTTGTGCATTATCCTGCAATGTCAATAACTGAAGTTGGAGAAAGCCATTTGGAATCCCAAATTGCGTACTGTGTTAAGTTGCTGGTTTTTTAAAAATCTGAAATCTATTTTGGACTGTTGCCTTAAAGGGGTGGGTAATTAGGAGTCAAGTTAATTAGGAATTTTAGGGCCGGAATTTTACTGCCCCGTCATAGTGGAGACAGAGCCGTAAAATGCGGCGAGCTATTCTAAACTCCATTGACTTCAGCAGGATCGTAAAATCCCTATGTGGTAAGATTCCAGCCTAGGAGTTGTTATAGTATTAAGTAATTGTAATATTATGTATGTGCTTGAAATCTTTTATTTTGTGATAAATGTTTTAATTTAACTTTTTAAAATCGATAAAGGTCTTAGTGGATTCATTGCTTCTGAATTCAGTGCTCACATCTTCTCGTAAAAATACAAATTGCAAAACCTTGTGATAGTGTGAACAAGTTTCCCTTGTAAATTTGGTCCGCCTGGCGCACATCATCTGCCACATTATAACACCTGGAATATTGTGTATAGTTTTGGTCTCCTTACAAAAGGAAGGATACACTTGTGTTAGGGTGGAATTTTCCCCTCAGTGCACAGTGTGGTGGCGAGCGTGAAAATCGGCATTTTACCCGCTGGCCGCAATGGTGGGCTTTTGTGTCATACATTCCAATTCCCATATCATTAAATATACACGCACGGGACCATACTGGCTGAATCAGAGGCCGCCCCACCATGAGCTCACTGCTTCCTCACTATGGGCACCATATTTAAAGTGCCACTGCGCACAGTGTTCTCAATGTCTGCAGCCCAAGACAGCTCCATCGAAGACATAGCCCCGAAAGCCAAGAAGGCGGCAGTTCCCAAATTCAGTGGTGTCTCACAGGAATGCCTGTTGGATGCAGCTGAGGCCTGTTGCTATGCCCTCTATCCCTGCTCTGGTTGCAGGAGCTCCAGCAAGTTCACCAATCCGGGTTATGAGGCAGTAGCAGCAATAGTGCCAAAGCTGCACAGGTCAGGCACCCAGTGCAGAAAAAATGATTTTATCTGTGCTGCCAGGGTAAGTTAACCATCTCATCACTCTCAGCTCACACACTCACAAGCCCACCACACATTCACTGGCATCACCACTCACTCTCACACACCCTCACATCTCCATCTGGGCTCATCTCCTATGGAGATCATGTCCTCATCCTGTCCATCGCTCCCCTCACTGCCCACACATGCTCAGCATCCTTATCATTTGCCCTGATATGCATCTTGCTCACACTGTCTATCTGACCTGATACATGACAGGATCACATACAATCACAGGGAGAGGTTCAAGATCAGGGGTGGAGTGCTGGAACCCAAGGACCTCTCTCAGTTTGAAACCAAACCATTGAGCTGGCCAGAGAGGATGTGGACCGTGCATGCAGCGATGGTGAGGTTGGAGGCAAACATCCACATGAAGATCCTGCACAAATTTGTCCTTCAGGCAACCATACTGTGAATGCATTATCCTGTTATAGAGCTGCCTGTCATGCACTAATTATATCTACTTTCTTTCATAGGAACCTCAACCAAACGCTTGACAGCCTCAACCAGACAGGCCCATAGCTCGAGCCCTGAAGACACCCTTGGATAAGGATCCTGAGGACACCATGGCAGAAAACTCATCACAGTGCTCAACTATACCCTCGAACAGCGCAGAGTAACACATCTTGGTGGGACCTAGTTCTGGAGCAGGCTTGGGGTCACAATCAGGTGAACACAGCACACGATCTGGTCCACTGCAGCTGGAGGCAAAGACATCTGAAGTCACTGGCACTCAGAGGACTGCTATAGGCCAGGATTCTGCTGAGTCTGAGTCAGATGACGAGCTTCTGGACTCGGTCCTAAATCAGTTGGTGAAGCCACAGTGACAATGACACGGACATCCGAAAAAGGCTGTCAGCTGCGTTCCTCAGATTACAACAGATGATGGAGAATTCCATCCTCATTCAGTCTGAGGTGATAGCGCCAACAAGTCAATGCTCTGAGGTCAACACTGGCAGGATGGCGGCTACCATGGAAACCTTGGTCCAGGACATCAGTACGGCACTGGTGCAGGAGCTGCACTCCATCGTGTAGCCCTTGGTGACATCAGTCAGCGGCCATGCGAGAGTGGGGTGGGGCACCTCAATCTCACTCCAGCTGTCCCTTCTCCTCAAGGAGTCAGCCAGGGGCCCTCAGGCATCCATAGGGAGGAGGATCAGCAGACGGACACCCCGGGGCCATCCACCCAGGTGACGCCAGGAGTCCAGCCCATCCCTATACCCTGTTCCTGTGACCCCATCACCTCCAGCTCCACAGGTTGAGGAGGGTCCACCTGCCCCACAGCAGGGCACCCAAAGCAGGCCAGGACCCTCCAGATCTTGGCCTTCCAGAGGACGCCCACCAAAGTCATCATAGACAACAGGGTGTAGCAGTCAGGAGGCTGCCTCCACTCCTACTGTGGATGTTGGGGATGCACCCTGATGCAGTGGTATGGTTAGGGAAGTTAGAAAAATTTAGGAGCACAACGAGGCAGTATTGGGCCTAATCTCAGGGAATGAAGCCGGGCAAATGGTAGAAGTGTCAGCGAGGGAGCATTTCGGGGATAATGACCATAACTCTGTAAGATTTAAGCTAGTTAGGGAAAAGTACAAAGATAGACCCTGAAGGCCCTGAATTGGGGGAAGGCCAATTTCAACATGATACGACAGGATCTGGCCAAAGTGGACTGGAGCAGCTACTTGTAGGAAAACCTACATCAGACCAGTGGGAGTCATTCAGAAAGGAAATAGTGAGAGCTGAGGGCCAATATGTTTCCGTAAAGGTGAAGGGTAGGACCAACAAATCCAGGGAACCCTGGATATCAAGAAATAAAGAAGATTGGATAAGGGAAAAAAAGGAGGCTTATGGCAGATACAGAGGGCTGAAAACAGCAGAAACCCTATAGGAGGATGGAAAGTGTAGAGGGGTCCTTACAAAAGTAATTAAGAGAGTGAAGAGGGGACATGAGAAAATACTGGTGGGCAAGACAAAGGAAAATCCTGAGGCATTTTATAATGTATTGAGGGCAAGAGGATAACCAGGGAAAGAATAGGGCTCATTAGGGACCAAAGTGGCAATTTGTATGTGGAGCCGGAGAACGTACGTGAGCTTTTAAATTATTACTTTTCATCTGTGTTCACTATGGAGAAGGATGATGTAGGTGTAGAAATCAGGGATGGAGACTGTGATATACTAGAACAAATTAGCATTGAAAGGGAGGAGGTATTAGCGGTTTTAGCGGGCTTAAAAGCGGATTTATCTCTAGGCCCAGATGAATTGTATCCTAGGCTGTTATATGAGGCAAGGGAAGAGATTGCAGGGGCTCTGACACTAATTTTCAAATCCTTTCTGGCCACAGGAGAGGTGCCAGAGGACTGGAGGCCAGCGAATGTGGTACCATTATTCAAGAAGGGTAGTAGGGATAAACCAGGAAATTACAGGCCACTGAGTCTAATATCAGTCGTAGGGAAACTATTGGAAAAAATTCTGAGGGACAGGATTAATCTCCACTTGGAGAGGCAGGGATTAATCAGGGATAATCAACATGGCTTTGTCAGGGGGAGATTATGTCTAACAAATTTGATTGAATTTTTCAAGGAGGTGACGAGATGAGGGTAATGCAGTTGATGTAGTCTACATGGACTTCAGCAAGGCTTTTGACAAGACCCCACATGGGAGACTGGTCAAGAAGGTAAGAGCCCATGGGATCCAGGGCAGTTTGTCAAATTGGATCCAAATTTGGTTCAGTGGCAGGTGGCAGAGGGTGGTGGTCGAAAGTTGTTTTTGCAATTGGAGCCTGTGATGAGTGGTGGTGTACCGCAGGAATCGGTGCCGGGACTCTTGCTGTTTGTGGTGATTAATGATTTAAATGTGAATATAGGAGGCAGGATCAGTAAGTTCACAGATGACATGAAAATTGGTGGTGTTGTAAAATAGTGAGGAGGAAGGCGTTAGATTACAGGATGATATAGATGGGCTGGTAAGATGGGCCCTGTAGTGGCAAATGGAATTTAATTCTGAGAAGTGTGAGGTGATGCATTTTGGGAGGACTAACATGGCAAGGGAATACACAATGAATGGTAGGACCCTAGGAAGTGCAGAGGATCTCAGAGGGTGGCTGGAATCTAGAACACACTGCTGGAAGAGGCGGTAGAGGCAGGAAACCTCACAACATTTAAGAAATATTTAGATGAGCACTTGAAACGCAATAGCATACAGGGCTACAGGCCAAGAGCTGGAAAATGGGATTAGGATAGATTAGGTGCTTGCTGGCCGGCATGGACATGATGGGCCAAAGGTCCTGTTTCTGTGTTATATAACTCTATGACTCTAAATATGTGTTTACATATGGAGAAGGGTTATATATCATGCAACTCCATGTGCTTTCTGTCATCCAGCAGGGTTTCCATGCTATAAGCCCATACTCAGAGTTCATGTACATCTGCTAAGCTCACCAATAAGTGGGAACATCTTGCCACCTCAAGGTGCCAACGCACTGTCCCTCTCAGCCACATTATTGCCCTGGTGCTTGAACCTACAGCCTTGAATGTATCTCAACCTGTAATTGTATTGGGGCCACAAAGCTTTCGTCACAGTGTTGGTATGTAGCACTGTGCATCCCATCACCTAAACACTTCCCGAGATGTGTGATGCAAATTGCAAATGGTGATTTTTGGTGGTCATCAGAGCCTTTAAGTATGCTCTGGAAGCACACATTGTAGCTTTAGATAGTGTTAAGGGAAGCAATGGGATAGGAGCGAGAATGTACTGAAGCTGAAGTCTGCTTTTTTATTTACAACAGCTTGTCACCTTGAGGACCTCATGGTTTCTGAGCATTTTGCAGATCACAAGGGCCAGGCTGGCCATGAGGGCATATGTATGTTTTAAAAAGTAAGCAATTTAATGTCTGACACGCAAGTGGTTGAAAGTCATCATCTTCAGGTGGTCCACACGCATAGCAGGGTGTGGATAAAAGCATTCCTAACTGACAGTGCTGGATGTTAATATGATAGAGAAAAAGGTGACAAAAGATTGAGTCATCTCTGATTAGATACACACCAGCGAAACATCTTTGGCTACCTTGGCCCAAGTGTCACCTATGAGGTTTCACCATTGAGGTTACACAGAATACGTTGTCCCATTGCTGAAGATGGATATTTTTGAGGAACATTGTCAGATGGAAGGAATACAGCTATGAGGCTACTGAGGATAGTTCCTGGCTCTTATAGGCTGCTGTTGAGACTGGAATGCTAGAGAAGATTCAGCACCTTCTGACATCTGATGCCAGAATTCCCTCCTCCAGTTAGCACCTCATTTTTAGTAAGGTCATATGCTCCCAAGGCTTCATTATCCTTCAAAGGATCAAGACAATGTAAGCCTGAAGTGTAATGGTTGAAATGACGGGAATAACAGTGCTGGGGTTAATGTTGGCACACAGTGGAGGGCACTTGTCCAAGAGGACAAGTCACTACAATTCGTCATCCTCCTTAGAATCTGGTGGCTATGAGGGCCTCACGCAAACACCTGCCTTGTCTGGCCCATGCTACGGCCTCTTCCCCCACAGCTTCAGCTTCCTCAAACTCAACCCACGCATCGTCTTCAATGTTGCCCTCATCAGAGATGAGCATGTTGGCATCTGGCAAGTCCTCCTGACTGTGCAGTGCCAGGTTGTGCAGCATGCAGCAAGCCATGATGATCCATGAGATTCTCTGGGACTGTAACGGAGTGCCCTGCCAGATCTGTCCAGGCATCTGAATCTCATCTTTAAGATGCCTATAGTCTGCTCCACCAATGCTTGGATAGCAACATGAGCCTCGTTGTACCTTCTCTCTGCATGATTCATTGACCGCTGCATGGGTGTCATCATCCTTTGCGGGTGTGCCTTGTCATCAAGGAGCCAACCCTGAATCCTCTGTCGAGAATGACGTAATTGTGGGCCTTGGCAAAAAAGGCTTCTGTCACCTCATGTATGCATTTGTGAGTGGATGCTTGAGGGATCCCACAGAGGTTCCAAAGCAGCTCTGGAATAAGCCAACTGCATAGAAGTTAAGTGCGGTGGTTAGTTTCATAGTCAGTGACAATGGATGCCTTCCTAGTCCCTTTGGTGCCAATTCTTGGAGAATGTGGAAAATTTGAGTCGCCAAATCTCTGGACATGCAGACCTGTTGGCGACACTATCTCTTGCTCATCTGCAGATAAGACATGCGAGTTCTGTATACTCTTGGTCTTGCAAGGTGCATACACACAACTTCTCTGTGAGTCTTATCCTCTGCATCTGGAGGGGTCCCTGCTGCCCCTTGGTCTTGAAGATTTGGCTCCTCCTTTTGATGAGCTTGGCTCCTCCATTGCAATCTTCTCCTTCTTCTCCCCTGCCTGTATGCGATTATGCATGCAGCAATAAATCCAGGCTCCAACTTCCTGATAGTCTCCCCTCCGCAACATCAATGAGAAACGGACACGAGTCAGCATCAACCTGAAGGTCCTATTTCTGTCAATAACTCATCAGTGAATGTCGGTTCAAGGGTTTTGTTCCACTGTCGGCAACTAATTGCCCAAAAATTCAGGCCAGCAGAGGGTTCGCTTAAGGTATGCCTTCCCCCAGCAGCCACCCCCGGCCTTTTACATGACCGACTGCTATAGGGTTGCTTTGGCTAGGTGCTTGGATGTGCTGTTTTAAGCCCAGGTGTTTGGATCCTCATTCACTGCAGTCTAATACCACAATCTTTGGAATACACATGAGGGAAAATGTTTAGTCAGGAACTGAGATTATTTGACGGGTACCTGAGTCTTCTCTTCTGTGAAACAGATTGTAACATGCATCTGAAGCTTGCCCTGTCACCCAATTGCTATGGAGCGCATTACCAGTCTGGTGAATCTCCACCCTGTGAACAAAGGGTTAATATAAGGAAATCAATTACTGCTACTTTGCCAGACTAGTCGTGCCTGAAATCACATCATAGCTTTGCTTTCCTGATTCCCTACATTGTCATTGAAAGGATCCTAATATGCCTCAGTTGTGCCTCGCCCCTCATTTGGGAATGTACAGTTTAGTTGGGTGCCGCTTTAATCAGTCCCTTAGTGCATGCACTTGCCCTCCAATCGACCTTGAGAAGGTGCTGGCATGCCTTCTTCTTGAATACAATTGAATGGCTTGCCACACCAATTCAGGGAGCAAGAGCCAATCACAGTGCTGTGGGTCTAGAGTTATGAATAGGCTAGACTGGATAAGGACACAGACTTCATTCCCAAAGAGACATCAGTTAACCAGATGGGTTTTTATGACAATCCTTTCATTTCATGGTTACTATTACAGATACAAGCTTTTTATCACAGATTTAGTTAATAAACTAAATTCAAATTCTTCAGCTGCTACGTTGGGATTTGAAGTCATGTCTCTTGATTGCTATTCAGGCCTCTGGTTTAATAATTCAGTAACATAGCACTGTGCGACTATACCTTGTGTTGGTGCCTATTGCCAATCATCCTCAGTTTTACTGAAATAAAGGAACATTCATAAATAGTCACACTGTATCAAAATAAAATTTGGTCTTGGAAAGAGAAAAGTGGATGAATTGTATTGAGCTTTCCCGCAGGGGCTAGTCATCACCAAGTATTGGCCAATAGGGTTATTCAGGATGGACAGGCAAACATGGGAATTTTTAGAGAGGGAAGAACACTGAAACTTTTAGCTACTGTTACCACATATTTAGATGCATCAAATTTCTTGTTTGATTTGCTCAAATGAGAATGAAGATAGCAAGAAAGCCAAGGTGAGCAAAGGAACAACATCTTCAAAACATTCCGACTGAAACTCAATACATAAGAAGTCTTGCCAGAATGTTTGAAGCAGCCACCCTAGTGACAGTGCTCCACTTTTCCTAAGCTCCTCAGGCTTTGCTGACTCAGTCACAATCCACAATTGAAGGACCCAGGCTCTCAAGGTGACCTTCGTCTGGTCTGAGATTAAGTGGGATGAGAAGCAAGAGTCATAAAGGCCCTTTTCTATTCCCTCCACTGTGTGAATGCTGAACACATCAGATTGCCTGTAATCACATGAAAGAGGGTTTGGCTGTTTTTCAAAGCAAAGGCCAACAAAGATATTTTCTTGCCTTTTGAATCGGCAGGCAGTTTAACATGGATCTTAAGTTGCTGATGCTGAGTGCAAGAGATTAGTTAAGATTGGAGAAATATGTGCTAAAACTCAAGAGAGTGAGAATTTGCACTTGTTGAAAGCAAACTTTGCTTGGAAGCCAAACTGTTTGAAGGCAAAAACTATTTTAACAGTTTGTTTGTGGCAGAAGTTTAATTTTTAAAAGCTACTCTGTCTTGCATCTCAATTGCAAGTGTTTAGAACAACTAGTGATTAGGACCTGGAATGCACTGCCTTAGAATGTGGTGGGGTCAGATTCAATCATGGCTTTCTAAAGAAACAAGGTTTGCAGGGCAATGAGGAAAAGGCAGAGGAGTGGGACTAGGGGAAGACTGGTATAGACATGAGGGACTGAATGAGCTCCTTCTGTGCTGTAATAATTCTATGACCCTAAGTCTGTGCCTAACTCCACTTCTAGTCTGCCTACATATTGTGGACCAGAGGTTTCCAAAATAGGCACAACAAATTTGTCATCAAGTCGGGAGGGGGAGGAAGACTGGCTTTGAAGGATAGCCACTGATGTATTCTCACAGAGCTCGAGGAGGTACATTCTATGGCAATCACAGCATTGTGATTTGAAGTAATATAAGCTGTATCACTCCTGTTGAATAATAATCAGTTACTGTTCACTTTGCCTCAATGCGTCTGTGACAAGTGGGTTTTTCTTTACTTACTTATATCAAAACAAGTAAACAAGATGCATGAATGTGGAAATTGATTTGCATTTGCAACTCTCTGAAATCATTCTGAAATTCCAACACTTGTGTACTAGCCAACAGGCTTATCCTACTCACTGAGATAAGGGTGAGTCATCAAGTGTTCTTTTTTGTTCCATCTTATTCAGCAGCATCGTCCTGGGATGCTATTTAAGTTGCTTTCTTTTTTAAGCAGTACATTATGTTAGCCAAGAAAATCAAAGCCCTATTTCTTAGAAAGAGGTGGAGTGCCTGAGGCTTGATTCTCATCATCATCATGCATGCTCATTCTTGGCTCATTGTTGGCTGATGGTCTATCATAAGCCATTTTCTTGGCTGTTTTGGTCAGTGGTGGTTTGCCTTTCATTTTCAGGGACAGGACAAAGAGATAGATCCCAAGTCTGCCTTAGCTGGAACAGGAATCAAACTCATGCTGCAGGTGTTATTCTGAACCAGATGCTATCTTTTTAGCCAACTGAACTAACTGATATCAACTTGAATTTGCACAGCAAAAAAATGTGAGTATTTTGGGCAGAATTTTGCTCTTGGCATGTGGGATCAGTGGGGACAGGCAGGGGAGGTCGGGAAGCTGACCGCCGCCTACGATTGACAGTGCACCGCGATTTCACACTGGTGGGCCAATTAAGGCCCAGCCAGCATGATACGTGAGCGGCAGTGCTGAGCGCTAGCTGTGCAGGCGGGGTAGGAGGACAAGCAGGCCTAGCATGAACTTCACGCATGCGTACGAGAGAGCACTGAATAATCTCCCTGAGGCATGGAGCTGCCTCAGGGAGGTGAAGGGATATTTTAAAAAATAATAAAGAGCAGAACAATGTCATGAAACATGGCCCCTCATGTGACTTTGTCATGTGACATGCTTTCAATTAAAAGATAAAGTTTTAATTTTATTTGTATTTGCTTTTGGAAACATCATCCTGCCCGTGGATGTGGTTTCAAAAAAAAATGCAAAGGCATTTTTGCCTGCCCGGCGTTAGGTTGAATGGGCAGTGAAAAATTAACGTCAACTGATAACTTAATGGCCTTAATAGGTCTTTTAATTGCCAGCGGGCACACTGCTGGATCTGGTACGCACCCACCGACTGAACTTTTGCGTGACTGTGCGTTGACGTAGGTATGCTCGGCTGATGTCATCGTGCATCGTTTCACGCTTGGACGGGTCTGGCGTGCTCCCGCCCACTGAGCTAAAAATTCTGGCCTCTGATTTGGGATGTAGTCAGGATTTTTTTGAGCTGTTAGACTTTTGGGGACTCTGCAAGTTCTTTCAAGCTGTTACTGTGGTAATCTGAGGTGTAATATACCTTTAAGAGAATGTGAGCAGATTGACCACATGACTGTGACACCCAATAGCTGTGTAGCATGGGCTACCATGTGAATGTTAGTCTAGAGCTCGGTCTGGTTGGAGAAGCACACATCATGTTAGTGCTCTGTTGCCTGTGTAAATAAAAACATGTGCTTCACCCCATATTGGTCTCTGCGTTTGCAGTATATTGTAATCGACTCACTTGCCGACACATAAGTTTGCAACTGATTCGTGAGCAAAGCAAGCAAACGGTAGAACAAAACAACTGGTGTTAAGGCAAAACACGACCAGTCGACAACACCAACGAAAGCTGTGAAAACTCACCTGAAGAGATCAGCCATGCCTTGCAGGCTGATTGTAAGTAAAGCCCTCACTATAGTCATCAAAGTTATCTCCCTCCAGTATGCCACAATTTGGCCACAATGAACCATTTGATCAGACCATCGATGACTGGTCACATTATATTGAATGCCTCGCATTTTTCTTTTTGGCCAACGACGTATCGGGGGAGGAGAAGAGGTGGATGATCTTCTTATCGACATGTGGCAGTAAAACATACAGCCTAATTCGTAGTCTAATAGCACCCAACGCCCCAGATTCCAAGAGCTTTGATGAGTTGGTGAATCTCGTGAAAGACTGCTTTCAGCCAAAACCGTCAGCAACAATGCAGCATTTTAAATTAAATTCGAGGTGTCGCACCCCTGGGGAGACAGTCACTTGCTATGAAGCTGCTTTAAAACAACTGACAGAGTGCTATGAGTTTGGGATGTTGATTAATGACATGTAAAGAGTGTGTGGTATTAACGAAGATGCCATTCAAAATAAGTTGTTGTCAGAAACAAATTTAGACTTCAGTAAGGCACTGGAGTTGGCGCTCACAATGGAAAGCGCAGTCAGGAACTCAGAAGAAATAAAGGGAGCACAAAATGGCACCATTCTTCACGTCGGGAGGGAGGCACCGGCTAGAAAGGACATCCTAAGTGCAAGGCTCCGTGGAAAGGTGGGAAACTGCCGCCATTAACGGACCAGCAAAAATCAATGGTTTGATGGCTAAAAACCACATTAATACTAGCAGGATTGAAAACAGACAGCCTGCAAACGACCAACAATTTAGAAAAATTGAGTGTTTCTACTGCCATCGCAATGGGTATATTATGCGCTATAATAAAGAGAGATTGAGGCAAAATTTCAAACAAAAAGGCGGAAGTCATGAAATTTATATAAAGGAGAAACCAGGAGAAACAGAGTCAGATATTTACTTGCTACACAACTTAAAAATGGGTAAAACAGAGCCAATCTATGTGACAGTAGCAGTCAACAGAAAACCCATTGGAATGGAGGTGGACAAAGGTGCATCCAGGACAATCATAGGGGAACACACATTTAAGTATCTGAATGGAGGAGGTCACACACTAAAGCTGGAAAACTCAGGTGCCAGATTAGAGGCATATACTGGTGAAGACATACGAGTGAAAGGTATATACAAGGTTCCAGTACAATATAGCAGCCAGTCTGCGAACTTACCCCTGATAGTGGTAGCAGGGGAGGGTCCAACTCTACTTGGTTGGAACTGGCTTAAGGAAATAAAGTTGGAGTGGACTGAGATTTTTCAACTTAGAATGAAAGATCTCTAAGAATTATGACAGAAATTTGCCTGTGTTCAAGGAAGAGCTTGGGTGGGATTCAAGGTCTGCAAACTAAGATCCACGTGGACCCTGGAGCAACCTCCAGATATTTGAAGGTGAGGCCAGTCCCCTCTGCATTAGGAGAAAAAGTAGATATTGACTTGGACAGGCTAGAAAGTATGGGAGTCTCACAACCTGTACAATTTTCCGAATAGGCAGTGCTCATAGTTCCAGTGCTAAAGCCTGACCAGAGTGTGCGAATATGCGGCGACTACAAGTTCACTGTTACCAAAGTGCCCAGACTTGATAGGCACCCTGTACCAAAAATTGACGAATTGTACTCCAAGCTGGCAGGGGGAACCCTATATGTGAAACTCGACATAAGCCACGCTTACCAGCAAGTCGAGCTAGTAAAGGCCTCTTGGGATTTTGTGACTATCAACACACATAGGGGGTTATACCAGCATACTAGGTTAACCGACTTGTGTCATTTTCCAACGGACTGTGGAAAATTTACTTCAAGGCCTACCCCACGTGATGGTTTATTTCAATGATGTTCTAGTAACAGGATTAACTGATGAAGAACACATGGCTAACTTGGAAGAGGTATTGAAGTGTTTCTCACAAGCCAGAGTACACTTGAAAAGGGAAAAATGTTTCTTCCAAGCAAAAGAAGTGATTTACCTGGGTCTTAGGGTCAACTTGCAGGGCCTTCACCCAGCAAAGACAAGGTGAGAGCTATTCGTGATGCGCCAGACCCAAAAAATGCCACAGAACTCAAGTCCTTTTTGGGAATGGTTAATTACTGCGGTTGTTTTCTCCCAAATTTGTCAGCAGTACTGGCTCCATTATATGGGGTACTCAAGAAAAACCACAGGTGCGCTTGGCAAACCCCGCAACAGCAGGCTTTTACGGCAAAGTAGCTACTATATTCATTGGTCCTGTTGGTACATTTCGACCCAAAGAAAGAGTTGATTTTAATCTGCGATGTATTCCTTTACTGAGTAGGGTCTGTACTCTTCTACCGGATGGCCGATGGCTCTGAACGGCCCATTAGCTGTGTCTCAAGTACACTCAGTGTGGCAGAACAAAGATACACACAAATAGAGGAAGAAGGCTTATCCATTGTATTTGGCATTAAGAAATTACACCAATACATCCATGGTCGTCACTTCACCATTGTATCCAATCACAAGCTAATACTAGGCTTGTTTGGGGAAGATAAGGCAATACCCCCAATTGCCTCAGCACACATCCAAAGCTGGGCAATGATTTTAGTTGCTTAAGAATATACTTTTATCCACAGCTGGGAAGCCAGATTGCTAATTCTGACATGCTGAGCTGATCACCTCTAAAGGGCAGCAATGTGAACATCCCCATCCCTCAAGAACTTGTCTTGTTATTGAACTTGCTGGATTGATTGCTAGTAAATGTCAAATGGATCAGAGAATGGACAGACCATGATCCAGTTTGCCTCATGTCAGGGAACAAGTCTTGCAGGGATGGTCTAACGAGCCAAAGTCAGATGAAATGAAGCCCTATTTTAACAGGAGATACGAGCTCACCTACCAGGATGGTATCTTACTGTGGGAGCGATTGTCATTGTGCCTCCCAGAGGAAAACAACTATTATTGATGGAATTGCACAGGGCTCACCCCGGCATTTCTAGAATGAAAATGTTGGCACGCAGCTACTTATGGTGGCCAGGGATGGGCAATAAATTGAAAACATGGGTAACAGCTGATTGTAATGCCAACAGGTGCAGAAATTGCTTCCTTCTGCTCCACTACATCCGTGGTCTGCTTCTACATGGGACCATTTTTGGGCACAATGTTCCTCTTACTTATTGACGCTCATTCCAAATAGATGGGTGTATATGAGGTGAGATCACCCACATCTGCCACCATCATAAACAGATTGCATCAGAGTTTTGCGATGCACGGTTTACCAGAGATAATAGTGTCTGATAATGGGATGGCTTTCACTAGCGGGGAATTCCAAAGATTTACAAGTCTCAATGGCATAACACATGTCAGGACCTCACCATACCATCCTACATTCAATGGGCTGGCCTAAGACTGGAATGAAAAAAACAACACGGGGACTTTATAGCAATGAAGTTATCATGTTTTCTGCTCAGCTATAGGACTACGCTACATATGATCACCGGTATTGCACCCACAGTTATTAATGAAGAGATGTCTCAGGACACGTTTGAGCCTGATAAGGGGGGAAAGTAGAAAAAAGCAAGGAGGCTCAGAAAAATGAACACGATTACCTCAGTTGTGAAAGCAACTTCACTGTAGGAGAAGCAGCTCTTGCAAAGAACTTTGGAGATGAGCCCAAAAGGCTATCAGGCCAAGTCAGTGCAGTGATAGGACCCCTGTTCTACCATATATTGGTTGGAGGTTGGGTAATCAGGAGACATGTAGATTACCTCAGGAAAAGGGAAACAGATCCACAAGAAAAGGTGTGCCAAACATTCCCCTTGGAGTCTACACCTCAGGTAGAAGGATCTCCTGTTGCTTTGGAAGTACCTATAGGACCTGTTGAGCCTGAGAGAGTCAAAGAGACAAATTTACTGGAGAGCCTTGTGAACAGATAACTCCTGAGAGTGAGGCCTCAGATAAACCATCTGAGGTCGTAGAACTACGACAGTCGACATTTTTGAAAAACCTCCTGAGAGACTGAATTTGTAAATAGTTTATTTATGTAACTAGTTAATATGTTGAAAAATGTACTTTCAAGTAAAGGGGGAGGGATGTGGTAATCTGAGGTGTAATACACCTTTAAGAGAATGTGAGCAGATTGCCTATGTGACTGTAAGACCCAACAGCTGTGTCGTGTGGGCTGCCATGTGAATGTTAGTCTAGAGTTTGTAGGGGGATGGTAGTGTGTGTCAGTTTCACCTTTGACTTCAGAGCGGTTCGAATCGCTTCCACTCCCTGGGTTCTAGACCTTGGACTTATTTGGGGGTTATGACAAAGTGGAGCAGACAACTGGTTTTGGTGCAAGAAAAAAACTGAGTTTATTGAAGTCACAAATGAACTTATAACAGTAGGATTACACTGAGATTATACAGACTTACAAAGTACACTTAGTTAAGAATGGGGAACACACGGCATAACGAGGGAAAATCACGCTACTAATCCCCTTACCCTTGTCCCACCCCTGGAGCCTAACTAAATTAAACTAGGAGAGGCCAGGGATCATGCTCAACAACCCGGGGTTCCTTGACAGTTAAAAATCCAGCCAGGTAAGCCGGTTGTGGTTTTGGGGTACGCTCTTTTGTGTCCTCTGGGGCCTGCCATCTCCACGTGGTCCTGGTCTGTAGAATCTGTGAAGGTTCTTCGGTTGAGTGGAGGACGCGGTTGTGGGTGGTTGATCTTCGTGGAGGGCTGCGGTTGCAGCCTTGTCTTCGGTTGAGCCTGCCACCCCGTGCCCCTCGCCGTGATGTTGCCTGCGGGCCTGCAAACCTCCAGATCTTCTTGCTTAAACTCGGCTCAGCTCTCTGCTTAAATTGCTCACTGCCCTGTCTCAGCTGTCAAAACTGCTCATTCTGTGTCTGTCCAAAAACCTGCTCACTTCAGATCTCCTGGCCCAGTTATACTGTTTTTTTCGAATTTCTTATCTCAATCCAAATCAAGGTTAGCTCTTTGTTTGATTTTGGTGGGCTTCCCCGGATGATTGTTGTCTCGTTGTTTTTAATGGGCTCGCATGATGTTTATCATTGTCTTCCTGCCCCCATAACTAGTCTTGAACTGAAAGTCATTGTATGTGTGGAGTATTGATGAGTTCGCATAATTGCATTGATTGTGCCTTCCTGCCTTAGTAGTTAGTAGCGATTACTTATACCAGATTTTGATGGGCTTTAGTTTCGTGTAACATGAAGTCTTTCTCTGGTTTGGTTGTTTCAAAGGTAAGAATGCGTATTCTGTCTCCTCTCGTCTGAGTTCAGGCAAAAAAAACCACACTGCACTCAACAAGCATGTCCAGTTCCAGGCCTTCATGGGCCTAGTCTCCTGTCTGCAGGGTTTTACACTTAACTCAGCAGTTTAAAAGTCCAAAAGTCATATCCTTGTTGATAATATGAAAAATGTGGGAATTTTGAGAACCCTTCAGCACCCCCCATGATACTAAATCTTGCTTCAAGTATCATACTGGGAAAAAAAAACAAAATTCCCGACCCTCCATAGTCAATCTTCCCCTGTGATTACCTATCTAAGATCTCATGACACATACATTCCCCATTCTTTAAAATGTGGTGTACGTAAGCTTGCATAGGCAAAACACAGTTATTTACATTCATCCAACATTTAGGGGGTCCAACACCCCACTTGGTGCAATTACATCTTTATTAAAAGAAAACAACAAGTAAAAGTCTTTCTTAAAAAGAACTGAACACAAAAAAACCCAACAATTTTTATTCAGGAGTACAAAAAATAATATCAAAGATTCAAACAGGTGTATCTCTCTCCACCTTAGCATATGCTTCTTCCAGGTTCTTTCGTTTTGGAACTCTAGGATTTTGCCTTTTCCCTTGCACTGAGAGCACAACAGGTACAACACTATTCCCAGCTGGCAAACCACGAGGATGTGGGAAGCCATTCTGACCCATGAAGGGACCTCTATGTTTTTGAAAATGTCCCACCAGGGTGGTACTGTGATACCTTGAATCTCTCCCTCTATCTCATGTGTTTTCTGTTCCAAAGTGTAGAAATACTTTTGTGATAACTCTACAGCTTTTAGTAGTTTAGTAAGATATTCTGGCAGAGGGGGAATTTCATAACCGAAATGTGTGACAGAGCTCTGCAGGTTGGTAATGTTTTCCCTAACAGTGAGGTGAACAGTGGAGGGTTCAGGAATGGGGACAATTCATTCCTGAACCACTTGAACTTCTGCCTCGGGTTTAAAACAAAAACTGCTGTCACTTGCCGGACACCAGATGTGCTGTCCAAGCTGGTAGTGGGGCGCACTTGAGGTGACACAATATGCCCCACCTCCTATATATGCTACCTGTGGGGGAACAGGGCTTGTGCCGCACTGTGGTCTGGAATAGGCATTCAAGTGCTGGGGACACAGTACTACATGTGCACCCCGGCTCTGGCACCCAGAGGGGTCTGTACCTGTCATCATGTGCTCCCACTTTATGATGTAAGGTGGGACTGCTGCGAAATGGACACGTGCACCCCCTTGAATGACTCCAATATTCTTCACCCTATATACCGGTGCAGGTTGGTCTGTCCCACCCATGACTGGCATCCTCACTATTATACCCATGATGGTGTGGTTGGAGCACCCACAATCTACTAGGATAGGGTAGGCTTCAGAGGCTAGGCGGAACTGACACAGGCTTAGTGAATTCTCAAATGGGTGGAGGGCTGTGAGGTGCTTGTTGCTGATCCAGGAGGGGACTAAACCTTGCTTTGACTCCTCCAGGTTTCGGTGGCCCTCGCCCAGCAACCATGCCCCGTACAGCACGCACACCTCATTCTGTGCAGCCTGGTCTGATGCATCCCTATCCTCTCGAATGAGTGCATTCACTGTTTTGGCCTGCCTTTCCAACTCAGCAATAATCTCCTTTAAATGGACCGTCATGGCCTGGTCCTCATGTAGCTCTGAGCCTATCACTGTGTTCTCCTCTGTTAAGATTTTTCGTAATTGTGTTTTTAAACTGTTTATTTGTGCCTGCAATTCTATGTCATCCAGACTGTTTATCACAGAGGATCCTGTATTATATGCTGTGAAAACATCATTCCAGGTTCCCCTTCTTTGTCTCTCCGCATTGCTAAAGTACTCAGTGTGGGTAGTGTACAGTTCTGTTTTGTCTACATTGGCAAAATCGAACTCAAAGAATTTCCTGAACATTCCTCTTAACAGGACCTGGTATAGCTGTTCTGTCTCCTTGGTGCACCACTCAGCTAAGTGTACCTCTGTGAGGTTTAGAGTCACGGAAGCTACCGCATAGTAAACCCCCTGGTATAGCACCTTTACGGTCGGCACTAGTACCAGCCCATTCCCTGGTCCCTTGGTGGTGGCAGGGCACTTCTCCACATGTGTCCTTACTGTCAGGGCCATGGTCAGGAGCTTTTGGGCACATGCCATGAGTTCAGTGGCCTTAACTGAGGCTGGAGAGGATGGGGTTATGTAAGTGTGTAGGTGGGAATCCTATTTCATCCCCTTCCCCTTGTCCAGCCATGCTGCAGAAAAGATAATGGATAGGCCCATGGGGCAGGTCTTTCGCGATCCCCACATGCAGATATAGATTCCCTGTTCTGATTTCTACCACCTGTCCCAGCACACGCTCACCCCCCCCATGGTTCCCAGTAATGGTCCGATGGGTGTCGTTCCCCAGTCGCTCCCAGTCAGCTGTACCATCCTCCATGTCTCTGCACAGCTTCCTGAGCCACCACCACATTCCCAGGAGAATCTGTCCTCTGCAGGTCAGGCACACCCGTTTCCCCTCAGTGACCTTGACCCGTATGACCACAACCTGTATGCTGGGGCAGGGGAGGGAGGCCTCCCTGTAGGTGAACCTGGTCTGACTGGAGTATCGGGTGGAGTTAGATCCCAGCCACCCTGGCCATCTTCCCACATGGGAATAAGTAGTGATCTCCTCCACGTTACCTTCGCTGCCCCTCGCAGTCACAACCAGTGGTCTCTCCCCTGAGCACCCAAAAATGTGGGAGTCCTCCACATCACCTCACCTCCCAGCAGCCATTCCTATCAGAGCGAGTAGGAGTATGCCCCCCATCCTATTGAAATCCTTTCTGTAGGGAGACATAAAAGCATATAGCCAGGTCCCGAACAGATTCGCTGGCTTGGGTACCTCGACTCAATACCAGCACTCTTAAACAATAATACTTAAACTACCAACCACCTTATTTAAAATTTAACTAAAACACCCAAACTTAACAATCTCAAAATTAGAAGCTATGTACATCCACTACCCGTCCCAGGGCGGCCAGGTTAATCCCTGTTTGGGCTACAGCACACTACTCCCTTCGGCCTGTCCTATACCTTTGGTCCCTCGCAGTCAGTGGCTGCTGGCTGGGGACCTCTGTCCTCAGATCGATCCCTGACTTGAGGGGCTGCCCTTTTAAACTGGGGAGCTGGTGACCATGGTTTCTTTGGCTGTGGCGTTCGTGGGGAACTTCTAGGGACTCTGGCTGGTGGGTCTTCAACCCAAGCCACTTGTGCGGTCTGTGGAATCTCCACTGCTGCTGGCTGGGGATTTTTATCCTCAGGCTGTACCTCTTCTAAACCTGTGTCAGGGGCAGGTATCTCTCTGCCCTGAGGTCCCACCTCGTCCGAGTCCCAGATGAGCGGGAGAGTGTCCCAAACGGTGGGTGGGATGGCCCTTCCCTTAAAACAAGCCGCTGCACCTGCTTGTGTAGTCTGTGAGTTTGCTTCTGCTGCAGGCTGAAGATTTTTATCCTCAGACATTGCCCCAACTGGCTGTTCCCTTCTCTCGGATTTAAACAACTTACATTGATTCCCATTCCTACCCGTGACTGCTGCTAAAGGACGGGACCTGTTTGGGTCCCAGAAAAAGCCTGTGCGGGCACCCTGCTTAGCTAGCACCTCGGCCTGCCAGTTGCCTTCAGTCCGGGGTTCTGCGGAGGAATGGGCTTTCACCTTATGGATGAAAACCTTCCCTTCCTCCCCTACTGCTGCTGGCTCTAGCCAGGGTTGTGGGTTAGACGGGGCTGATGGGGTCAGCGTGCCGGTGGTGGCTGCTACCTTCCCTGGGCCAGTCAATAGGGTTCTCATGGCATCCAAAAATGATCATGGTGGGAGGGATTCCTGTCTCTGCCTTTTGGGCTGGGGTTGAGGAATTCTTTCCCTTGTTTTCTTTCCAAGGATTCTTATACTCCTTCCTCCAGTGTCCATTCTTCCCACACCCATAACAGTTGAGCTTTGTGCTGGAAGGGTTATTCCCTTCCTGATACCACTCCTTCCTACCCTGACCAGGTTTCATTTCATGCACTTTCTCTTTAGGTAGGCCTGCATCGGTTCTTTTACCATTACGGTAAACTATGGTCAATTGGCTGATCACTGTGAGTTCGGTAGTCAGGGGATTCTTTGGGTCAAACCACATTCCTGCCGTGGCCCTGACCGGTGGCAAGCTGTTTGCCACCAGGCAATGGAGCCAGTGTGCCCACTGATCCTGGTCCAGGTTAGCCCATTTAGACGTCCCACTGCATGCGCTCCTATACACCGGCCACAACCTGTCTGCAAAAGCCTGCAGGGGTTCTCCTACGAGCTGCACTGTTTTTTCCATCCGGGAGAAGGCACTTCCCTCATTCATCCCCATGGCCTCAAGAGCTTCCTCCTTAAGCTCCCCATAATCACACTATCCCATCTTACATTGGTCAGAGAGGGACTGGAAGAACTTATTCTCCTGGGAGAGTAGCAACATTTTGACTTGTTCAGCATCATTGCACTCGTTGATGCTTGCTGCTTGTTCCACTTCCCTGAAGTGGACCGAGGGATCCCCATTTGCCGCAAGTTTAATTAAATGGCTTACCATGGCGCTAAGCTGCTGGGTGCTGTAGGGAACTACGAACTGGTTTTGGAGGGGTCCCTCATCCCTGTTATCAGCGAGCGGGCCGATCCTTTGCTGCAGGGCCGGGCAAATTGGCCCTGGTCCCAGCCTCTCTTGCTGGGGGTTTTCCTCCTTAGCTTCTGCCCCTAATTCCACCTCCCCCTCCTGCCAGATTTTGCTAAAGCTTGGCGCTACGGGCGGTGGGCATGGGCCCACCTGCTCTCAACCGAGTAGTCCCTTAGCACTACCAGTGGTGTCTAAACCGTCCTCCCCAGGTTCCCTGTGAAGTCGACCTGGTCTGCACTAGGGCTTATGAGGCGCACTATGCCTTTTGCCGTCGTTAGAGCAAGGTTCAGACTCTCTATCTGCTTCTGACAGGGGCCATGGTCTGCATCCTCAAACCCTTGTGCGCTCACTATCTTATAGGCTGCCTATAAGCCTTTTACTTTCTCCTCCTGCTCTCTTACTTGTCTTGGTAGGCGGGCATTCTTTTAACACAGCCCCAGCTCATTGTTAAACACAAAAAAACTGCGGATGCTGGAAACCCAAAACAAAAACAAAAACAGAATTACCTGGAAAAACTCAGCAGGTCTGGCAGCATCGGCGGAGAAGAAAAGAGTTGACGTTTCGAGTCCTCATGACCCTTCGACAGAACTTGAGTTCGAGTCCAAGAAAGAGTTGAAATATAAGCTGGTTTAAGGTGTGTGTGTGGGGGGTGGAGAGAGAGAGAGAGAGAAGTGGAGTGGGGGTGTGGTTGTAGGGACAAACAAGCAGTGATAGAAGCAGATCATCAAAAGATGTCAACAACAATAGTACAAAAGAACACATAGGTGTTAAAGTTAAAGTTGGTGATATTATCTAAACGAATGTGCTAACTAAGAATGGATGGTAGGGCACTCAAGGTATAGCTCTAGTGGGGATGGGGAGAGCATAAAAGATTTAAAAAAAATTTTTATTTTTTTATTTTTTTAAAAATAATGGAAATAAGTGGGAAAAGGAAAATCTTTATAATTTATTGGAAAAAAAAGGAAGGGGGAAACAGAAAGGGGGTGGGGATGGGGGAGGGAGCTCACGACCTAAAGTTGTTGAATTCAATATTCAGTCCGGAAGGCTGTAAAGTGCCTAGTCGGAAGATGAGGTGTTGTTCCTCCAGTTTGCGTTGGGCTTCACTGGAACAATGCAGCAAGCCAAGGACAGACATGTGGGCAAGAGAGCAGGGTGGAGTGTTAAAATGGCAAGCGACAGGGAGGTTTGGGTCATTCTTGCGGACAGACCGCAGGTGTTCTGCAAAGCGGTCACCCAGTTTACGTTTGATCTCTCTGATGTAGAGGAGACCACATTGGGAGCAACGAATGCAGTAGACTAAGTTGGGGGAAATGCAAGTGAAATGCTGCTTCACTTGAAAGGAGTGTTTGGGTCCTTGGACGGTGAGGAGAGAGGAAGTGAAGGGGCAGGTGTTGCATCTTTTGCGTGGGCATGGGGTGGTGCCATAGGAGGGGGTTGAGGAGTAGGGGGTGATGGAGGAGTGGACCAGGGTGTCCCGGAGGGAGCGATCCCTACGGAATGCCGACAGGGGGGGTGAAGGGAAGATGTGTTTGGTGGTGGCATCATGCAGGAGTTGGCGGAAATGGCGGAGGATGATCCTTTGAATGCGGAGGCTGGTGGGGTGATAAGTGAGAACTCTACATTGGAGAGACCAAACGTAAACTGGGCGACCGCTTTGCAGAAAACATGTGGTCCGTCCGCAAGAATGACCCAAACCTCCCTGTCGCTTGCCATTTTAACACTCCACCCTGCTCTCTTGCCCACATGTCTGTCCTTGGCTTGCTGCATTGTTCCGGTGAAGCCCAGCGCAAACTGGAGGAACAACACCTCATCTTCCGACTAGGCACTTTACAGCCTTCCGGACTGAATATTGAATTCAACAACTTTAGGTCGTGAGCTCCCTCCCCCATCCCCACCCCCTTTCTGTTTCCCCCTTCCTTTTTTTTCCAATAAATTATAAAGATTTTCCTTTTCCCACTTATTTCCATTAATTAAAAAAAAAAAATTTTTAATTTTTAAAAAAATTTTTTAAAAAAATCTTTTATGCTCTCCCCACCCCCACTAGAGCTATACCTTGAGTGCCCTACCATCCATTCTTAATTAGCACATTCGTTTAGATAATATCACCAACTTTAACTTTAACGCCTATGTGTTCTTTTGTACTATTGTTGTTGACATCTTTTGATGATCTGCTTCTATCACTGCTTGTTTGTCCCTACAACCACACCCCCAATCCACTTCTCTCTCTCTCTCTCCACCCCCCACACACACACCTTAAACCAGCTTATATTTCAACTCTTTCTTGGACTCGAACTCAAGTTCTGTCGAAGGGTCATGAGGACTCGAAACGTCAACTCTTTTCTTCTCCGCCGATGCTGCCAGACCTGCTGAGTTTTTCCAGGTAATTCTGTTTTTGTTTTTGTCCCAGCTCATTGTTCTTGGCCTCGGTGACCTGACACTGTAAATGTTCCTGCTGGGTCTTATGCTCCCCCACTAACTGCACCCTTTCTTGGTTCAGAGCCTGCAATGCTAACAATAACTTCTCCCCTGCTAGGACCTTTGTTTGGACTTCCAGGGCTGACTGCCGAATCTCAGCCGCCTGTGCTTCAACGAGCCAGTCCAAAAGCTGGATCTGTTTCTTGAAGCACATCAGCCAGACGGCCTTTTCTATGGATTTTTTATGATCCTTCCCTTCTGTCCATTTAGCTGCAGCATCTACCGGGCGCTCGGCCTTTAACAGATTAGTGACCCATTTTTGTTGCCATATTCACCTTACCGAACACATAATTTGAAATTCTCTCTTCCATTACCATTCTCTCTTCCAAATCAGTGTCTACTGCATCGCATCCCTTTTGCCAAGCTCCTGTCGCGGTCGCCGTTATGTAGGGGGTGGTAGTGTGTGTCAGTTTCACCTCTGACTTCTGAGTGGTTCAAATCGCTCCCACTCCCTGGGTTCTAGACCTTGGACTTATTCGGGGGTTATGACAAAGTTCAGCAGACAACTGGTCTTGGTGCAAGAAAAAAACTGAGTTTATTGAAGTCACAAATGAACTTATAACATTAGGATTACACTGAGATTATACAGATTTACAAAGAACACTTAGTTAAGAATGGGAAACACATGGCATAACGAGGGAAAATCACGCTACTAATCCCCTTACCCTTGTCCCACCCCCAAAACCTAACTAAATTGAACTAGGAGAGGTCAGGGATCATGCTCACCAACCCTGGGTTCCTTGACAGTTCAAAATCCAGCCAGGTAAGCCGGTTGTAGTTTTGGGGTATGCTCTTTGTCTCCTCTGGGGCCTGCCATCCCCACGTGGTCCTGGTCTGTAGAATCTGTGAAAGTTTTTCAGTTGAGTGGAGGGCATGGTTGTGGGTGGTTGATCTTCGTGGAGGGCTGTGGTTGTGGTCTTGTTGTCTTCGGTTGAGCCTGCCACCCCGTGCCCCTCGTCGTGATGTTGCCTGCGGGCCTGCAAACCTCCAGATCTTCTTGCTTAAACTCGGCTCAGCTCTCTGCTTAAGTTGCTCACTGCCCTGTGTCAGCTGTCAAACCTGCTCACTTCTGTGTCTGCCCAAAAACCTGCTCACTTCAGATCTCTTGGCCCAGTTATACTGTTTTTTTTTCGAATTTCTTATCTCAATCCAAATCAAGGTTAGTTCTTTGTTTGATTTTGGTGGGCTTCCCCGGATGATTGTTGTCTCGTTGTTTTTAATGGGCTCGCATGATGTTTATCATTGTCTTCCTGCCCCCATAACTAGTCTTGAACTGAAAGTCATTGTATGTGTGGAGTATTGATGAGTTCACATAATTGCATTGATTGTGCCTTCCTGCCTTAGTAGTTAGTAGAAATTAATAATGCAAGATTTTGATGGGCTTTAATTTTGTGTAACATGAAGTCTTCTTCTGGTTTGATTGTTTCAAAGGGAAGAATGTGTATTCTGTCTCGTCTCTGTCTGATTTCAGGCAAAAAAAACCACACTGCACTCAACAAGCCCGGGCATGTCCAGTTCCAGGCCTTCATGAGCCTAGCCTCCTGTCTGCAGGGCTTTACACTTAACTCAGCAGTTTAAAAGTCCAAAAGTCATATCCTTGTTGATGATATGAAAAATGTGGGAATTTTGAGAACCCTTCAAGTTGGGTCTGGTTGGAGAAGTACACATCATGTTAGTGCTCTTGTCTGTGTAAATAAATAGCATGTGTTTCATTTCATATTGGTCTCTGCATCTGCAGTGTATTGTAATCTACTCACCTGCCAACAGATAAGCATGCAAACGGTTTGCGAGCAAAGTGACGCCATGGTAGAACATAACAGTTACCTTTGCACTGTTGGCACGTATGGTATGTTTAAAAAGACGAATAACAACATCAGTCCCATTAAGTTCATGCTATTAGACATGATAAAATCATGAACAGCAGTGACTCTATCCCAAACCTTGCAATCTCCCTGCAGTAGGCAAAAATATTGGAGAGATAACCTTCAAGCACAGGAGCAATTTTATCTATAGATCGATCCTGGTAGTGGAATATTATGTAGACCAATTTTGTAAAGTCAAATACATATATTGAGAAAACGTTATTTTTTCCTCCCCACTCTAAATCATGTGACTTCATGAGAACTAATGATCCATCAGCATCTGACTCAATTCCCCCTTCTTCAGGGAAAACTGCTTGGGCTGAAATTTTGCCTCAGTGTAGGAAACAGGGGCTGGGATTGTTGCCAGGTCACGACTGGGGTGCCAGCTTAATTGGCATGGAGACAGATTCCCTGTCCACTTAAGGGTGGTGGGCATGCTTTCAAAACTGGAGGGCCAATCAGAGGCCATCCAGCTTCAGAGGAACACCTGGCTGCAGTATAAGGTAAGCAACAATGAGGGCAGTTGAGCAATAATGTGCTCATGCAGCCACTGCACTCTTTAAAAATTTTAATTAAAAAATGAAAAGCAGCCAGGACACCATTGTGGGAAGCAGGAAGAGAAGGAAAGCCCCTCTGTTGAGAGTCCTTTGGCTGCACCTCCACCCAGGAAGACAGGCAGGGCCTGGAGGCTTGACTGGAGTGCTGGCAATCCACATCTGTTGCCCGTCACATTGGGAAACTGGAGGCCAACTGGAATTTTCCAATTGGTCTCTTTAATCCCTGCTTAACCAGGCTCCATTTACCCGCCATAATCCTGAATACTTTTGCCTGAAAACAAATCTTAATCTCTGTTTTGAAATGTTTAGTTGGACTCCAGCCACACCAGCTTTTTGGAGAAGCAGTTTCCAGTTATTCACCACCATTTGTGAAAACAAGTGCTTGCTGCACTCAGCCCTGAACAGCCTAGCTTTAATTTAAAGGTTATGACACCTTGTTCTGGTTTCTGTCTATCTACCCTAACAAATCCTTTAATCACTCTGAAAACCTCAATTCGATTGCCCTTAATTCTCTACTAAAGGGAATACAAGCCATAAACTGGATCCATAAACTTCAAGTGCATTAAAATGAGACACCAACAAACACACACTGTCTCACGTTCAAATGGTCCATCTCTGACACTTCCATTCCCTTCTTTGACTTCTCTGTTTCCATTTCTGGTGATAGACAAAGCTACTAACTCCCACAGCTGCCTCAACTACAGTTCTTAACACCCTGCTTCCTGTCAGGATGCCATCTCATTCTCCAAGTTCCTCTGCCTCCGTTGCATCTGTTCCGATGATGCTACCTTTCAAAATGGCACTTCTGACATGTCTTCCTTCTCTGAGCCGAGGTCCCCCCACCCCACCCACCCCCCAACACCCCCGCCAACACTGTGGTTGACAGGGCCTTCAACCACATCCGACCCATCTTCCGCGCCTCTGCCCCCATCCCTTCCCCTCCTTCCCAGAACCATGATAAGGTTCCCCTTATCTTCACTTTTCACTCCACCAGCCTCCACATTCAAAGGATCATCCTCCACCATTTCTGCCAGCTCCAGCATGATACCACCACCAAACACATCTTACCTTCACCTCCCCTGTCAGCATTTCATAGGGACCATTCCCTCTGTGATACCCTGGTCCACTTCTCATCATGCCCAGCACCTCATCCCCTTCCCACAGCATCTCCCTATGCAATCGCAGAAGGTGTAACACCTGCCCTTTTACGTCCTCCCTCCTCACCTTCCAAGGCCCCAAACACTCCTTTCAGGTGAAGTAGCAATTCACCTGCACCTCATTCAATTTAGCCTATTGCATTTGCTGCTCACAATAAAGCCCCCTCTATATTGAGGAGAATAAATGCAGACTGGGTGACTGCTTTGTGGAACACCTTCACTTAATCCGCAAGCATGACCCTGGCCTTCCTGTTGCTTGCCATTTCAATTCACCATCTTACTCTCATGCCCACATTTCCATCCCTGGCCTGCTGCAATGTTCCAGTGAAGCCTTCACAAACTGGAGGAACAATATCTCACCTTCCAATTAGGCACTTTCCAGCCTTCTGGACTTACCATTGATTTCAACAACTTCAGACCATGAACTCTGTCCTCCATTTAAAAAAAAAATCCCCAAGCCCCTCCCTCCACAGGGCCACCTGTATCTTTTTCTTCTGTTTTACTTTCCTAGAGCACTGACCCTTGTTCTGCTATTAGCATATTCTGCAATCTGACCTTAATGCCACTATTAACACTTTCTTTAGTCCTTAATACTACAAGTAACACTCTTTTTGTCTATATCCATGACAGCTTTGTCAAATCTCTCCTGAGCTCCCACCTATCCCTGACTTTCTATTTTGCTCCACAGTATAAAATCCATCACATTTCTACCCCTCTTCAGCTTTGAAGAAGAATTATGTGGACTTGAAAAGTGAATTGTTTCTTTCTCCACAGATGCTGCCAGACCCGCTGAGATTTTCCAGCATTTTAGATTTCCAGCATCCACAGTATTTTGCTTTTACACAATGTCTTTCGTATTGTACTTCAAAAAGAACTAAGTTGAATTTTTGAAATAAACTTTGCCCCCCCACCCCCCCCCCCCCCCCCCCCCCCCTATTGGGGGGTGGTGGGGGTGGTGCGGTGGAGGGGGGGCGGGCTTGTGCAGGAGCAGGTGTGAGCAGGCAGGTTCCTGATCACCGCCTCAGGCTGGGGGCACGCTGCCATATTATGTGGGCGGGCCAATTAAGGCCCGTCCAGCGTGACGTGCGCCAGGAAGCGCTATGTGCTCCCTGTGCGGGCGGGGGGAAGGGTTCCCTGAGCCTGGAGTGCGCTCGTTTGCGCATGCACGTGAAAGAGTGCACAGATCTCCCTGAGGCAAGGTGCTGCCTCGGGGAGATCAGTGTTACTTTTAAAAAGATAATGAATGATGTGAAAAATTTTTATTGACATGTCCCCCAATGTAACACTGCCACATGACTTGGGACATGTCAATTACTTTTATTTAAGATGTAACACAAATTTTAAATCCCTCATCACGCCCTCATGTTTTTCCTGAGGGCCACCTGGGGTCTTCACCTGCCCGCAGGAGGGGCAGCATTCTTAACAACCTTAAATAGTTTAATAATGGCCTTCATAGGCCTCTGGCAGTTCGGTGGGTGTGCAGCCGATACAGCTGCGCGCTCGCCGACTTGACAATCTAAATGACACACGGTGACGTCAGGACACACACCCGACGTCACCGTGCGTCATTTTACGCATCAGCGAGTGGGGGCGGGGGCAGGAGCAGGGTCAGGGATGGGGGCGGGGCCCTGGCTCGCTGAAGGAGAATTCTGCTCCTGGTCTTTAATTACTATCTGAAAAACACTTCTGTTTCGAAATGTTTGAATCAGAAACGCACAAGATACTCACCTGGGAATCTATCACAAACATCAAATTTAGCCACAGATCAGAAAGTAAACAAATGTGGTTCTGACAGACCTGGGAGCTCCATTCCCACAGCTGCCCATTTATTTCTACCCAAGGCATCTCACCTTGTTGACTGTCCCTCTCAAATATTGGCAATGGCAGTATTGCAATAGTTGTACAATGCTTATGGAGCTTCTCCGCTGCTCAGTGATTTGCTGCTCAGCCATTGTCAGTTCCTTTATTCAAAGAAGACTTGCCCAGAAACATTAGACCACAACTATAATTTACCCTACAGCAACACAAGCCAACTAAAAGAAGTAGGAACCCCTTGAGCCAACAGAAACATTTTTAACAGGGGACATATGGTTGTACAAGGGTTATTGGCAGTTCAAGGGTAGGAGCTCTTTAGTGCAGTATGTAACATGACTCCATTACATTGTCCTTGACCCTAAACGTGAACCTTGAACTGGAGTGGACCAAAATTCACAGTGCTTGTCTTAAAGTTATAGTACACATTTAAACCACAACTCCAAACTGATTGACATCTCGACGTACTTTGGGCAGAGGTATCATTAAGTCTGTTATTAGGTTATCACCAATAAATGAGTAATAACTAATTGAAGAGATACATAATGGAAATCTGGAATAAAAACAGAAAATACCAGCAATTCCTAACAGATCAATCAACTTCTGAAAGAGGAATTAGTTGGTATTTCAGGTGGGATCTGCACCAAAAATGATGCAATTAAAGTGATTTGGCAGTGCTTGATGAATAGATGCAATTGAACTATGAAGCTAGTTTTCTCATCCACGTTCTGCTCGGTACTTCCAACATTTCAAAATATTTTGTTTCTGTAATAGCTTATTCCATTTATGGTTGGATCAGTTAATGTATTCCATAAGGGCACACAATGTATTGTCTAGAAAAGAGAAGACTGAAGGGCTGACCTGAAAGAGCTGTTTAAGATTATGAAAGAGTCGATGTGGAGGAGATGCTTCAACTTGCATGCGAGACCAGAACTAGGGGTCATAAATATGATAGTCACAAATAAATTGAAAAGGGAATTCAGGAGGAATTTCTTTACACAGATAACGGTTAGAATGTGGAAGTCACGAATGCACGGGTAGTTGTAGTGAACAGCATAGATGTGTTTAAGGCAGTTAGATAAGCACATGAGGGACAAAGGAACAGAAGGATATGTTGATGGGTTTAGGTGAAGAGGGTGGAAAGTGGCTCACGTGGACTAGAAACATAAGCATGGACCTGCTGGCTGGATGGCCTGTTTCTGCGCTGTAAATAATTTGTAATATCTGATACACACTATGCAATAGTCGATAAGGGCATATGATACATACATACCTATGTGCATGTGTACTACAGTTAATGTCTAAAGCTGTTTAGAGGAAGATTTGAGTTCTGGAAAGCAAGATTCTATTTGGATGACAGATTTAACAACAAAATCATGTACAAAATATGTTCTCTCTGTGTTTGCTTGAAATTTTTCTCACATTAGACTGACTTCTGGCTTGGTTTTTCAAAGTGCCTTGAGATGTATATATAAGTAATTGAAAGCACCAAGACTTTGCAGAATGATCTTTTTACAGCACAACTCGTGCAGACCTTTTCCAAGTGGTTCATAAATGCAAAAGAAAAATGCTCCTAAGTATAATCCTAAAGGTAAATTTTTTTGGTCAAGATATTTGGTGAAATAATGAGCTAGAACATTAGTGTCGTGGTGTCATGGCCAAAATCTATCCCTCCGAAATCAGTAAAGCAGATTATCTAGTCACTTATTTCAATGCGGTTTGTGAGACTATAATGTATATAAATTGGCTCAGACCATACCTCAAAAGCAGTTCATTGTCTGTGATTTACTTTGTGATGTGTTGAGGCCATAAAAGGTACTATTTATCATACGTATCCAAAGGAGGTTAACACACCTTGCTTCTTCTCAGCTATGTCTCCTGTTAGTTCTCCCACTGTGAAGCCACCTGGAGCACACCTTCACTAACACTTGTAGTTTGTGATGCAGTCCCAAGCAGTATGGGATATTGCTGAGTACTGCGGCAATGCATGCTGACCCCCAGCTATCTCTTAAATGCTGTATCAGTTTTGTATTTTAAATACTAAAGGATGTGACTGCTTACAAGGGCACTTGCTTTTTGGGGGAAAAAATGTCTGTCAAGCCTTTTATTTTAGGGAAGGGATCCTTTTCTTCATTGCAATGATATCAAATGCTTAGGAAATGACAATGAGCTTTGATGCTAATTAATTCATCTTGTTCAACATCTGTAAAAATTATAAGATTGAACTTTTGTTAAATTCACTTCTGGGGATGTGGGCGTCATTGGCTAGGCCAGTATTTATTGCTGATCCCTAATTGCCCTTGAGAAGGTGGTGGTGAGCTACCATATTGAACTGCTGCAGTCCCTGTGGTGTTAGGAAGAGAGTTCCAGGGTTTTGACCCAGTGAAGGTGAAGGAACGGCGATATATTTCCAAGTCAGGATGGTGAGTGGCCTGGAGGGGAACTTCCAGATGGTGGTGTTCCCGTGTATCTTCTGCCCTTGTCCTTATAGATGGCAGCTGTCGTGGGTTGGGAAGGTGCTGCCTAAGGGACCTTTGTGAGTTTCTGCAGTACACTTTGTAGATGGTACACACTGCTGCCACTGTTCACCTTTGGTGGAGGGAGTGAATGTTTGTAGAAGGTGTGCCAATCAAGCGGGCTGCTTTGTTCTGGATGGTGTCAAGCTTCTTGAGTGTTTTTGGAACTGCACTCATCCAGGCAAGTGGAGAGTATTCCATCACGCTCCTGACTTGTGCCATGTAACTGGTGGACAGGCTTTAGGAGTCAGGAGGTGAGTTACTCACTGCAGAATTCCTAGTCTCTGACTTGTTCTTGTAGCCACATACTTATATGGCTAGTCCCGTTCAGTTTCTGGTCAATTGTAACCTCCAGGATGTTGTATGACCCTGATATCAGGCATTCTTATTTAAAATTTATTTGTTTTTTACATACTCGACATAGGAATTTCCGATAAATGCATTTTATAACAATATTAATATTATACAATGTGATGTTAACTCCCCTAAAATCTGTAGGTCATTTCTTTCCAGGAATGTAGTTTCCCTTTAAGTGATTGTTGAAAAACATTGGTAACTGCAGTTTGCTCACATATTGCATACCCTCTGAGGTCATGGTGTAATCTAATTTGGTTCGAATGAAATACTTTCCACATTGCTGCACATGGGAAAAGCTGCTCCACCTATTTGCGTTTCAGAAGCAAATTGTTTTGCTAGCCCAGTCAATTATGGGTCATGGCACTATTTTTCACATTCTCATATCACCTTGGTTTAAACAAATGTTATGATAGGGCTGGTTCTTCTGGAGTTCACAGTTAGCTACTATAAGGATCATTCTTGTGTTGGAATTTGAGATGTGTTGGCCATGCACTTTTGCTTCCTGTTTGTCGCACGTCACGTAATATTTTTCCAGTTAACCACAATGTTAAGAAAATTCTGCTAGAAACAGAAAAAAAAGGTGGAAATGCATATTGATCTAAAAGAGAAAGGATGATGAGCATTTCGGGTGTAAATCCTTTTATCAACACCCAAATCCCTTTTGATTTTTCAGACACAATCTGAAATGTACATTTCCAGTACTTCCTGTTTCTGTTTCAGATATTCTGTGTTGACAATCTATTCCTTTTAATTTCTATAAAGCTCAGTGAGGTAAGAATTCTCTGATCACTATGTACAACAACATTGTGACTGCTTCTGTGAAAGCTTCCTTCTGGTCAGCATCTCCATTGAAATGGTTAATGAGCTTTTTGTGACTTTTGCTGTGTCTCTACACATAGTAACCAGAGTAATTTGTCTCCCATTACTGAATTGAGTTAGGTATCTGGCACTGCAGTGTGAAAGATTGGCAAGAGACTTAATGAGCTGGAATGAAGTCAAAGGGCAATGATTATCATTGGAAGATCAACACTTGATATCAGTTCAGTTTCCAAAGAGGTTTTTGTTTGTCTGGGATATTCAAGAGCAGGAGCATAAATTTGAAGTTAAATATGCCATTTTTAGGCAATTAATATAAAATAATTCTGATCCAGTAGAAGGTTTGGGACAGAAAATTATGCTCAGCGGGCTTGTGTGTGCCTGACCCGACTGAGCGTGAAATGATGCGCATTAATGTTGGCCAAGCATGCCGATGTCAACATGCAGTTGCGCAATAGTTCAGTCAGCGGGCATGTGTCTGGAGCTGGCAGCACGCCGTCCAACAATAAAAGGCCTGTTAAGGCCATTAAGTAATCAATTGAGTTTAATTTATCTCTGCCTGTTCAACCTCACAGTTAGTGGGCACGTGAAAAGTCCAAGTGGCTTTTGCATTTTTTTGGAAACCTCATCCATGGTGGGGATGAGGTTTCCAAAAGCAAATACAAATAAAATAACAACTTTATTTTTTAATTCAAACATGTCCCTGCGGGTGACATGTTTTATTAAATTTTTCTGATGTTCAATAATTTGTACAATATATTCTTCATCTGCCTGAGGCAGCGCCGTGCTTCAGGGAGATTATTCAGTGCTCTTTTGTGTGCATGCGCGAACTGCGTGCTAGGCCTGCTCACCCTCCTCCCCCTGCTGCTTGCATATCACGCTGGGCAGGCCTTAATTGGCCTGGCCATGTAAAATCATGGTACTCTGCCGATCGCAGGCAGCGCCCCTGCCTGCTCCCACCGAGCCCACATGCCAAAGGCAAAATCCTGCCCTTGGATTATAAAAAATAATTTTAACTCCTTTGAATGCATGCTGCACCATATAAAATTAGAACACTATCATATGATATTGTTTCCGCCATTGCTTTGAAGGAGGCATTTAACCACTTACATTAAACATGTTGATGCCTCTTTTGAAAGAAAGAAATTTTATACAAGTATAATCAGCATCTTTAAACGAGTTCCAAAATCTCATGTGAAGACTTTGAAGAGAATTTATCTTTGTTTTTTAAAAGCGCAATTGTTCTGAAGCTGGATGTCTGCTTTTCTTAACTCTCATCTTGAAGAACATGCAGTTTTCTTCTTGACTGGCGATGCCACAAAATGGTTCCGAACCAATTAAGGGAAAGTAGAGCTACATAATCAGAGACAATGCAGGGAAACACAGGGCTCCACATAACCGGAAAAGAGCATTACAGGCCATCAAAGTCTAGAAAATATCATAGACCTTTCTATGCCCCACAGCAGCATTTCTAAATCCATAGGATTTGTGAAATAGAGTTATATTACAAAGTCTACTTACCCCCTGGTATGTTACTTCTGTTGTTCTTGGGATGTGGGAAACACTGACAAGGCAGCATTTATTGCCCATCCCTAGTTTTCCTGATGACAGTGCGAGTCAATCATGTAGTGTGCGATGGAGTCACATACAGGCCAGATCGAGCAGGGATTGTAGATGCCTCCAGAAGGGACATTAATGAACTACGTGATCTATTGTGTTGATGCAGCAGCTTTCATGCCAGCAGAAATTAACAAATTTTTTGAGTTTGCTTTCACAACTTGACATGGCAGGATTTGAACTCATAATCTGTATATAGTTCACCCAGTACTATAGTTATAATGCTACATATCCTGTGGATAGAGTATGAAGTAGACTTGTGATACAATATAATTCATGAGATGCCACATCAATTCAGTGATACCACCTTCATTTCCACTTTACACCCGCATTATTGCACTCAATAAGCAATGAAAATTAAATGACACAGTTGCACATATTTTTGTTTGCAATGATTGTACATGGCTCAGCATCAGGGTAACTATGGTAGGTAGATTACTGCATTAACAATATATGAAGAAAAGCTAATACTGTACCAAAATGTAACCCAGAATACCATATTTCCCTTTGAAGAATAAATCAAGACTATGCCTTGGCTGTTAATTATGAAATGCTTGCCTGCTTTCCTGTTTGGATTTCCAATGACTCTCTTCATACAATTTTTTAAAAAAGGGAAGGTGAGACAAGGAAAACAAACAGACATGATAAGAAACCACAGGCTATATTTTCTGATGGAAATTATTTTAAAGTGCAGAGGCAAAATCTCTGAGTAACTCAGTACTAGGTTTTACTGCTATTCGTTGGCTCCTGGGAATTTGATGTTGTCCTAACCTCACCATCAATTTCCTCTTTTGCAACACTGTGCTGTTTGTATGTTATTTCATGTCTACTTATTTCATTCTGTTGGAATTCTCAAAAAGTTACAAAATAGCATGAATGGCTACTGGCATTAATTAGTCACATGCAAGTGCAATGTCCAATGCCTTGAAGCCCCTTAAAACACTGCATTCTGAAACTATGAGAAATCTAATGGCACTGTGGATACGTTTGTCAAAGTTTCTAACCTTGGATACTTCTAGGGGAATTGTAAACATGTTCTCTTAGATCTCACACAGAGGAACTGAGGAAAGTTCATGAACACATTCATAAAATCATCACAGAAACCAAGGGAACTCAAGGTCGCTGAGGAACATAATGCTTGTATCTTTGCCTTTTCTGTCATTTGTCCAAATGAGATGTAACCCAGTGCAGTGTACAACAGCGCACTGGCCCCTTACAAGTATAATACTAAGCTGATATTTTACAAAATTTGAGTTAAGCATTTACTTCCTTTCACTATACCCCTGTGTGAAATACCACAATTTGCTGGTCTCTGCTAATGCCAGTCTCAGATTGGTTGCCCAATAGCTGCAATGGTTCATATTATGATCAATGATTTATGGTGTGAGATAGTGGCATCGTCGTAATGTTCTGGATTAGTAATGCAGAAGCCCAAGTTAGTGCTGTGGCGACACAGATTCAAATCCTACCACGGCATCTGGAGGAATTTAAATTCAGTTAGTAAAACCTGGAAATCTGAAAGCTAGTCCCAGGAATGGTGACCATGAAACTATCACTGAATATTGTAAAAACCCACCTAGTTCACTCATGTCCTTTCGAGAAGGAAATCTGCTATCCTTACCTGGTCTGGCCTACATGTGACTCCAGACCCACAACAATGTGGTTGACTCTTAATTGCCCTCTGAAATGACCCAGGTCACTCAGTTGAAGGGTAATTAGGCATGGGCAACAAATGCTGGCCTTGCCAGTGACTCCCACATCCCATGAAAGAAAAAAAAATGTGGAAAACTTAGGGAGTGGTAGGTGTGCTCATGGGCCTGTCTCCCCTCAAACCATGATGTTATGTTCTGAGCTAGTACACTGCAGTTGGTCTTTTACAGCAAAAATAATCTTATATCAAATCTAATAATTTTATCTGCGACTTTTACTTTTGCAGAAAAGCATTTCTTTGCGAATGAAAGCAGTAAATTTTGCAGAGGGGCAAGGACTCTTTAAAGGTGAATTAACTGAGTCATTTCTCATTGTTATTAAAGAAAGAAAGACTAGACTTTTTATACAGTGCCTTTCACAACCTCAGAAAGTTCAAAGCGTTTCAAATCCAATGAAGTACTTGCCAAGCATAGTCACTGTTCCACTGCAGTGGTGGTTTTGGGTGAGCAGCATCAAACTGACATCCCTATGACACTGTTCCCCTATTCACCTTTTCCCCAATGTCATTCTTTATCATGCATTTTGGAGAAGCAGAACCAATGATTCCAGCAGCAGCTTGTAAGACCCATGTTAAAGGAGTTATATGTGATCCGCTGACATCTGCTGAAGATTTTTTCAGCGCAAGAGCGCTTTTAAACATCACTACAGTCTAAGTTTTACCAACACCAAAAACTGTTTTCTTATGAGCATTCACAAAGTTAAATGAACTTTCTGTTTAAGTGATGTTACCCTCCATTTTTTTAACCCGTTGTTACTCACTGAGCAGTTCCCATCCAGTTTCTGGTGACCAACTACTACAGTGCAGCAACTCCCGTTTTCAGCATCTGTTTTTATTTCATGTAAAATTCATAAAAGCTATTTGTCCAGTCCGATGGACTGACATATGGCAGGGAAATGAGGCAACTGGCACAATGGGCTAGGCCCTCCCAAAAACTGTGTGGAATAAATCGAGAGCCTTTAGTGTTGCAAAGCATCAAAGTCTTCCAAGGTCAATTCAATTTTACTTTTCAAAAAAAGTTTATCAAAAGAGGGAAATGATTTTATCAAACTTGGAACTACGTTAAGACTATCTCCGAGGCTAATCTCAGGGGAGGAGGAAAGGGATTTACTCGCAAATCTTCTTAAGAGGGTTTCACTGTGTTTCTGGCCAAAACCAGCTTTAATATGAGCCCTAATTCTCATTTGGTAAACTATTTAAATGCTATTTTTTTTCAACATTCACTCATACAGATGCTCACGGGCCAGACTGGAGTTGAAACCTATCATTCTGGAATCAATTACACTGAACAGGGTCAGATGGGTATTGCTTACCCTTAGGCTACGAGTTCAATTCATAATGGATTAATTTTCAATATTAAATTATATGATCAAAAGATAAAAGAGACTTAAATAATGAGTCGGCTTCCATTTTCATATCTTTTTTCCAACAAGGTCAGTTTACTTTGGTTAATAATAATTAAATTGAACGATTTGGCTGTGCTGGCGATTGAAGCCAAATGTAAGACCATATAAGATGAGAGGTGAAATTAAGTGCCACAGTCCCGCCACTGAAGCTCTTTTTTTCTGCCTGTTGCTTTTGTGATTTATTTCCTGTCCAAAAGAAAAGCCCAACAAGATGATGGAATGTAAGACAGGCTCACATATAGATCTCACCTTGTCACATCTTTCAGAAATGTCTCAAAGACTCTCACATGTCATAACTGATTGTGACCATTACACAGACAAATGCAGCAGCTACTTTGTATATAGCAAAATCCCACAAACAGCCACGAGGTGATAAAAACTAGATAATGTTAGTTTTGGACAATGATTGGCCTGAATAGCAAGTTTGCATTTCTTTGGGAAGCTTAACAGGATCATTAATGTCAACTTGAACCACAGGCTTAACATCTTACCCTTAGCACCTAAGATAATGCAGCGCTTCCTCGGGTGTTGCTCTGTAGCATTATTCTAATTCTGAACTTGAGCATTGGTTTGGGGCTTCAGTCCACAACCTACTTTCCCAGAGGCAAAATCCCATCATCTGAACTAATCTGTTATTGAAGCTATATGGAGAAATTATGTCTTCATGCAGACACAGGGAATGCAGGGAAATCTGAAATTCATTTGCATTCATCGCAAAATAATTTTCTTTATCAAGCATTGTGGTACCTAAGAAAGGGACTGCCCTCTGTTTGGGTCAACTTTATCTCTATATTAGATTCATAGGACAGAATTTTACAGTCAGAGAACAGGGAGCGGGCGGAACTCCGACGTCAACCCGCCCATTAAAATTTTCAGGAATTTAGGAAGGTAGAGGCTCAGCAAAATCAGCTGCGGGCCTGCCGGTCTGTCAATGGCCAATTGAGGCCATTGACAGGATCATTTAACCAATTTAACAGCCTGCCTGTCAACCTTAAGGTTGGTGGGCAGGCCAGGAGCCCCAGTGGTAAATAGAGAAGACATGAAACCTCATCCACTGGCAGGATGAGGTCTCATGCAGGGTTATAAAAATTTTAATAAAGTTATTCTGTAAATTATGAACATGTCCCAACTCATGTGACATTGTCACATGAGGGGGACATTTAAGGGTTTTTTTTTCTATTTTCAATAGTTTACAAACTCCAGGTGATCTCCCTGAGACTGCACTTAGCCTCAGGGAGATGTGTGCTTTTTTGTGCACATACGCGAAAGAGCGCACTCTCGCTTTTAGGGAATCCCCCCCACCCGCACAGGGAGCGCATAGCGCTTCCTGCTGGACGTTACACTGGGCAGGCCTTAATTGGCCCGCCCATGTAAAATGGTGGTGCGGCCCGCTTCGCTGGCGGGGATCGGCTCCCTGCCCGCCAGAGATTGGGTTGGGCCCACCCGCCCGACAGGCAAAAAATATTGCCCATAAAGTTGTTATGAGGCCAATCTACTCATTGCGCCCTTTCCTGCTCTCTGGAAAGCAATCCCATTTCCCCATCATATCCCTGTAGCCCAGTTCATGTTGATTGGTAAAATAAAATTTTAAGAGGCTGCTGCAATTCTGCTTGTTGCATGAATAACACTCTGAACATTCAGATTAAGTAACACATCTCAAGTTTTGGTGATTTAAAAAAAAATGCTTGGGCTTCACTTGTGATTTTCTGAATCTGTGATGTGTTGATTATAATTCTATAAAGTACAACAGAACAAGGCCATTTGTCCTAACTGATCTGTTTTGGCATTTATGCTCCACCATGAACCTCCTCCCATCCCTCTTTATATTTCCTATCAGCATATCCCTCAATTCCTTCCTTTCTCATGTACTTGTCTAGCTTCCCCTTTGTAATGACCGGTCTCTGGGCAAGGCCTCCAATTTGTTAACTTCTTGAATGACTCCAATTTTGTTATACTCCCAGCTGAGGAGCAATGGGCTGGATCCCCTTATTTATTCAACACCCTCAGTTGGTCACAACAAAGTTAATTTAAAAGGGATCCCATCCATGGATACCTTTTCCCAGTTCAAATATATTTTTTTCATAGGAGCTAATTTAACCAGGCTTTCTTGAATCAAAGAAAGAGTGAGTTTGTTAGTGACTAAGAACCCAAGAAAACTAATCAAAATTCAACACACGTACACACAGATCAGAAATGAGAAGTTCATAGTCCAAATTAAAGCTAAAAAAGATATACAAATCAGTCTTTGACTTGTCCTTTAGGGATAGATGGTGAAATGTTGCGGCCATTAAGTTGGGTGATTCTGGTAGAGCTGACTTTGGCAGTTTCGCAGTGGGTTTAGAGACACTTGGTTCTGCAGGATAGCTGAAGAAGCTGTCCTATTCCCTTCTGGATTATGGCTTTTGCTAAGCCTCTCCCCAAGCAACAGAGAGAGAGGGAGGGGGTAAGAGTTCACCTGCAACTGCAGGGGTGACCAGTTGGTCTTCTTCTTGCTGGCACACACACAACATAGCAACATACTTGCCCGCCCTGCACTGTTGTGCAACTAGCTTTTTAACCCACTTTCCTCTCTGTATGCCTGTAAGTGGAAAAAAAAACATGTCTTCTGCCCAGAGTCTGTTTTCTTTGATCACCGACCGTTTTACACATTCTGAGGTATGAATCATCAAGATATGAATTTTAGATGATTCCTTAGATGTGGTAATCAGTCTTCGTCTCTGTAACCATAGGAAATTAAAGTTCAGTCTTCTGCATCTTTCCTATCTCCCTTAGAATTGGCTGTGCTTGAAGAAGGCCATGACACATTTTCAGATGTGATAGTCCATGTTCTCTCAGGCCAGGTCTGTCTGTATAATCCATTTAGGAAATTTTGCAGAAAGTGGTCACTTTACATTATCAGCCATCTTTTGCTCAGTGTCCTTGCTTGTATTTCTTTGAAAACATACACACCACCCTGAAAAAGGACAATATGTCTGTAAGTAATTTGTGGCTGTAATTGGCTTTTCATGACATCCTTAAATGTATCTATGTTATTCACCTCAACTACTTCCTGTGGTCGGTCGTGACTTCCACATTCTCACCACTCTCTAATAACAAGGCTCCTCTTGAATTCTCCAGTTCCAGGAATGTAGTTTCCCTTTATGACCTCTAGTTCTGATCCCTCCTGCAGTTGGAACCATCTTCTTTAATACTACCCTATCAATCCATTCATAACCTGTATTGAGTTATCCCTCATCCTTCTTTTTCTAAAAAAAAGAGCCTCATCCTGTTGAGCCTTTCCTAACAGAGATATCCAATCAGTTCTGGTAATACCCTTATGCACTTGCTTCAGTTACTGACCTGTAAGGCTGGCAAAGAGTTGCCAGACAGTTGAGCAGAGTCCAGAGAAATTTGGCAGTTGCCAGAGAGGCAGGCATAGGCCTGGGCTAGCATTTAGCAGAGTGTTTGGTCTATAATGCTGTTGGTTTTGTTTGTTCTTCAGTTTACTGTCCAAGTTTGTTTCTCATTTGGCTTCTTTAAGTGTGTCATCTGATTGGCAAATATGATGACCAATCAAACTTGTTGGACTATTGTTTTATTTTTAAAATTTATCATCAGGATGTGAGCATCACTGGCAAGGTCAGCATTTATTGCCTATCTTTTGGCGCCCTTGAGAAATTGTTGGTGGGCCTTTTTCTTGAACCACTCCAGTCAATGTGGTGATGACGAAAGAATGGTGATCCATGTTTAAGTTGGAAATGGTATGTGACTTGGAGGGGAACCTCACGGTCATGGTGTTCCCATGCACCTACTGTTTTTGTCCTTCTAGGTGGTGGAGGCAGTGGGTTTTGTAGAAGCTTTTAAAGAACCAGTCCTGATAAACTTGACAACCGTCACATGTTCCCAATGAACCAGTAAAAGTATTTAGCGATATGCATAGATAGGAAAGGTATCACTTCTGATAGCTCACTTGAATACTGAAGATCCATTTCACATGCTTATACTGTAGTCATTGAATACAAAACAAAAGATGCTTAAATGGCAGAAATGTTTTTTACGTCAGTCAATAGGAGGCATACCTTGTGGATGTTCAGTGAGGACTGGATTGGTTTTAGTGGCTCATGGTCCAATAGCCTGCAAAACTGATCGGACTCAGTTTTACTGAGGTAGGTAGCAGGGCTTCTGCTGCCAGGATCAAATGTGGGAGTTGACCCCACTTCAGGGGGCAGTGGAACCCAGGGCTGCATTTTCTCAGAGGCAGCCATTTAAAGATGGTGGCCCATCTCAAGAGCTGCTGGCTCAATCAGAGGACTCAGCGGCGCCATGGTGGGGAGTGGCCACTACTCAAGGTGCACCCTTTAATGACTGGGTGCTCTCACAAACACCTCAGCTGGGTTTGGGGCCAGTCAGGCATCCCTGGTGAGTGGGGAATGGGGTTAGTTGCTGAGGGCAGGTGGTGCCATTGATGTAGGCGCAGCCATTGCTGTTGAGTGGGCCTTCTGTAGGTCAAATAGTGCCCAAGCTTCAGCTGAGGTGCGAAGAGACTCTAGGTGGGTAAGCTGACTGACATTTTTCTTGCTACTGGCAAATTGGCATGGTAGTGGAAAGACAATGGGCTTGCCACCTGATGCCTTCCTGTGTCATTTTGCCAGCCGGCCCCAAAAAGGGCTGGTAAAATTCAGCTCCTTGCCTCGGCTCATAGACCAGGTACATCTATTAGAGTGAGATTTAGGAAGGATGGTTGGCGCTCATGGAGCAGCACTACATAAAATGACAGCACCTTAAGAAGCTGAGAGAAGAAACTTGGAGGGGAAAAGATTAAAATGTGCAAATGTATAGTCCTTTTTTTCCCTGTCAACATCACAATCAACAAGCAGGCTTTCTTAAAATGCAACTGATCCCTGGATCATGTGTTTTGAGGTTTATTGAGGTGGATTAGGCTTGAAGGCCTTGTTCACAGTGTCCTGTTTCTTTCAAGTCTTGCTGCATTGTCACTGGTGCCAGCAAGAGAAAAGCTGTATTTCCCTGAAAAGCCTTTTGATGAAGCCACAATCCTTTGGCTTTTTAATGAAATAGGGAACTGAGAAGTGACAAAATGGGGAGTAATTAGAGAAATGTTTCGGCTTATAGATATGTCGCTTAAATTTCTGTTACTATAGCATTTCACAGACAGTGTACAAAGATTAAGTATGGCTGATCTCAACTGTGCAATGTGAGATGGTTGGTCATGGCTGCAAGGTGAATTCCAACTGGCAGGAATTATTGTATTGTAAACAATTACTCCAAAGCTTTTATGAGCCCATTTAGGTTTTCTTGCCCTTTCTTAGCTCTCTCAGTCCAAGCAATTTGTTTTCAATTTCTGTCAAAACTATTCCAAAATGATTGTGGAGCTAAGAGAGAGGGAGGGGATTATGGGAGCTGCTCAGGGACAATTAAGGGATTGATATGGAGAGGAATGTGGGAGCTGTCCAAGGATATTTGAGGGAGTGGGTTGGATAGAAGTGTGGGAGCTGATCTGGAAGGTGCATGGGAAATGATCTGTAAGGAAGGGTGTGGGAACTGGTCAGTTAGATTTAAGGGAATGGGCTGGATAGAGTGTGGGAGCGAGTCAGGGTGGTATGACAAAATGGTCTGGAGAGAGAGTCTGGGTTCTGGTCAGAGAGGCAGGAGGAATCAGGCTAGACAGGGAGTTAGAGAGCAGGTACAGAACGGTGCTGGGGGAGTAGCGTAGGAGCTGCAAGTGCAATTTTGAGGGACTGGGCTTGAAAGAGGTTGATGAGCAGTGCAGTTAAGAACAGTTGGAACTGTTTTAAGGAGGCGTGATGGAGGTACCTGTTCTTGTGTTTTCCCCTCGCTCCAATGGAGTAATGAGCTGCCACCATGTTGCCTCTTCTTGGTGTTTATATCAGATTTCAGGAGCTTCACCTGTTGAGCTGTGGTTGAGTGCAGTGGCAATGACAAGAATCTGCAACTCATTTCTCTGAAGAACAGGTATTGTTACAGTGCGCTACGCAAGCTTCTATGTCTTACATTCCTATTAAGCTCAAATTAGTGAAAGAAATTTAGGTTTGATCAGTAAATTCTCAGAGAAAGAGTGATCAACAGGTTGATTAATCTTCCAGATAGGGTAGTTAAGGCAAAACCTTTTACTCTTTTAAGAAACAGTTGGATGGTGTGATATGAGCTTTCTCTTTAGATAGGCTGACATGTCAATCCTGTGATATTTTCTTGTTTGTGAAAATATACTTAAGCATTCAAAGCCAGAGAAAAAACCTCTCTGGAGAATAAGCAGCATTCATATCACTGTATTTCTTGTGATTTATTGAATGTGGGATCAGTTTTGTCCACTTTCTTTGATATCAGCTGTCCAGTAAGAGTAAATTAGAAGTTAAAGGTCTTTGAGTACTGCAGGATGGGATGGATGAAGGGAGTGTATACATAAAGCTCCTGCAAACTGGTTTAATTTCAAGTCATAGAATCTTTATTCTTCATGGCTGCAGCCTGGGACATGTGCATATGTTAATCCTTTGTACTAATCCGACGTTTTCAGACAAGCTTTTGTGAGCTTTTTTTCAAAGCCAAAGAAATTTTAGTATTGCACACTCAGCTGAATGGGTAGTGTCAGAATAATGTAACTATTGTGGCTGTTCTCAGAAGGCCAACCTTCCCTTTAAAGCAAAGCAGTGACTACATCGTCTAAGATAAGGCTGAGTTACCTGGAAGGCCCTGCAACCTTTTATTCAGTTGATGTATGAAATAGCTGCTGCCATCATCGAATGATACCAAGCGAACCCTTCACCTTCTGGTTTGGAAGAAAGAACAGACACCTGTCCCCTATATCATACCATCACATGTGGATAATGCAGCGATGCATTTCTCTATGATTAACTATATTATGTTCTTTGAATTGTGACAGGCTAGATCCTTGATGGTATCCTTGATGTGAATCTCAGCACCCAAATAGATGACAGATCCAGACAAAGTCCCCTTTCTGTTATTTTAACAGAAGTATTAATCTACTTTAAATTGGCTGCCACCTCCATTAAAGTGGACAGGAGATGGACAGGTTAAGGGCTTGGAGGATGATATTTGTACCACTTAAGGCCCGACTGCTTAACACATATGAGATTTAATCAACAATGTGGGTTTTAAATCAACAATGTGGTATTTTAATCACTTACTGTTGCAATGCATTACATTCCCACACACGTGGATGAAGCATTTAGTTGCATTGACACAATCACTAGGGAAGAAATTTCCTTGTATCCCTTCCCTAATTTTTTTCAGATGTAATTTTTGTTCACCTGCAATCTGAGTTATCCCATCCCAACTGCCTCTTTCAACATGGTTGTGCCTTTAGTTAGTTGGTATATCTCCTTGTAGTTTGGCTGAAAGCATTCAGAATATCTCACAAACAGCAAACTGACTTTCAAATATCGCCAGAGCTCAGTTCCAATGAGTTTATGTAATTTGGAACATCAAGACATTTACCATTCTTGTTTTGAAAATTAATTTGCCTGGTGGAAGATAAAAAATTTCAAAGTCTTTCTTCAGAATTGAGGGAGTTGGCTGGACACAGCAGTTGGTTTAGCTCCCATAATTTGGAACAATACCCAACTGGTTCTTACTGTCTTTATGGCTTCTACAATGTCATCAGTTTAGTCAGAACCAAGGCCAATGAGCTATGGTGTGAAAAGCAGATGTTTACTGGAGTTAGTGTACACAAACATTCTAATAATACGGTGTTACAAAGTTACAGTGCACTGAGGGCATGAGATAAACCCTTTGAATCTCATATAAGATAAAAGCAAAATACTGCAGATGCTGGAAACCTGAAAGAAAAACAAAAATTGCTGGAAAAACTCAGCAGGTCTGACAGCACCTGTGGAGAGAAAGACAAAGCCGACGTCTCGAGTCTGTATGACTCTTCTTCAGATATGACTCTTCTTCTGTCAGACTTGTTGAGCTTTTCCAGCAATTTTTGTTTTTGTTGTTTTTGAATCTCATGATGTCTTTGTGCCCAGACTCTCTCTATCACAAAGACTGTCTACTTCCACCTCCACTTCCACCTCATTGACATAGCCTGTCTTTTGCCTGGTCTTAATCTGTCTTCCGTTGACATTTTGAGCATTTGACATCAGCAAACTCTGCTGTTCCAATGTTCTGCTAGTTGGCCTCCCATCTTCCACCCTCAAACGTCAGCTCATTCCAAAGCTCAGCTGCCTAGGTTCTATCACTATTCTATTCTAATCCTGCTCGCTCATCCCTGCTGCCCTCCTTGAGCTACATTGGCTCCTAGTCTCCTAGTACCTCCAACTTTAAATTTCAGTCACTCGAATGCCTTTAGCCTCCCTATCTGTAACTTCCCACAGCCCTACAACCTACTTTTATAGAACCTTGAGTACTTCAGCTCTGTAGGAATGCAGCCCTTCCTTCCATTGCCCCAATATTAGCAGCTGTAGCTTCAATTGTCTGGGCCCCATCCTTTAGAATTCCTTTCTTAAAACCCCTACTTGTCCATTTCCCTACCTTACTTTTAAGAGCTTACTTAAAACCCATCTCTTTGACAAGTCTTGAATTTTCACTCCTGAACACTGGAACACAGAGATCATGTGGATCATGTGTTTTGTTTCCAACTCCCACAAACCTGGCTTGGACAAAGTGCCCCAAATGTTTGGATTTTTGTTCCTGGACGCGTTGTGGGTGTTAACTAGAGTCAGGCCTGCCACCCCTGGAAATGAGGAGGCAGCCACAGGGGCTGGCAGATGTGGAGGATGGTTGGTTAAAAGACCCACCTCAGTGCTCGGTCCACTTTATCCCAGTTGAAAATAAGACAATAAAACCAAAAACAGCCCTCTTGCCTTCATCCCCTCACACTTGATTACCCCCCACAATGTCCACATGTCCTATTCATGCCAACTCATGCCACCTCATGCCCTCCACCCACCCCCCATGGCCCCTCATACTCTCATTGATAAACTATACCTCCTACCCACCCCCCCATGGCTCTTTATAAACCCTATGCCAACTCATGTCAATGCATGTCTCCTGTCCACCACCTTTTGCTCTTATACCCTTCATGAAAACTCACCCAGTATGCAATTTGTGCAAACTTCAGGAGCCATGGTGAGAGGAAGTAAAATAAAGTTCCAAGTGTCTTGATGACTTCACTATTTTAAAAAAAACACTCATGAATAAAAACCCATTCAATATATTTAAATACATTCAAGTACTTAATCCCTTATGAAAATAAACATTTGTATACATAGTTCCACATTAAAGACTTTATAACCACTTGGAGCTGTCAATCAGACTGCTAAATTACAGGCATCTTACTGTGATAATGATTGTGGAATTGTGGTTGTGGAATCAGTGATATAGCACCATTCTCATGACGATAGACCTCAGGTTTATGCAAACAGACAGCTAGTGAAATTCCAGCACTGATTGTTTTTCAACTGTAGACTGGCATTTTCCCAAAAATTTAAAGAGGTTGAGGATTTGAATGCCTTGACAGCTTGACAGTTCCACTAATTTATCCACTTTTTATGCACATCCATGTCTACCTTTAACAATCCTCAAGGGTATGTAACCTCTCCCGAAGGGCACCTTATCTCCCCCAAAGGGACAGTTGACCTCTCCCAAAGGGGATGTTACCTCTCCAAGAGGGTGCCCTATATCTCCAAATAATTCTGGCAGCTTTAGACCTTTTGCTCAAATAACTAAACGTTATGGGTTGTGTTTTGGACACCCCACTAATGAAAATTGCATCTTTTTGAAGGCAGCTGCACTTTTACACATGTAGCTGCCTCTGTGAACCATAGATATGCAAAGTATAACACTTCCTTGTTCCCCCCTTGGTGAAGATGGTGGGTGCCAGGTTTGGGGGCAGAACTTTTGGAATCAGGGCTCTGGCATCATTTTGGTTATGGTGCAGAGTCCTTGCTCTCCTGCCAAAGGAGATATTAAGATATAAAGGAGAGGTAAGGTACCCTTTTGGAGCAGTAACATCCCCTTTGGGAGAGGTTAACTGTCCTTTTGGGAGAGACAAGGTGCCCTTCGGGAGAGGTTAGGTGTCCTTGAGGATTGTTAAAGGTATAAGGAGATATAAAGGTATAAAGGAGATAAGGCATGAAGAAAGCCATTTATATATATCCAGGGAGACAATTGTCTATTGTTGTACACAGGGGCCAGAATTTTTCCATTGGCGAGTTGGGGGTGGGGCCTGCTCGCCGACACAAGATGATGTCGGGGGGAACCTCCGACATCATCCCGCCCCATTTAACTATTCAGGAAGGCGGGTGGACAGTGAAATCTGCTGTCCACCCGCCGACCTGTCAATGGCCAATTGAGGCCATTGAAAGGGTAGTTAACCCAATTAAAGGCCCTTAAGGTTGGCAGGCAGGCCAGGAACCCCAGCGGGCTTCTGAAAAAACATGAAACCTCATCCACTGGCGGGATGAGGTTTCACATCTGATTTTAAAAAGTTTAATGAAGTTTTAGTCATATTTATTAACATATCCCATTTTGTGTGACATTGTCACATGAGGGGGACATGTTAATAATTTTTTTATTTTTCTATTTTTGATGTTTATAAAGCTTTCACCGATCTCCCTAAGGTAACGCTTAGTCTCAGGGAGATGTGTGCTCTTTCGCACGCATGCGCAAAAGAGCGCACTTTGACACTTGGGGAATCCCCCACCCCACCCGCACAGGAAGCGCATAGCGCTTTCCATCGGGCAGCCTGCTGGGCGGGCTTTAATTGGTCCGCCCACTCAAAATGGCGGCGGGGCCCGCTTTGGTGGTGGTGATCGGCTGCCCACTCGCTGCCGAGCCGGTCAGGCCCGCCCGCCCATCAAGGGCAAAATTCTGCCCAGAGTGTTTGGGTGCAATTAGTCTGGGCCATCACCTTTATGACATGTACTGATATATATGTGTGTGTGTGTGTGTGTGTGTGTGTGTGTGTGTGCCTGATCAATTAAACTGTCTTTCACTCTATTTAATATCTCCTTTGGCATTTTTCTCTGATGATGCATCTGTGAAGTACTTTGGGATTTTTTTGTTAAAGATGCTACATAAATTCAAGTTTGTGTTGTAGCTTCTTGGAACAGACTCCAAAGTTCTTCTGTTAGTTATACTCAAATGCAGTGTTATTTATTGGGCTCCATAGAGTTAACTTATTGCTTTCTTTTACCCTTGGAGTGGTAAGCCAGGTTCAGTGGGTTAGAAGCTGGCCTTTGGAAGACACTTAAACAGGGGGTCTCACTTCCCTCTAAGTTCCGGACCCGATAATAAGTATCAATAACACGATGCAGCTGTGGATACAATTTCCGCTTTATGTGGAAAACCTTAGTAACTTAAAAAGCAATAGTATGCACTTATAAGTTGCTTAGTAAGACCATCATTCCCGGATTGTCAGTCCGTTGAATGAATTCTTCCACCTGACTTCCTGTAACTGACCAAGTCATGCTTATGTGGCTGCAGCAACAATGTCCTTGTGGGCTGTAGCTTTATACCCCTTTCTGACCCTGGTCCTTGACTTATAAGGTAATACATCAAACCAGATCATCCGATTGGGTTTCAGTGCCTTATCAATCTTTCCATGGTTATGCAAGGCCACTTGCATGTGGTCATTTCCTGCTCTCAGCAGGGGGTATGTCCAGGTTCAAACCAGCAATCTGTATCTTGATAAGGCTTGAAGAAAGCCACTTACACATATCTAGGGAGACTATTATCTATGAGAGTGTGGTACACAGAGTGCCTGGGTGCAATTAGTCTAGGCCATCACCTTCATGACATGTACTGACATATGTGTGTATGTGTGTGTGTGTGTCTGTGTGCCTGATCAGTTAAACTGTCTTTATTTTTAGCAAGTCCAATATGAGCCCCAGCGATGATGTCTTTGGTCAGAATTCTTCTACCTTCATCCTGATGTCCTCCTCACTCCATGTTCCTACCACCCACGAAGCTCCACATGCTGGCCTGCACCGCTACGAACAGAAATACAAGAGATATCAAAATGCCTTACAGCCCTCTACTCAGGAACTAGTGCAATTCCTTTGTCTATTGGCTGTAATAAACAGCATAGGTAAAACTGCCCCAGTTTGGCACTATTGTTACAATTTCACTGGAAGGGCTGATGTGGAAAGTAGATTAATGCCACAATAGTGTTTCTGAGATGCCCTTTGGAACTTGGGTCTGAGTCATACATTACAGTGAAATGCTAAGGGATTTATTCTTCATCCAACTGTATTGTAATATCTTGACACTGGAATTGACATTGGCAATGCTCAGCAAGATCCCTGAAACAGCAGATAAATGAAGAGTCAATTAATAGTTTTTGATGAAGTTTGTTGAGCGATGGATGTTAGCTAAGATATTGGGAAAAGAATCTGCTCTTCTTGGGATAGTGCAATGGGATATTTCATATGCTCATGTTATGTGCAGTTGAAAGCCAGAACCCTTTGATTCATATTGGACAGCGATAGCAGCTATGCTATAGACATACGACAAATGACCCTGACGTGGCATGTCATGCTCCTGGATAGCCTCGAGTAGGGATGCAGGTTTGAGCTGAAGCCTGTCCCTTGCTCAAATACTTGTCTCAGAGGATTTAATAGGCAGTTCCACTGATCATAGCAGGCTTGTAAGATCCTGAAATCAATCAGGAGGAGTTACAACCACCTGTAAGTTTCAAATTACAAATCAGAAGAGCCCATCTTCTGAATGGCTTCTTTAAAGAAAAATTCCTCCACATCTGTGATATTTGGAGAATGATGGAATTGCAAGAGAGGCAAGACTTTTATATATGTTTACTAGATAGGTTTATGGGGCACTCCACTATCTGTGTATTGTGTGGGCTACTTCAGAGTCCTCTGCCTAATATTTGCTCTATTTCGACAACGGAACTGATAAAATTGTGCTTGAGTTGCACACAGTTTGTATTGAGGAACTACAGAGAGTCACATTGCCAGCCCCAGCATTATCTGACATCCGATTATCATTTCAGATTCCTTTCTCTGAGTACCATAGTCCAGCACCAACTATAAACTGGTCTGACTGGTGAATAACACAGAGGACATTGTGAAATCAAGTGCCCATTATTGAGGAGACATCTGTTGGTTATTAACTGTATGAAAGATAGGAAGGTTAAACAATAATTAAAGATTCAGCAGAGATTTTTCAAGGTTGTGAATACAACCAGCAAGAGTTGCCTGTTGGGAGGTATTTTTATTTTGCCCGCAACACAGCATTCCAATTTGGGAGGATAGTCCTCAGGCACAGCTCTTTCACTTTTCCATTCAGAGCGTGGAGCCACAACTGATACAGTGGGCTGTACTGGGCACTGAAACTGCTGGCTTTCTTTAAAGATGGAAGGATCAATGGACATGTTTTCCTAGCTCTGCAATGCTGAGCTTGTTAATGCTGTGGAGTGCCTGTGATAGTGGGGAACCGTAACTGCTTAGTCTGCTGCATGCCTCCAAAGTATAAGCAGACTAGCGTTATTAGGGCAGCAGTGTGAAGAAATTGTTCCCCATTTCTCCCCTCACCTCTTTCTTCCCTGAAGACAACTTATGTAGATTCAGATCCCTTATAAATGAGGTAGTTTGATGGAGCAATAATAGAATGGTTTCTTGTGCTAGGCAGGTGGTAACTGAAGGACAGAAATTTGAGATAATTGGCAAATGACATGGGGAAATTATTCATTCAGAGATTGTTATGCTTTGAGATGCACTGCCTGAAAGGGTGGTGGAAGCAGATTTAATTAATAACTTTCAAAAGGGAATTGGATAAATGCTTCAAGTGGAAAAATTGGCAGGGAAAAAAGCAGGAACTGGGACCAATGTCATATCAACAATTTCCTGTTCCCTGGCCCTAACTCTTCACCATGGACGTCCAATCCCTCTACACCTCCATCCCCAACCAGGATGGTCTGAGGGCTCTCTGTTTCTTCCTTGAACTGAGGCCCAAACAATCCCCATCACCGCCGCTCTTCTCTGTCTGGCTGAACTTGTTCTCTCACTGAACAATTTCTCCTTAAACTTGTCTCACTTCCTTCAAAGAAAATGTGTGGCTATGGGTACCTGCATGGGCCCCAGTTATGCCTGTCTCTTTATGGGGCATGTGGATCATTCCTTGTTCCAGTTCTACTCAGGCCCCCTTCCACAACCTTTTCTCCGGTACACCGATGACTGTTTTGGTGCCGCTTCATGCTCTTGTCTGGACCTGGAAAAATTTATCAGTTTCGCTTCCAATTTCCACCCCTCCATCCCCTTCACATGGTCCATCTCTGACACTTCCCTTCCCTTCCTTGACCTCTCTGTCTCAATTTCTGTCGATAGGCTGTTCACCAATATTCATTACAAGGCCACCGACTCCCACTGCTGCCTCGACTACAGCTTCTCACACCCGACTTCCTGTAAGGACTCCATCCTTATCATTATCATCATTATCAGTTTCTTCTCCTTGGTTGCATCTGTTCCAATAATGCCATTTTCCAAAACAGCGCTTCTGACATGTCTTCCTTCTTCCTCAACCAAGTGGTTGACAGGGCCCTCAACCGTGTCTGACCCGTCTCACATGCCTCTGCCCTCACACCTTCCTCTCCCTCCCAAAACCATCATAGTGGCTCCCTTCTCCTCACTTATCACTGCACCAGCCGCTGCATTCAAAGGATCATCCTCCGCCATTTCCACCAACTCCAGCATGATGCCACTACCAAACACATCTTTCCTTCACCCCCCCTGTCAGCATTTCAAAGGGACTGTTCCCTCTCGGACACTCTGGTCCACTCCCCCAACGTCCCCAACACCTCATTTCCCCTCCCATGGCACCTTCCCTTGCAATCGCAGAAGGAGCAACACCTGTCCCTTTACCTCCTCCCTCCTCACTGTCTAAGGGCCCAAACAGTTCTTTCAGGTGAAGCAGCACTTCACTTGCACCTCCTTCAATTTGGTCTACTGCATTCCTGCTCCCAGTGTGGCCTCCTCTACATTGGAGAGACCAAACGCTGACTGGATGACTACTTTACGGAACACTTTCAGTCTGTCCACAAGCGTGTCACTTGCCATTTCAACACACCATCCTGCTCTCATGCCTACGTGTCCATCCTTGTCTGGCTGCAGTGTTCCAGTGAAGCCCAACGCAAACTGGAGAAACAGCAGCTCATTTTCCGATTAGGCACTTTACAGCTCTCCAGACCTAACATTGAGTTCAACAACTTCAGACGATTAAGTCTCTCCTCCATCCTCACCCCTTTGTTACCACTTTTTTCAATATTCATTTTTATTTTTAAGTTTTTATCTTTTATCCACTTATTTTTATTTTTATTTATTTTCATTTTTATTCATTGTTTTATATCCACCTTTTATCCTCTTTCCCCTCCACCACTGTCCCCTCCCCCCACCTCACCCCCACAAGGGCTATGCGTCACTTGATCATGTTGTTCTTTCCAGAGTGCTTACCCTTGTCCTGCTATTATCACATTCTGCTTTCTCACCTTAATGCCAACATCAGAACCTCATTTAGCCCATATCAGTCCATTAACACCCACTTTGTCCTTTTGTTCATGACAGCTTTGTCTCCGCCTATCGCTGGCCTTCTGTCCAGCTTCACCTGCTCCACCCCCCCTTAAACAGTATAAATTTCATCACATTTTTACTCCTTTTTAGCTCTGAAGAAGAGTCATACTGACTCGAAACATTAACTCTGTTCTTCTCTCCACAGATGCTGTTTACTAGTTTCTTCTGTCCACAGATGCTGTTGGACCTGTTGAGTTTTTGCATCATTTTCAGTTTTTGTTAGGGACTGGGACCAATGGATTCTTTTTTTCAAAGGGCCGATTCAGGCACAATGAATCAAATGGGCTCCTCTTGTCCTGTACCATTCTATGATCCCATAATTTAGAAATATATAAATTGTCACGGACAATGTTAAGGTGTTAAATTTATCACTTGTGGATATATGTATTTTCTTACCCTCAGAGGGCTTGAATCAATTTAAATATGTCAGCAGCAAGCTTTTGTGTTTTAAAATGAAGAGGATTAGTTCATTTCTCGCACACTTTCCCTGGAGGTCTCATTCACACATGGGGCTGAATTTTTCCATCGGTGAGCAGGGGGCAGGGCCCGCTTGCCAATGCGTAAAAAGATGGGGGATGACATCGGGGGGAACCCCCGACGTCATTTTGCCCCATTTAAATTTTCAGGAAGGCGGACCCGCAGCAAAATCAGCTGCGGGCCCACCGACCTGTCAATAGCCAATTGAGGTCATTGACAGGATCATTAAAACAATTGAAGGACCTGCCCGTCCAACCTTAAGGTTGGCGGGCAGGCCAGAAGCCCCGGTGGGAACTAGAAGAAACATGAAACCTCATCTACCGTCGGGATGAGGTTTCATGTAGGGATTTAAAAAGTTTAATAAAGTTTTAGTGTAATTTATGAACATGTCTCATCTCAGGTCTCTTTGTCACATGAGGGGGACATGTTAAAGATTTTTTTTCTCTATTTTTAATGTTTTTAAAACTGTCAGTGATCTCCCTGAGGCAGCACCTAGCCTCAGGGAGATGTGCGCTCTTTTGTGTGCCTGCTCAAAAGAGTGCACTCTCACATTTGGGGAATCCCCACCGCCTGCACAGGAAGTGCATAGCGCTTCCTGGCGGACGTCATGCTGGGCGGGTCTTAATCGGCCCACCCACGTAAAATGGCGGCGGGGCCTGCTTCTCCGGCAGGAATCGGCTCCCCGCCCGCTGGAGATTTGGTTGGGCCTGCCTGCCCAGCAGGCAGAAAATTCTGCCCATGATCACAGACACAGAAACTAGGTACAGTTGAAGGTAAAACAGTAATTATAAAACAGCATTTATCTCAGTCTCTACTTTAGTGCAGGCCTGATGTTTCAGAGTCAAGGTGTTACTTTAGTTGAAGTGAAGGTCTCAAAAATGCAGAGATTTCTCATTAGTTGTGATGGTTCCTGCCTGGAGCTGGTTTTCGTAGCTAAGCTTGAACAGGTTAGAGGAGAGAGAGAGGCTTATGTAGATAGTTACTTTGCTGCTTAACTGGCTGCAGTAGGGCTGATGGTTTTGCCTGTCAAACACCCTCCCCCCCCACTCTCTATTGGAATTCTGCCTGCATCTCTGAAAATCAGTTTGAATTTTCTGCTATACCTTTAACAGGGAGCCAAGATGGCCGCTCTATCATGGATATCCCATTAGTGTCGTGTCATGATCCCAAATAAGGGATTGTGGTAATTTAATTAATGGTCTGGTGTCTTCTACCACCTGTGGGTTTTTTTTAGGTAGCCAAAGCCTTTAGATTTCACAAGGAAAATTAACATTTTTTACAATGAAGCTGTTGATTATTACAAAACAAAAATTGAATTACCTGGAAAAACTCAGCAGGTCTGGCAGCATCGGCGGAGAAGAAAAGAGTCGATGTTTCGAGTCCTCATGACCCTTCAACAGCCTGGCCAACACCACAGTGAGTCAATGTCAGAATAGGTATCTTTATCTTCTTGAGGAATAAGATGGTTTAATCCACAAAACTGGTAGCTCTGAAGAGTCATCTTAGGTTCAAGTTATATTTACTTTTAAAATATAGTCTTTAACAATGTTTTTAAAGATTCGTAATATCATCATGGAGTGCTGTGTCTAATATTTAACATACTGATAGTGATCTTGATTCAAGATAGAGGGGGTTATGTTGGTGACAAGGTGAATAAGGGCTCTTAAATGGTGCTATGTTAATAAGAAATGACTGTTTGAAAATCTGATCATAGCTTACAATTTTGGACCTAATTGCTGGTTACCATAATTTGAACATGCAGGTTTAGCACTCAAGCATTGATTAGACATAATTTTATTGGAGCAGTTAATGTGGAGTCCAAGCAATCATCCCAAATGAAGATTTGGTTTCTTTGGCTGGCCCACAGCGACACATTGCAGTATGGCTCAGGGGCTGAGTGAGACTGTCCCTGCAATCTCAAATGTGGCACTGGGGCTCCTGGTGCAGGAGATCCCGTGAAGGAGCGATGTCCCAGGCCTGCAGTGGGAGGGAGTCCCCGTGACTTCCTGCCCTTTTCACCTGCAGAAATTGATGCTGCTCTGCCTGGTCTCACCTCTTCTTCTTGATCTTACTGCAGACCAAGGAGGAGGACCCGCAGCAAGATGCCAATGAACAAGCACTCCTGGTGACTCCTATTTGACAGAGGAAGATGGGATTTACTCCCGGTCGGTGCAGTCCACAGAGAATCTTTGGAATAAATTTTGATAGAGTATTGCTGAAGTCCTCTGAAATCTCTAGCAGCAGGCAAAAAGTGAAATATAATTAAGTTGCATTTGAAACCCCTTTGCATTTACTTGTTTATTCCCAAACAGCTGGCTACTGTTAGAAGAGGGAAATAGTTCAAGTACTAGCTACCAAAATCCCGTACAGCCTCTTTAATAACCACCAATTAAAAAATGGCAACCAGCTACTTAACATGTGCCAGCTTCAATTCCTTCACCAAGATGGTGAATTGCATTAAATGTGGGCTGAACTGGCATTTCAACCCTGTCTTGATATCTTGGAGGTTCCTTAGTGCCTGAAGTATCCAGGGAAAATCTTGCCTGTGCTTTCTAACAGGTATTTCTGAAGTTACTGTTGCCACCATTTTAATTAGGACGATCGATTATCTATGCACTGCATATTAGCTTATGTAAAAATAAGATTTGTTGGAGAGCTTGTAAGAACAGTCGTCGAGTCAGCTCTGTCTTCAACAACAACAACAACTTGGATTTATATCGGGCCTTTAATGTAATAATTTGTTGCCATAGCTGGTGTCGCTTTTAATATTGTTTAATAACCAGTGTCCTGATGGTATTATTTGCATGAATTAACCATCAGTGCATTGTTGTACATGAATCAAACAGAGCTAGTTTTCCACTGACTGAATAAAACACTCTGGATTCCAGGCATTTTGCAGCCTGCTAGTTTTGGGATCACATTGCATTATTCCATCTTTAGACCCTATAATGACCTCACAACTCATAGCTCTTCTGGAGTCCTAAGCTGTCAAACACTGTCGAATTTTCTTGCCCTCTGAGCCCACTATTCACAGATTGATTATGCTATTCCCGCTGTGATGATCCGAAGCTTTTGGTGTTTGGAGCACCAAGTGTTAATAACAGACTCCTCTTCAGATTATTCTGTATCATTCAGTATTCTGCTTCACTTTGCCTGACAAAGCAGGAAGCAGCAATGTACATTGCCACCAGCTGGACGTGTGGACGCATTACGCCTGAGAAACTGGCAAAGATTGCACAGATTCAAAATGACTTAAATCCTGCAAAATAAAACCCGTATAATAAAAGATTTTTTTTTAATTTCATGGGATGTGGGCATTGTTGGCTAGGCCAGCATTCATTGACCATCCCCAATTGCACTTGTTCAGAGGGCATTCTTAAGAGTCAACCACATTGCTGTGGGTCTGGAGTCACATGTAGACCAGATCAGGTGAGGATTGAAGATTTCTTTCCCTAAAGGGAATTAAATGGGTTTTTTTACAACAATGGTTTCATAGTTACTATTAGACCTTTAATTCCAGATATTTATTGAATTCAAATTCCACCATCTGCCATCATGAGGATTCAAACCCCAGTCCCCCCAGAACATTACATGGGGTTTTTGGAAAACTAAACCAGTGACAATACCACTGCACTATCACTGCCCCTAACTAATGCCTTTTTTTGAGTGTGATTTAGAAATTTTTTCACAGCAAAAGTATTAAACTAACTTAAGTCTGTGCGCACAGTTTATTGAAAGGCAAATGAGTTGTACAGGGCATTTGTTAAATGGATAAAAGCAAAATACTGCAGATGCTAGAAATTAAATAATTCCCACAGTGTCAATCCCTTTAAACCACCTGAAGCAGAGTTCATTAGTAAGATTCTGGTAATTTGAATGAATAGAGGTAAGTCACGCATGGAGTAGGGAGAATATGAAATACACTGCCTCAGAAGATCAGAGATGCAGAATTTGTTGGGATATTCCATGTGAAACAAGGAGATAAGAATTAAACAGATGGATGGTTATCTTTGATCTCAGGGATCTTTGATGTCCTCCAATTCTTGCCTCCTTAATCACTCCACCATTGGCACCATTGGAATTCCCATCCCCTATTCTTCTCTGCCTCTCTTGCCTCCTTTAAGATGCTCCTGGAAACTTGCCTCTGAAGAAATTTAGGCTGTCCATCCTAATAGTGTCAAATTTTGTTTGATAATCACTCTGTGAAGCGCCTTGCAACATTTTACTATATTAAAGACACGATAGGCAGAATATTGCCGACGGCATGTGGGGGCGGGCCGGACACGCCGACGCGTAAAATGACGCAAGATGGCCATTAAGAAAGCAATTGATCTCATTAACAACGCTGCCCGTCCAACCTTAAGGTTGGTAGGCAGGCAAAGAGCCCAAGTGGTCACGGGCGGGATGAGGTTTTATAAAATTAAATAAATAAATTTTGTTAACTTCACAAACATGTCCCAGCTCATGGGACACTGTCACATGAGGGGACATGTTTAAATAATTTTTAAATTTATTTATTGAATAGTTTTGTGATCCATTGAATCTCCCTGAGGCAGCTCCATGCCTTAGGGAGATTGCTGCACTCTTTTGTGAGCATGTGCAATCGGCTCTGCATCCGCCTCCACCCACTCCTGCCCAGCTCGCCTGACAAAGGTAAGATTCTACCCTATATTATTGAAAGTCATTTCTGTCATAAGAATATAACACAACAACTCAAGAAGCTTCATAGGCTGAAGGACCTACTCTTATTTTGCTGGTGAGGTGGTGGCATAGTGGTGTTGTTACTGTGCAAGTAGTCTAGAGACCCAGTGTGATGTTTTGGGGGTCCCAGGTTCGAATCCCACCACGGCAAATAATGAAACTTGAATTTAAGATAAATTTAGATTTGAAAGTCTGATGTTGACTCCAAAACCGTCGCCAGTTGTCTGAAGAACCCATCTGGTTTATTAATTTCCTTTAGGGAAGGGAATTTGTAAACCAACAGCAATGTGGTTGACTCTTAAATTAACTGCTCTCTGAACAAGGGCAATTAGGGATGGCCAATGAATGCTGGCCTAGCCAGTGATGCCCACTTCCCATGAATGAATAAAAAAAAGACTGAGGGTCTTCCATCAAAAGGACATCATTCTGCATGAGCTAGAAGGAGGGTCCATATTTTCTGGCAGTGGTGACACCTGCTGCTGGACTTGTCAATCTGTCAGATTAATTATTATGAACATATGTAATTTATGAGTCATAACAATGAAGATCCTTGATTCAGACAAAGAACCTGCTGATTGTAACATCTGAACCCCTTGATCAATAAAACAGCGAGAGTAAAAACTGAGCAATTTATTGTTGTTTGAATCTTGAAATATGATTGATTTTCTCTTGCAATCGCATTCTCCCGCCTGTTTCTCTTATCTAAAATAGAGCAGCATCTCCATCACTGCTTTCTCATTGCAGGTCCTGGGCAGGTATAATTAACTTAAAGGGAAGAAAATTCTCTGGGGAGAATCTTCTGTTCCTAATATTCTGCTGATTTCTTTAAGTTGATGGGCCTCCCACTGGGGTTGTGGACTTATTGATCTTCTACTGCAGCTGTGGGTTCACTGATCTCCTGCTGGTGTTCAACAGTTTGGCCTGCTGTCTGTTGAAGGAAGTAGTTGTTTTACTTCTGAGATATGTGTTCCACCAGCTCTATTTCTTGTCTATCTGCCAGTGTCTTCGCCTCAGCATTCGTGGCCATGCCTTCAGTTCCCTTGGCTCTGCAATTCCCCCCTTAAATCTCTCTAACCCTCTTCTCCTTTCAGACACTCCTTAAAAAAATACCTCTTTGACCAAGCTTTTATCTGTCCTGTCTTCTTCTTTGGCTTGGTGTCAATTTTTGTTCGATAATGTTCCTGTGAAATCCTTGGAATGCTTTATGACGTAAAGAAGTTAGATAAAGGTACCCATGGGAATAATCAACAGAAAAAACTGGTGTTGGCGAAGTGTTGGAAGTCCATGGGTGGTCTTAAAAGCAGGGCAGTGGGTTGCTGGGAGTGGGGTTCACAGAATCACAGACTTGTTACAGCATAGAAAGAGGCCATTTAGCTCATCGTGTCTGCACCAGCTCTCTGTATGAGCATTTTATCTTGTCCTATTGTCCTGCCTTCTCCCTGTAACCCTGCACATTGTTTCTTTTCAAATAATTATTTAATTCCCTCTTGAATGCCTCGATTGAACCTGCCTCCACCACCCACTCAGGCAGTGCGTTCCAGACCTCAATCACTCACGGTGTGAAAGTTTATTCTCATATCACTTTTGCTTCTTTTACTCATTACCTTAAATCTGTGCCCTCTGGTTCTCAATCCTTCCGCCAATGGGAATGGTTTCCCCCTATTTACTCTGTCCAGGCCCTTCATGATTTTGAATACTTCTGTCATACCTCCTTTCAGCCTTCTTTTCTTCAAGGAAAAAAGTTCCAACTTCTCCAATCTAGCATCATAACTGAAGTTTCTCATCACTGGAACCATTCTCATACCCTCTTCTACACTCTCTTCAATGCCTTCACATGCTTGCTAAAATGCGGTGCCCAGAGCTGTACACAAAGCTCCAGCTGAGGCATAACTCATGTCTTAAACAAGTTCAACATTACCTCCTTGCTCTTGTATTTTATGCCCCTATTAATAAAGCCTACGATACTGTATGCTTTATTAACCGCTCTCTCAACCTATCCCTTTAATGACTTATACACATGTACACCCAGGTCCCTCAGCTCCTACACCCCTTTAAGAGCAGTACCTTTATTTTATCATGTCTCTCCATATTCTTCTTACCAAAATGTATCACCTCACCTTTCTCTGCATTGAACTTCATCTGCTATGTATCCGCGCATTCCACCAACTTATCTATGCCGTTTTAAGTTCTACACTGTCCTCCTCACAGTTTACAATGCTTCCATGTTTTGTATCATCTGCAAATTTTGAAATTGTTCCCTGTACGCCAACGTCTACATCATTAATTGATATCAGAAAAAGCAATGATCCCAATCCCAACCACTGGGGAACTTTGCTACAGATCTCTCCAGCCTGAAAAACATCCAGCTTTTGGATATTGGCTGTTTGGTTGGATTTTAACTGCTGGATGTCCATGTATTATGTGAACAACAGGCAGCTAGCAGAGGCATTGGTTGTCATTTTTGTCCTGATTCGATGTTCAGGCAGGCATCCAGCATTTCTGTGCAAAACAAGCAGGAAGCTCTGTAAATATGCAAATTGGAGTCCTCTGTTGGCTTTGGAGCCCTGCTTTGAATTTTAATACACAATTGAGGAATTCATGATTCCTGCATGTTAATCCTATTTGTTCCATAAGGGAACTACAGAAGAGACTGCTCGGGAAGTTAAGGGTTTATGTTCCGCTTGGCCAGCTGCTAACCCATTCTCCCCTGCTCTTCTCCTTCCTGTTTGCTTGTTCCATGCAGAAGACTGATAATTTCCAGCCCTCTCAAGACAGGCCATCTCCAGAACAGACTGAGCAGCCTTGAGGTGCAGAATGGCCTTAATCCAGTTTGCAGAGAAATGCCCAATTTGATGACCACCACTTGCCCGATGTCGCGGACAGGACTTATGGGTTTCCTTTTACTGCCCCTGATTAGTATGTTTGGATGAAAGAAGTGTGTGTTTTCTTACCCTCAGAGTGAGTGTCCCAATTAAATAATTCCAGCAGCAAGCTTTTTGTGAGTTTAAATAATAAAGCAGATTATTTATTATCACACTCTTACTCGAATTTAACTCAACATTTTACTCATACACACTCTCTCACACACAATGATTAGACACAGATTAAGGTAATATTCTGTTACATATTATAATTATCTCAGCCTTTGATTTATGCTCCCACGAGGCAGGCTGGTAGTTTCTTGGATGGTTTCAGTGCTTTGAAGCTGACATGAGGGATTCATAAAATGAAGAATTCTCAGGAAGCTGTGAGGTTTCTTGTAGTCGCAGTTGCAGGAGGTTGGTTGTCCGATGACCTTTAACTGGAACAGGTTGGGGAGTCTTTCTCTTGTGTGGGGGCTCCCACTTTCAGGTTATTGCTATTGATTACCTTGGCTGCTTGCTGACTTGCAGCTAGTTCAATGGCTTTTGGTGGAACTCTCTGGGTAGAATCATCCCAGGTTTACACAAAGTGTGATCGTGGGTGGGAGAAGGCACGTTTTACACACTGGTCATAATGGCGGCTTTTTGCACCATCTCATCTCATTCCCAGCATGTCCCACCTCATTAATCATGCATTCATGGGAAACACACCGGAGCGCTGGCGGCCAGGCTTGGATTTGACTGCCACACCGTGACCTTCGCATTTCCTCGCTCTGAGCGCCATGTTTAAAGTGCACCAGACTGTATGCCGACTTGATGTCTTCAGACCAGGTGACAGATGGCCCCGAAAGCAAAGAAGACGGCAGCCTCCAAATTTGGTGACGCCTCTCTGGGGCACCTGCTGGTTGCAGTGGAAAGCCGTCACATTGTCCCTTAACCCTGCTGTGGCTGCAGGAGGTCCACCAGGGTCAGCAGTCCAGCTTGGGAGGTGGAGGCAACCACGGTCAGTGCCACTGGAGCACAAAGGAGGTACAGAAAGAGGATGAATGCTCTGCCAGGGTAAGTCAACCACCTCATCACTCAACTCACACACTCACAAACCTATCACACATCCACAGGGATCTCACACCTCAAGGGACAACACCGCTAACTCTCACACACACCCTCACATCTCCATCAGGCTCACATCCTCCGGAGCTCACGTCCTCATCCTGTCCAAGGCTCCGCTCACCACACAAACATTCCATGCAATCACATGCATCCTGCTCACACTCTCGCCATCTGCTTTCACGCAGGGAAAGCTGGCTCACAACAGCAGGGAGATGTCCCAGACCAAGAGTGGAATGGCCCACATTAGGCCCCCTGCTCACTTGGAGGACCATACCATTGCATTGACTGGTGAGGACATGGACCATGCCTGCGGTGACAGTGAGTACAGCAGTGAACACCCACATGAGGATCCTGCTTCCCATCATCCCTCTTTCAACGCAAATGTGAGTGCTCTCTCTCCTGCTTTTAATTCTGCTGCCATGCACTACTTATCTCTACATTGGTTCACAGGGAGCTCTGCCAAGCGACCGCCACTCTCAGCCAGCCAGTCTCTCAGCTCCATCTAGGTTCTCACCTCCAGCCAAGGGGCCACCTCCATTGAAGAGCTGAAATTAAGCAGCCTGGAAGACCCATCACACCCTCCACAATGGAGAGACACATGTGTTGGTGGGACCTAGACCTAGATCTAGAGTAAACTTGGGTTCACAATCTGGTGGTCACCACATGGACATGTATCCGCAGCAGAAGGAAGCAGTTTCAACCAAGCTCCCCAGCACTCAGAGTATCGCTGGGGAGGAGGCACCTGTGAGGTCCAAATTGAGCCTCTGGATTTGGCCTTCCAAATTATTGTGGGGAGTCAGCAGAAGGCAGCAGAGCATCATGCAGAGCTGTTGGAAGCCCTCAACAGAGTGGTACATGAGTCGGAGGAGTGCATTCACCTTCTCTCTGATGAAGTGGTACCCTATGGCGGTCTCCATGCGAAGGATGGTGGATGCTATGAAGACCCTGGTCCAGCAGAATGCAGAAATGTGTGCAGACCTGCACTCTGCTGTGGTAGCCATTGGTGAGTTCCTGCAGTGGCAACACAAGAGAGAAACGGGCACCTCAATATCCCTCCAGGTGTTCCTTCTCCTCAAGGAGTCCGGCTCGGGCATTTGGGCACCTGAAGGGAGAAGGAGCGGCAGCTAGACACCCCTGGGTCATCCCCTCAGGAATTTCTGAGGCTGTCCTCTACCTCAAAGTTCCCTTTGCCTGTGACCCCCTCAACCTTGTTCTCTGCCACCTCAGAGGGTGCAGCTGGCCCACAAGTAGACAGCCAAAGCAAGCCGGGGCCCCCAAGACCTTGGCTGTCCAGAGGAAGCATGTCAAAGTCATCAGAGGCAACAGGGCCAACCATTACACAGGCTGTCTCCACCCCTGCTGCGGATGTCAGGGCAGCACCTAGAAGAAGTGGTAGGCTGAAAAAAGTTAAGAAATTCTGGTCACAAGTGCTTGCACAGGTTGCACATTTTGTCACTTTATAAGCTGAAAATATGAATAATGTGTAATGTTGTCTTTCAGCTTCATTTACAGGCTTCATGAGTCCTATCCTTGCATCTCCCCACACTAGCAGTTCAGCTGTATGCAGCAGAACCATGAGAGATTCTGGAGGGAGAAGTGTGAGTGTGGAAGGGCCTTTCAGAGCCTTATGTTAGCACTCTCCCATGCAAGTGGAGCGTTCCTCCATCACACTCATCTCAATGTCCCGGGCATTTTCAATGCTGCTGCTGGGATTGTCTTTCAGTTGTCCATCTGAACTGACCCGCTACCCCGCCCACTCACTGCAGCACCTGTGCCCTTCCAACACGAGGCTCCGCTCACTATGGATTTGAAAAAGATGGTCGTAGTCAAGTTTCTCGTAAGTTCCCTCATCCTTTCCCCTCCCCCAGTCACTCAAGTTATTTCCCCCATCACTGTTGACCCCACTCGCATCAACGTCCACCTCCTGACCGTCGTTTAACAACCTGAAGCCTTTCTTTCCGGGCCATCTATGTAAATGTGAACATTCTCTACCTTCTTGAGAATCCCACCCACATCCACATTCACCTCCCCGACCTTCTCCTTTCCAGCCCCAGGGTCTGTGTCTGCTTCCAAGTCCTTACTAACCACTCTCGCCATCCCTTTTACTGCTACCGTCACACCCTCACCCTGGTACACCTTCCTCCCCCACTCACAGCTGGACCTTCCTCTCCCCACCTTACTGATCATCTGTAGCAGCCCATGGTCAAGATGTTCCGAAGCAGACCCGAGACATCAACGGAGACCTCCCTCCCATCTTCTGTGAGCTGCTTCGCGGCAGAGCCATGTCCATGAAAATCCATGCAATACACATGTTCCTCCAGGGTCTGGTAACTGTAGGACTGCAGCATCTTCTGCTCCTTGGATGTCCACGAACTGAGCAAGGCCCTAATGGTCAGCCCTAACTTCTGCACATCACACTTGTGCAGACATGTTCTGGGCTGGCATGTTTTCCTGCAGCGTAATAGTAAATTTAGCATGGGGGTGCGATTCTGGTCAGGCCTTAATTTGCATCCCATTAGCAGAATGCAAAGTGGGTTCACGCCGGCCTCCAGCAAGATTGGCATTCTTCCATGGCGGGCACCGTTGGATGATCCCGCTGTGCTTTCTCGTGGGTGTGAACCCAATTTTTGCCTTCTTGCCATATTGTCACCCCTGCCCACCATGACACCTATGCCAATGGGGACGGAATTATTGCCTCTGTCTGCAAGCAGCTTTTGCTCATTTAAAAGCAGACTACAAAATTGTTCTATCATCATGTTACTTGTGCAAGTCCTTTTTCCAAACAAAAAGGTGGTGAGCATGTGGATTACTATCCTCCTGTCTTATCTTTTGACACTTTGGGCAGAATCTTTACCTCGGCAGGTGGGCACACGCCCAACCCGCCCTCGTTGAGCCCAACCAGCAAGGACAAAATTCTGCCCTTTGAGATTCACCCAGTTAGTTTGGATGGAATTACACAGAACAGGCCTGTTTGGCTGAACTGGTCTGTACTGGTGTTTATACACAACGAGAGTGTTCTCACATTCCAGTAACCTCATCTCAGTCTCTTGGCACATCTTTCTGTTCCCATTTTCTCTCATGAATTCATCTAGTTTCCTTTTGAAAGTTATTTTCCTGAATCACTTCCTCGGGTTTCAAGATCCGCATTCTGACAACTCTCTGAGTAAAAAATTTCTCCTTATTTCCCTGTTGGATTGATTGGGTCATGTAAAGGGTCAGGGTGACAGGCTGCAGGATGAAATGACAAAGGTGGTGGTGGCTTTTCTTCTTGAGCAATGTTTTTGCTTTGTGTGGGGCTAGAAGTGTCAGTTTAGGGGTGAAAGATATTCATCAACCAATGAGGTGTTGATGATAAATTGGCATGATTTATGGTAATTTTCCCTGTTGCTAGCCAGAAGTGACCAGGTTTATCCAACCCCAACTACACAAGTTGCAACAAAGGAATCATGTGCTGACACCTCAGAATAGGCAATATCCATCGCTTAGTAATGCTCCACTCCTCTTGTCTATTTGCATTATGAAGCACTGAGTGTGTGAGTCAACCTGAATTTTGCCAGCAATTTTGTCAGCAGCTATATCCCTGAAACACAGATAATACACACTTTAATCAGAATTCACTTATGAGAAGTTAAATTAACAGCTCTGAAGAGCAGTGCTGAAATGTTGCACACTGACAGATCCACAGGAGAGCAAGTTCAATCCAAACGCAGTGCTGTTTTCTAATTAATTTTACAGCATTAATTCATGTTAGAAGCATGCTGTTTCATATGTAGTTTCTTTAAACTAAAAAGGGCTCTGGATATTCTAATGTGACTGTACATCCTTAATTTTTCAGTTCATCTCATTGATCGCTTCTCAAGTGCAATACGGGAGGTATCAGAACAGCCTCGGAGAATTAAACCAAGTTCAATTAGTCATCCCTTCTGATCCATACTGTGTGAAGCTCCTAGTTTTCCAGATTAAATGTCCAATTGTCAGCTCACTCATTTCCTTCTTATTTGTTTTTTGGACCTGGGTAACATTCCTTATCCATCCCATCATTAAGTGTTAACCACTTGGGTTTTACATGCAAAACTTTTCACGGTCATTTGTTTTTCCATTGCCGATGCACAATCTTCTGGACGAATTGAATTCAATTACATAGTTTGCAATGTTGGAGTTTCAGCCCGTGACCTCTGCATTGCCAGTTCAGTACCATAACCTGGACAGTGGCTTTGGCTTTTACTGTTTGTGTTGCAGAAGATTTAATGGGTGAATTAACTGTAAGAGAGGTTGATGCTAAAGTGTGTTGGAGCTGCAAAGCGTGCTGTCATCGAATGGTACAATGCAGCTTAGCACTGCAGTGTCTCATGACTTGAATGATGCATTTCAACGAAGTCATGGTCAGAGAGAGCGGCGCAAACATGGAATAATAATGGGCAGGAAAAGATCATCTAGTCTATCAGGCCTGCCCCACACCCACAATAGTTGGAGCATCATGGCTAAATACTTACCAAACTACCCACAGTCTTTCCCACCTCTCTGAGGCAAAAAACACAAATAGAAACCCAGGACCGATAGGGGAAAAAAAGTACCTTGGAAAATTCCTCTCCAATGCAGTCAGGCAACTGAAACCAGTTCAGGAGATCCTCTGAACCATGTTAGTTATAAAACCACTTGCCTTCCATGTGTCCAAATGACACCATAAAAATCTAATGATCCTTCTTCCATTCCCAGCTTTTACAAAGCCACTGCGTTGTTGTTGGAATATTGTTCCTTAAGTGCTGGCTGCCCTCTCAACCTCAGCCAAGTTGTGAGTCTGGTTGGATATTGGCAGGCTGTTGTATCTTGGAAAGCCCCAAGCCCAAGTCTGATCCTGACCACGCAGTTGCATTTTCCGATAATAGGAGGCCTTGTCCATTTCTCCCTCAGCCACATTTTTATGAGGGAAACTGTAATGGCTCCCACTGTACCCTGACTGACACTAGCTAATGCATTGCTGGCCAGGGAGCAAACCTTTTCTTGTCTGTATGGCTTAGTAGCATACAGGGCAGAACATTTGATCATTGTGCCCTCACAACACCTTGAAATGATCATTTTTACTTGTATATGTTCTTAAAGTGACATGAGAAATGAGACGCTTGCTTTAAGACACACTCAATGGTTTCGTAGAATTTGCATTATTGCCCAACTGCCTTCGTGAAATATATAACAGCTTGGGTAAGAGTGTGCAGGGTTGTGTGAAACCACGTGATCCATTTTTATATTGTAAATTTGTTGTTTTGACAGTATGTTTTTCCAGTAACAGCAAGTTAAAAATATGAAAGGCAGCTCTCTAACCTCATCTCACTGACAAGATACACAATCTAACTGAAAACTGAGCTATACAGCTCATACATAAGAACAAACAAGAAATAGGAGCAGGAGTAGACCATATGGCCCGTCGCTGCACCATTCAACATGATCATGACTGATCTAGAGCTTCAACTCCATACTCCCATCCACTCCCCACATCCCTTAATTCTCTCTGAGACCAAAAATCTGTCTATCCCAGCCTTAAATGTATTCAGCGATGGACCATCCACAACCCTGTGTGGTAGAGAATTCCAAAGATTCACAACCCTTTGAGTAATTTCTCTTCACCTCAGTCCTAAATGATTGGCCCTTTATCCTGAGAAATGGAAACACTACTGGGAGCAAAATCCATAACACTTTATCCTGAGTGTTTTAGAGTCCCCAAACGTGGGAAATAATCTCTCAACATCTACCCTATCAATCCCCTTAGAATTTTGTAGGTTTCAATGAGATTGCCTCTCAATCTTCTCAACTCCAGAGGATATAAGACAAATTTACTTAGCCTTTCATCATAGGACAACCCCCTCATCCCAGGGACGGATTTAGTGAACCTCCACTGTACCACCTCCAATGCAAATGTATCCTTCCTTAAATGTAGAGACTAAAACTGCAAACAGTATCCCAGATGTGAACTCACCAAAACCTGCACAACGGTAGCAAGACTTCTTTATTCCTATACTCTAATCGCCTTGCAATAAAGGCCAACATACCATTTGCCTTCCTAATTGCTTGCTGCATCTGCATGCTAATTTTCTGTGTTCCTTGTAAAAGCACACCCAAACCTCTTTGAATATCAACACTTACAAGTTTGTCACCTTTTAAAAAATATTCTGCTTTTCTATTCTTACAACCATAGTGAATAACTTCACACTTCCCTATATTATACTCCATCTGCTACCTTGTTGCCCACTTACCTAACCTTTCCATGTCTCTTTGCAGCTGCTGTGTGTCCTCCCCACAGCTTACCTTCCCATCTCGTTTGGAATTATCAGAAAACTTAGGTGCATTGCTCTCTGTCTCTTCATCTAAGACATTAATACAGATTGTAAATAGCTGAGGCCCTAGCACTGATCCTTGTGGCATTCCACAATTTACTGTCTACCAACTTGAAAAAGCCCCATTTATGCTCACTCTCTGCTTTCTATCCCACAACTAATCCTCTACCCATGCTAAAATACAACTCCATAAGCCCTTAACTTGCCCTTTTTGTGTGACACCTTATCGAATGCCTTTTGAAAATCCAAATCGACTACATCTACTTGTTCCCCTTTTTCTACCCTATGAGTTACATCCTCAAAAAACTCGAATAAATTTGTCAAACAGGATTTGCTCTTAGTAAAATTATGTTGACTTCTTCTAATTATGCTATGCTTTTCTAAGTGCATTGTTAAGACATCCTTAATAATAGATTCCAGCATTTTCCAAACACCTGAGTTTAGACAAACCAACCTGTAGTAGATTGCTTTCTCTCTCCCTCCTTTCTTGAAAAGCTCATGAAGGTTCTTTTTTGCGCTGACCAAGCTGATCACTACCAAAAGAGTCAAAGGAGAAATCAGGAAAATTACTTTTACACAGTGTTGTTATGAAATGGAAACACTGTTGGGAGCAAAACCCATAACAGCTATGACAGAAGTGGATAAATGTTTGAAAAAAATAAACATTAAAAAAGAGCAGGGCCGTGGAACTATGTGTGAGCTCTTTCCCAAAACCAGTATGACTATGATAGGCCAAATGGTTTCCTTTAGTGCTGCATAATTTTGTAAGTCAGGGATTCATGACTGGATGTGGCAGGACTGCAGAGTTTAGATCTGATCTGTTGGTTGTGGGATTGCTTAGCCCTGTCTATCATTTGCTGTTTATGCATGCAAGTATTCATGACTTATAGCTTCATCAGGTTGACACCTCAATTTTAGGTATACCCTTTTTAGGTGCTGCTCCTGGAATGTCCTCCTGCACTTTTCATTGCACCAAGGTTGATCCCCTGGCTTGATGGTAATGGTAAAATGGGGGATATGCTAGGCCACGAGGTTACAGATTGTGTTTGAGTACAATTCTGCTGCTGCTAATGGCCCACAGCGCCTCATTATTGCCCAGTCTTGAGTTGCTAGATCTTTTTGAAATCTATCCATTTAGCACAGCTGTAGTGCCACGCAACACAATGGAGGATATCTTTAATGTGAAGGCGGGCTTTTGTATCCACAATAACTGTGCGGTGGTCACTCCTACTGATATTGTCATGGACAGATGCATCTGTGGCAGGCAGGTTGGTGAGGAGGAGGTCAAGCATGTTTTTCCCTCTCCACCTGCCACAGACCAAGTCTAGCAGCCATGTCTTTTAGGACACAGCCAGCAGTGGTGCTACCGAGCCACTCTTGATGATGGACATTGAAGTCCCCCACCCAGAGTACATTCAAAAGGACATGAGGGAACAAGCAGGTATCTGAAGTAATGTTACATATCAGCCATGATCCCGATGAATGACGGCACAGGGTCTGGGGCTAAATGGCTCTTGTTCCTATGTCCCCATAAAAAGCTCAGTTCCACACTAAGCATCACTCTTATCAACTGACCTTTTGGGCAAGCAAAAGCATTATATCCCCTTTTAAAGTAGGTAAGTCATTCATATGTTGGGTTTCATGTTTCAGTCCAATTGCAGTGCATCATTGTATCAATAGAGGAGTTAATCTAAAACATGGGTAAAAAGACCTACTATTAGGCCTAGGAGTCAATCATGAGTCACAATGTCTAAGATGGCCCCTTACTTTTCAACCAAAAGACTTGAAACAAAATGACCCAAAGGTAAAACATTCCACTCCTAAGTGTACCTTCCTGGAGAGCAGAAGATTTGCTTGCAATGTATGCTGGCTGTTCCAAACTTGATGGGAAGAGATTGGAAGCTGGGTGGCTTAAGGGGCTTGTTTGGCAGTTGAAGCCCTGGGAGTCTGAGAAGGCAATGGGGATCTGAGAGGCTAATGGGAGACCATTAGCCAGGAGTCCGAGAGAGGTGAGTAAGATCCTCTCATTACATTACAACATTGACTTTAAGGGTATTTCAGTGCTGTAAAGCACTTTGGGGACAGCCTGAAGTCATGAGAGGCACTATATAAATACAATTCAAGTGGAAAATATGCCACTTTCCTTCAATTAATATTTAATCCCTGGTTTGAATGGCAGTTTTTAAAGTGCACATTTTAACATCATGTCAGGTGATATTATTGATGTCAGAACCTGTTGTTGAGATATATGCACCTATTACACCATGAGCATGGACATTTGGACTGCTAATTTTTAAGTGTTTTTCTCCTACAAGATGAATTTTGTAAAGTCAACATCACGTTCAAGGGAACACAATCTTGAAAATATTATCATTTTCCTCTAGCTACTGAAATAGAACACATGAATTTCTAATGGTTTCAAAAAAATAAATTCTGTTGCTTTTCACTGGGGATTGTAAATGGATTTCTTCTGCAGTTGCCAGCTGTTCATGTCTGTGTCATCTCTGGTTTGTGCCACGTTATTTGGAAACATCAGGTCAATGTTTCCATGGAGAGTAAAAGCTGAGTGAACAAGCTTGGGTTGAATTTCACCTTGGGTTGCTGAGTCTCTGAGCAGATATGCGTTATTTGATAACTAAAAAGGATTGAATTAAATACAGTGCTGATAATGAGTTGCAAACATCATTAAAGAAAAGGTAGTTTCTCAAGCTGCTGATTAAAGAGCAGCTCTGATGAATAGCTCTGAGCTGTGTTTGAAAGGTAAACACTTAAAACATTGGTTTGGGAATAGGCTTGATCCCCACTTTGCTGAATTTGAAGATAAGCCTAAGCGTCTGAAGAAGAGGAGAGAAGATCAGCTGGACTGTATCTGGTATGTTTGAATGGTTATTGGATGAGGAAAGGATCAGGTTTTGGCTTCAATGCTCCATTATGGACAAATAGCCTACCAATGCTGGAGCTCTTTCTGCACAAAAGTTTAAGTTGGCAGGACAGCTTTACAAAGCAGTTAATAAAGCATATGGGATCCTGGTATTTATAATTAGACACATGGATTACAAAAACCAGGATATTATGCTAAAGTTGTATGAAAGCACAATTCAGCCACAGATGGAGTGCTTTGTTGTATCTAATTTCGGGCACTACACTTTGAGTGGCATGAAGGCTTTGAGGAAGCCACAGAAGAGATTTAAATGAATAGTTCAGCTGATGAGGAATTATAGTTACATGAAGATACTGGAGTAGCTGAGCTTGAATTCCTTAGAGCAGAGGAGGCTGAGGTGAGATTTGATGGGTGATGTTGAACATAATGAAGAGTAAATAAAGAGAAACTGTTTCCAAAGACTGAAGGGTTGATAATCAGAGGGCGCACATTTCAGATGATTGGCAAAAGAAACAGGCAACATGAGAAAAATGAATGTTTGGGATTTGGAATACAAAGGAGATAGGGTGGTGGAAACAGATTCAATAGTAGCCTTCAAGAGGGAATTGGATAAATAGTTGAGGGAAAAAATGCAGGGATATGAGGAAAGAACAGGGAATGGGACTAACTGGTTTACTCTTTGCAAGAGCCAGCACAGACTGAATGAGCCAAATAGTCTCCTTCTTTACTGTACTATTCTCTGATTCAAATCTCAATGTCAGGTCTCACACAGGAAGAATGGAATTTGGGTGAGAGATATGAGAGAGAAACCTCTGACCATTCAACTGCAGCTCTTCAACAGTGAGAAAGAAAAAAAAGCTTTCTCTGCAACAGCGAGAAAGAAAAAAAAACTTGCATTTATGTAGCATCTTTCAAAGCGTCAGGATATGATTAATCCATAGGCTGTAGGCACAACTGGCAAGACCAGTATTTATTACCCATCTCTAATTGCCCTAGAGAAAGTGGTGGTGAGCCGCCACCTTGGATTGCTGCAGCCTGTGTGGTCTAAGTACGCCAATAGTGCTGTTAGGGAAGGAGTCCAGGATTTTGACCAAGTGAATGTGAAGGAACAGCGAAATATTTCCAAGTCCAGATGGTATAGGACTTGGAGGGGAACTTGGAGATGAGAATGTTTCCACGCTGCCTTTGTCCATCTAAGTGGTAGAAACTCTGGGTTTGTGAGGTGCTGTCAATGGAATTTTGCTGAGTTGCCGCAGGGTGTCCTGTGGATGGTACATACTGCAGCCACAGTGTACTGGTGGAATACTCTTCACTCACCTTAATGCGTGCAGCTCCAAACAGCACTTAAGTAGCCCAACACCATCCAGAACAAAGCGACCTGCTTAATCAGCACCCCATCCACTGTCTTAATATTTTTTAAACATTCGTTCATGGGGATGTAGACATCGCTGGCTAGGCCAGCATTTATTGCTCATCCCTAATTGCTGTAAAGAAGGTGGTGGTGTGCTGCCTTCTTGAATCACTGCAGTCCATGTGTTGTAGGAACACCCACAGTGCTGTTAGGAAGGGAGTTCCAGGATTTTTACCCAGCAACACTGAAGAAATGGCGATATTGTTCCAAGCCAGGATGGTTTGTGATTTGGGGGGGAACTTGAAGGTGATAGCGTTCCCATGCATCTGCTGCCTTTGTCCTTCTAGGTGGTAGAGATCACGGCTTTCGAACATGTTGTAGAAGGAGCTTGGTGAGTTGCTGCTGTGCACCTTGTAGATGGTACACATTGCTGCCTCTGTGCATTGGTGGTGGAGGGAGTGAATGTTGAAGGTGGTGAAATGGGTGCCAATCAAGCAGGCTGCTTTGTCCTGGATGGTGTCAAGTTTCTTGAATGTTGTTGGAACTGCACTCATTGAGGCAAGTGGAGAGTATTCCATCACACTCCTGACTTGTGCCTTGTAGATGGTGGGCAGCCTTTGGGGAGTCAGGAGGTGAGTTACTTGCTGTAGGATTCCCAGCCTCTGACCTGCTCTTGTAGCCACAGTATTTATATGGCTTGTCCAGTTCAGTTTCTAGTCAATGGCAACCCCCAGGATGTTGTTAGTGGGAGATTCAGCGCTGGCAAATAATTGAATGTCAAGACCATCCCTCTTGTTCGAAATTGTCACTGCCTGGCACTTGTGTGGCACAAATTGCCATTTATCAGTCCAAGCCTGAATATTGTCCAGACCTTTCTGCACAAGGACACAGACTGCTTCAGTATCTGAAGAGTCATGAATGGTGCTGAACATTGTGCACCATCTGTGAACATCCCCACTACTGACTTTATGATGGAGAGAAGGTCATTGACAAAACAGCTGAAGATGGCTTGACCTTGGATGTTCACTCCCTCCACCTCCATGCAGCATGGTGACAGTGTGTCCTATATACAAAATGCAATGCAGTCAAGCTCCAAGGCAGCACATCCTAAACTCATGATCTCTACCATGGTGAAAGTTAAGGGAATTAGGTGCATGGGAAAACCACAGCCTCCAAGTTCCCCTCATACAATATCTTGATTTCGAATGGTTCCTTTTTTGTCTCTGGTTCAAAATTCTGAACTCCCCATCTATACCTACACCACACAGATGGCAGATTATAATTTCCAGGTTCTCCAAACTTATTACCAGAACTATTGTACTTCTCTGTCAAATTGCAGTCAGTGTAGGTTAGTTACATAGAAATGATGTGTGAAAAATCAATCCCAGTCACTTAGAGGATGCTGTCTCCAGGTGTGATTGACGAGAGAATTAATTCTATTACTCCCAAGACTTATGGTGTCATGATATACTGTGGTAAACTGGACCTGCACCTCAGTGGGTCAATGCAGCAGCTCTCCAGTGTTTTCTCAAAGGTATTTATGGACAGGCAACAAACATTGTCATTGCCAGCAATGCCCACATCCCAGGAAGGAATGATTAATTATAAACATTTGGCAGGGGATCCACAAATCACCCAATGAATTTCCAGGTGTTGGTGTTAATTTCCAGTGATCAGGGCCTTTCATTTTAGCTCATTAGTTTCAAGGATGAGTACTTTTGAATTTGAAGGGACACTTTGTTTTTAGTCTCCTTCCCCTACCAGTGACTGATAGACTTCACCAGTTAGTGCATAATGATATTAATCAAAATCCAATCAGTGAGTTAGGTTCATGATTTCCTATATTACAACAGTGACTACACTTCAAAAAAGTACTTCATTGGCTGTAAAGTGGTTTGGAATGTCCTGTGTTCATGAAAGGCACTACCTAAGTGCAAGTCTTTTTTCCTTCTTTCTTCTCCAGCTGCTGTCAAAATTGTCTTATCTTTGCTTTGATTGATGACTTGGTTTCTGACCATTTTGCCTTTCGCTTGGTTCTCTCAATCTCTGTCATCTCTCCCATTCTGTGCCTTCATGTCAGTGACCTTCTCTAGTCTATCCACAAAGAATGGGGCAAATGAGTGGCACACATCCGAAGTTTCGAAAGGTACCACTCGTGTATGGGAAGACAAACTTGCACAACTGTCTTTCTAATCTTTTCTAACTGGTTCGTCCGCAAGACCTTTAAATTGTGGAGTTCATAATCCACTCTCAGTCTTACTTTCTTAACAATTACTAACAAAAGAGTTGTTAAAATTCAAATGAAAAAGACAAGGCACCCTTGCGGCTTATTGGTGAAGGTCTGTTTTTCATTACATTTGGAGAATAACAGACAAACAGGCAGGGCCAGCTCAGCAGGAGACCCTTCAGGCTGTTACTAAATATAACATCCGGTGGCATCCTCCACTAATCCCTATTCCACTCTCTCCCAAAGCTCGATGCCAAATTGAAAGTGAACCTCACACACCCACACTGAATACCCAGTGAGTGCTTACTGGTCTCCCAGGTGCAGCCGTGGCTAAACTTTGTGTGATTTCAGGTGATTTTTTTATCAGTGGAAAATAAACATCACAGCTCATACAGGCTTAAATACAGCAACACTCCATGGGGATTAAGAATTTAGAGTCCCTACCTCCATTTGCCAGTTCTTCAACTTAATTGGCTGATCACACAAATCTGTCACAAAAAAGCATTCTTGCCCTGCATGTGAACTTTGGAACATTTGAACTTTTAGGGACCGCATAAAGTTATTTCATAGGATATTTTAAAAATGAGAAGACGGTATTTGGCTTTCTCCAGAAAATAAATGTTCTTAATTTTGTATATTTGTTTAAATTTAATACAAAACACTATGAAATAGAGATGATATTTTTAAAGGATAAGAGATCATTCAGCATTCAGTAATACAAAAGAGAAATATATTACATCAATATATAAAACTTTGCGCTGCACCTACTGGGTGGAAATATCTCTGATTTGCACCAAGTGTGGTAGTGGGCGGAGAAAAAGGATGTTTTATTCGTAAGCCGCAATGGTGGCTTTTCGTGCTGTATCATCCCCTTCTAGGCGCGTCACGCCTCATTAATAATGCATTCCCAGGAAACATGCAGGATCGCTGGTGGGGGGCCTCTGATTCGCCCGCCCTATTGTCGCCTCAGGCCTTCAGCAAATCAGGCCCATATTTAAAGGCTGCCCCTGCACAGAGTTGGCACTCTTCAAGTGATAGGAAGCTGCTGAGAACTGATGGCTGTCAAAGGGTGAAAACATGCTGCCCCCAAATTTAGAATGCCTCCCTTGAGCACCTACTGGATGCAGTGCAGGCCCACCGCAAAGTCCTCTAGCCCCACTCTTGGCGAAGACCAGCAGGCAAGGTCACCAATCCAGCATGGGAGGCAGTGGCAATGATGGTCAGTGCCAACACCCTGCAAAAGAGGACAGCCACGCAGTGCTGAAGGAGGATGAATGATCTCCTCCATTCTGTCAGGGTAACTCACTCTTCTCATCACTCTCAACTCACAGTCACAAGCCTACCACGCATCCACAGGAATCTCACTCACTGCCAATTCAAGGGTCATCACCATTCACTCTCTCACATCGGCCCTGTGGATCGTGTCCTCATCCCGTCCAAGGCACCACTCACCACCCACACACGCTAGGTAGCCTTACTATCTAATAAAAGTAAAATACTGCCGATGATGGGATTCTGAAATAAAAATAAAAAATGCTGGAAAAACTCAGCACGTCAGGAAGCATCTGTGGAGAGAGAAACAGAGCTAACATTGCAAGTCCTTATGACTATGGAGTCGTATGGACTCAAAACATTAATTCTGTTTCTCTCTCCTTAGATGTTGCCAGACCTGCTGAGTTTTTCTAGCATTTTCTGTTTTTATATCCATATTATCTGGCCTGGCAGGAGACCTACTTACACTTCCTCCACATGTATTTATGCAGGGCAAGGTGGCACACAACAAAAGGGAGAGGGCACTGACTGGTGGGGGAATGCCTGACGTCAAGGCTCCAACAGACTTTGAAAATAGAGTCATTCAGCTGGCCGGCAAAGATCTGGACCATTCCTGTGCTGACAGTGAAGTTGGTGGTGCTTAACCAAGTGAGGATTCAGCAATGCAACATCCTGCAGACAACTATGCTGTGAGTCAGTTCACCTGTTCTGCAGCCCCCTGCCATGCACTAATTGTTTCTCCTTGCTGTCACAGGCACATCTGGGAAGCAGCCGAGGAGGTCCATGGCCCGGTCCTCGACTCAAGCCCCAAAGAAATCTCAGAAGATTTTGATGACACCCTCCACCAGTGCAGAGACACACACCCCCATGGGATCTAGCTCTAAAGTAGCCTCGGGGTCAGAAACTGATGTGCACATTGCACTGCCTGATCTGCAGCAGGTGGCAGCAGAGACGTCTCAGGTTTCCGGCACTCGGAGGATTGCCAAAGGCCAGAAATCTGCTGAGTCCGAGTCAGGTGTCATACCTCAGCTGCGGGAGCTGCAAAGGCAATCTCAGCAACATCAGGAACAGATGTCCACTGCACTCCTCAGATTGCAAGGCAAGATGGAGAACTCTGTCCGCTTTCAACCTGAAGTGATAGGCATGCCAATGTACCAAGGTCAATACTCGCAGGATGGCAGCTGCTATGGAGACTTTGGTCTAGGACATTGGTCCTGCAGTGCTGCGCGGGCTGAACTCCATTGCTGATGCCATAGTTGGCCTCTAACAGTGTCAATGCGAGAGGGGTGCAAGGCAGCTGGATTTCTCTCTAGTTTCCCTTTCTCCTCAAGGAGTCAGTCAGGTGCCCTCAGGCATCTGTAAGGAGGACGATCAGCAGGTGCACAACCCAGGGCCATCCACTCAGGTGACTCTGAGCGTGCCTGGCTCATCTGAATCCCCTCTTCCTGTGACCCAGCAGCTCCAGATCCACAGGCTGAGGAGAGTGCCACTGCCACACAGCAGAAGCCCGAAAGCAGGCCAGGGCCCTCCAGGTCTCAACCCTCCAGAGGACGCACGATAAAGTTACCAGAGACAGGGTGTAGCAGTCAGCACAAAAACAAAGATACCTCGAAACGTTAACTGTGCTCCTCTCCACAGATGCTGCCAGACTTGCTGAGTTTTTCCAGGTATTTTTGTTTTTGTTTTGGATTTCCAGCATCTGCAGTTTTTTGCTTTTAGCTTGTAGCAGTCAGCATGCTACCTCCACCTCCACTGTGGATGTTGAGGGACCACCAAGATGTAGTGGCAAGGTTAGGAAGATTAAGAAAATGTAGCTTCACTGCATGGGTATGGGCGTTAATCACTTGTGCATAATGTTGACCATTGTAAATAAACTCCCACCAATGTCACCCTGTCTCTGGCTCCTTGTTATGATAAGCAGTGCTTGTGCCAGTCTGAAGTGAAAGCTTGGCTCCTGCACAAGATAAAGTCTCAGATCAGTCCAGGGCATTACTCCTGTGCAACCTTCCCAGCACATTGCCACTGGACACATCAGTCATGTCTGCACCTCGATGTGGCTTATTATTGCTGCCAGATGTCCTGAGCCAGCGGCGCAGAGTTCCATCATTTCCTCTGTGTGTTCTCAGCACCTTTGAGTGCAGCTGGCCTCTATCACATCAGCATTTGTGTCTGGTGACAGTGTGGTCATGAAAGATTCAGCACACGAAGGATGCCATAGGATCAGGAGAAGCTAATGTTTCCCCGCTGCATCTCCATGATATGACCCTGTTCACAGAGTGAAAATGAGCTGCCATCAGCCAGACAGGAGACAGATATTCACATAAGCTATTTGAGGATCTGTGGAGTGTCCCCACTTCATGTCGTCATCATCCTCCTGGAATACAGGCACTTTGGGTTTCTGCTGCCTCTCCATAATAGGAGCCTTATCACCAAGGGTATGTGCGCTGCCATCAGACCATGCTGCCTTGCCCCCCACACCTCGCTCCAACCACAGTGTAGCCCTTGGCCCGCCATTGCACTGTCAGCCGACCGGGAAAAAGCAATTTGTCTGTTCCCTTGCCCGAATCCGCGGCGCCTCTTCCTTGAAGTCAAATGGGTGACCTTTGTGAGCACTGGGCAACATTAGTGTGCACTCACCTCCGAGTTCCCTTTGAAATTCAGCTTGCCAAGTGCATGTCTTTTAAATGCTGTTGTGAAATATGTCAGCATGTAATCATGCCGATGTGCTAGGCTGATCCATCATGGGCGGGGGGTTGGGGGGGGGGGTGGGTGGGTGGGGTGGTGGGTGTGTGGGGTGGGGTGATTCTGGCAGGCATGGAAGATTATGAGATGCAAATGCATTTTAATTAGGTTCCCGCCATTGACAGGTGGAATGGACAATTGCAAATTGGTTTCATGACAGCATAAAACCAATTTTTGACCTTCTCGCTATATTGTCCACCCACGTTCGCCATGATGTCCAATGCCAACGGGGCAGAAAATTCTGGCCATTGACTTATACATATGTCATTCTTCTCACACTACCTCTTAATTGTCAAACATGTAATTACAATCTTCACATTACAACTATTGAAATGGATTTGCAGAATTAGAAACTTATTACACCCTCCAAGTGGCACAAGGGATGGCCTCACAAGGAGGAGAAAATAATGGTTTCCGAACGGAAGTTGGGTATGGAGCTTTGAAGGTGACTGAAGGAGTAGTCGAGGGCTAAGGTTCCAAGTAGATTATTGAACATGGGAGGTAAAGAGAAGGTTGAGGTATGAAGAAAGAGAATTCTGGAGAGCAGCACCATGAAAGGTGAAGACCCTGACACAGCTTCTGTGGCAGGAACATGGCTCACCTGTTCTACCTATCAGTCAGCTGATAGGTAGAACAGAAGGAGGTTGCAGAGGGAGGTGAGGATTGAAGGGAGTGTTCTGACCAGGTGACAAGGGGTCAAATAGCTCCCCTCTTTGCCCTCTCCTTGTTTGGCCACAATACGTTTTTTGGTTTAAAAAGGTTTGCCAATTCAGTGAGTACTTAATTATTTGCACGTTGTGATGACAAAAGAACCAATTGCACATGTTTTCTGGAGTTTAACAGGAAAAAAGGATTAGCTTTACTACATTTAAATTGTTCTAAGTAAAATAATAAAATATGCACCAACTTTTACACACACATGCTCAAATTTCACTCACATGCAGATACAGATTACAGGGAAGGATGGGTTGGCCAAATTACAACCCATAAAAAATTAAGAGGATACACTCTGTAGTTTTGTGACTCAGCTGGCTTCAGGCTGAATTTGATGGCCTTGGTCCTTCTGATTTGAAGGCTGGAATTTTCTTTTCTGGAGTCTGTCAAGAAGAGATAATAATGTTATTGGAAATTATTTTAAAATAGAGTGCTAGTGGGGTCTATGCCTATGTTTGTGTCCGTGTGTGTCTCAATTTTAAAGACAGCTAGCCTGGGTGCTTTGATGTGTAGAATTTTGAAATGTTAATTAGATAAAAGTAAGGAGGGTAGAAGGTGAAGTGTAAATTTGCATTTGTTAAATGACTGTGGGTGAAATCTTACACCTAGCAAGGAGACACCATTTCAGCTTACTAATAAAATCGGTGAGATGAAAGAATGTTATTGTTAGGAGAGGTAAAGTTAAAAGCCTAGTGATACAATGGAAAATTTACATTCAAAGAGAAAAATATATATAAAGGAGAAAGAAGATTGCGTGTAAGGTAGAGGCATTTTAAGATCCAATAAGTGTGAGAAGCCTCCAACCTGTAAGGCTCAAGTCTGTCTGCAAGGGCCCAGAGCTGAAAGAAACTCATTTTGAATGCGACTGTCCAGGGCATGCTTTGCCAGAGCTCTGTTAAATCTATGAGTTTTACTGTTGCCTTATTGGGGGTGTAATTGAGAGTCAGATTAATTAGGGGATTTTTGTTGTTATTATAGTAGCAATTTTGTAGACATATGTATGCATTTACAATCTTTCTTGTATTAATAAATGTTTAATTTAGTTTTATGAAAAACCTCTTGAGACTTGGTGGTCTTTTTACGACTGAATTCAAAGCCTGCATCTCAAAACATACAAATTGCAAAAATGGGTTATGACAGTTGTTTCAAGTTTCCCTTTGGGATTTGAACAACTCAGCCTTTACTTTCAGCTGTGTCATAACAGAGGCAAGCTCGTTGGCGGGCATAAGTGGGAGTGATTTCTGCTGGAGGGTGGGATGGCTGACCATATGCGATCTTGTACCATTCAGCTCATTACATATGTATCCATGAGGTGCTCATCGATTCTCGCCGTGGGGGGCAGGCAGGAAGCCACTGTCCCTGCTGTAACTTGATGGAGTTGAAAGTCCAAACATCATATTTAAAGGGAACCCAGATAGCCTGCACTTTTCATCTTTACCCGGCCATTGTTCCACCCTTCCTGCTAACCCTTCCTCCCTTCCTTAGTCATCGTCCAAGGAACTTGCATTGCCACCTGGTCTCAAATATAGGCTGGCATTTAAAGATGCTCAGAATCATTTACAGAATACTGACCTTGCCCAATAACAAATTTTAAAAAAGAACCTAGAAAACATTGTGTGATGTCAACTGGAGCTACTTCTATTTTCATGTTTAAAGCATTCATTTTCCACCTTAAAGGGCAGAATTAAAGTGGGCTCTGAGCTGCTAGAGAATCCATAGTATACAGGGGAAGAAATTGGTCTCAACCAGGATTAGATTATGGGCTCCAAAAGTAGCAACCTGTTCTACACCGCATCTAAATTTGTTTTGCATTGACTTCGATAGAAATGAAGATAAGGCACAGTGTGTAACAAGCAAACAGGGAGGACCAATTTCACCCCACGGACTCAAAAATCCAAATACCTTTCCATCTTTGACCCCACAAAACAGGAAATGGATGAGGAGGTGTAGCTGAGTGCAGGAGGAGGTGAGAACATGGTGGACTACTTCTCCCAACAGCTTTACCGCCTTGATCATCCCAGAGCCAAAGCCACATTGGCTGGGCTGGTGGATCAGGTGGGTGTGGTAAAGAGAGGTAGGGGTAAGAAATCCAGGCCTCTGCCCTCACTCATTATAAGGTATTTATGATCAGTGCATTTTTTCGAGCTGTTGATTTTCCTTGGTCTGTATCAAATTGTGGTCAATACGGCTGCAGTGAAATTGACAGAGCTAAGTATGGATATAATCACCTAGATGTTGAGGTGGAATAAAGGACTTTTAAGGTCAGCAATGTTTTTCAGTTTTGCTGGAAGGGACAGTGCTCTGTATAACTCTGCAGGGATTTGGCATGAACCAGGAGGCAAGTATTGCTGTTGTGAGTAGTTTTGCAAAATAAAATGCCCTCCACTTTATTATATTTAAAAAGATGGAAATGAAATACATAGCTCTTCATTACTGCAGCACACTGAATTTATTGAACCAACCATGTATAAAATGAAGGCATGCAGGCTTTGTTTAAAAAGTCTCTTGCATTACGTTGTTATTCATTAAAGAACTGGAATATATTTGTGATCAATAGCATCCTGCCAAATATTACATTGACTGCTTAACTGCAATTGCTACAGATACCAACTCTGAGCAAGTAGTTGCACCTCAATCTTTTGCTCAGCTTGTGCCAAGGCTTCCAATGTGTGAAAGGAAAACATGCTTTTACCTGACTTGAGTACTATTATAAACATTTCTACAACTGGAGCCAGGTTTATTCATGCTCTACACAACCTGCAGATTGTATCTCATTAACGTCTGTAGGAAAGATTTAGCTTTGCAGTATGTGGTGTTTGGGTCCTGCATGTTACCTGATGATTTGTAAAATGTGTTTTAAGAGTGTGATGATGGACAGATTTTTTTTCAAGATCAAAAAGCGTAGATAAAAGTAATGACCTCTCAATTAAAAATGTTCCCAGAGGCAAATCAGGCAAAATTGAATAATCTGATATATTGAAGTGTTTTCAGTATTTCAGCTAAAATATATTCTTCCTTTTCTCACCCCTCTCCCACTCTATTTTCTTCTCTTCTCTTCTTTTCCCTTCCCTTCACTCTTTATCCAATGGCAGTGCCTCACCTGAGACTTCAGTTCTGTAGATGCTCACACAAGACCCATTTATTTATAGACCAAGGTAGTGCTTGTTGGCAAGCATTTCCATATGGTACACCTCACCAGTGCTTGGCAGTGAGATACAGACTGGAATCTAATTATGGTTGGGGTGGGGTGTTGAGTGGTTTATAATGGATGCTTCAGAGTGAGTTATGAGCTGCAGTCTAACTGAGAGGTTTGTGTGACTTATATATCGAACAGTGGATACCTGGAAATGAGTAACAGGCTGGAATCAAATTGAAGGGTTTAGTTGGTTTATATGTAGAACAATGGATGTCTGGTTATGAGTTACAGGCTGGAATTTAATCGAGGAATTTGAGTAGCTTATAGATAGAATCACGGATACCTTTTTTCAGACTGGAATCTAATATACAGTTTATATAGGTTATGATGGTGTTATTTTTAAAATGAATTACCTTTAAGGTGAGTTGCCTTTTGCTCCTTTGATGTGGAGCTATTTTGTGCTTGTAGTTATTGTAGTTCTGATAAATGTAGGACTGTAACTTTAAAAATAATCCTGTGATGTAAGATCACATGATCAATGTAAACCAATGAGTTAGAATTCCGGGAACCTCTACAAGAGAGTTCTTCTTTAGTTATAGAGTTGGATGCATACATGTAGTTGCTGCTGTTGTCTTGTAAATAACGTTGTGTGTGTCCATTGAGAAAAGTTGTCTAGAAAATCAACTCTATTAGTTACTGATGGCAAGGATAAATCAGATCTGGCACTGTCCCTCACCCAGCGATTGTATCTAAATTCATTAAAAAGAAAGGAAGATTATACTCATCCGAGATGCCACAATTTGACAGAATCGATCCCTTTGTACTAGCCACAGATGACTGCCTCAATATATAGAATATTTTGCGTTCTACTTTCAAATCAACAAAATCACGGGGGAGGAAAGGAGGAGAGGGATTCTCCTGAGTATTTATGGGAACAAGACCTACAGTTTAATTCGAAGCTTGAGGGCCCCCAGTGCATCAGATTTGAAGACTTTCAGTGAATTAGTAGACCTCAATAAGGGGGATTTTTAACCAAAGCCCTCAGTCATAATGTAAAGGTTCAGGTTCAATTCACAGAATAGAGATCCAGGAGGGAATATTGCTACCTACGCGGTGAAATTAAAACAACTAACAGAATATTGTGACTTCAGTAAAACCCTGAATGACATGCTCAGAGATCGTTTGGTATGTGGCATACAGGAGAATGCTATTCAGCCAAGATTGCTGGCTGAAGTGACTCGTGACTTTAAGAAAGCATTAGAAATAACGCTTGCGATGGCAAGCACTGCAAGGGATTTACAAGCGATTTAAGGGGTGCAAAATGGTGCTATTCTCCTAGTTGGGCAGGAATAGTCGGCCCAAAGTGGCACGAGAAGTTGGCACTCTGCTGCGAAGCCAGAAACAGCCCCCGGAAAGCTGTTTGATGATTTCACCTGGATGAAAAATGAGTGTGTAGCCATTCAGTAATATGAAGAAACGAAGACTGTCCTAAACAATGACATGGAAGAACAGCAGAAAAAATGCAAGGAGACTGCTTAATGACAGAATTCAAGATGAAATGAATGAGCTTCGCAAAGAAAAGGAAAACCTGTTGAAAGACCTTCACACAATACAAGATTCCCTCAAGTCAAAGTTTGTACCTCTGGAAAGTTACTGAGAGAAACAGGAAGAATTTAACATCACTCTGAACAAACTGAAGAACCAGTTGGCAGAGAAGACGCAAGGTTCCAGGAGGAAGCCAACAGATACAAGAAGGAACAGAAGAGCTGAAGAATCAGCTGAATGAAGCTAAAGAGGATTTGAAAGCAAAAGTTGTAGAACTTTCCAAGATGTGAGTAGACAATGAAGTCCTGGATAGCTCAACTACTGAACTAAGATAAGTTGAGATTTCACCTGAGAGAAGCCTGGCTGACTGCAAAGTTAAAAGAAGGCCGAGACTAAACTAAATTATGGTAAGAGAGGAAGACAAAAAGGAAGAAAGTTCCGAAAAGACAATAAAAAGTGGGAATGAAAAGGTTAACAAGTGAATCATTGGAAACTAAACTTGCTCATTTCCTATTTTCACTACAGAACAATCCCCCACACTATGATAGGTGCAACACCTGCGGAATTACTAATGAAGTGCCGTCTTCGAACAAGACTTGCCTGATACGCCCCAATTAAGAGGGGACGGTGGAGAAAAGTCAAGGGAACCAAAAATTGACTCATGATTTGCATAGCCGTGAACGACAATTTACTGATGGAGAAGCGGTATATGTAAGGAATTTCGGTGGAGGACCAAAATGGTTACCTGATAAAGTAAGCTCTGTGATCGGACCATTATTGTACCATGTGGAAGTGGATGGCGGATCACCTGTAAGCATGTGGATCATTTAAGAATAAGGGAGATACCCCAACAAAATGATGTTCCACCTGTAACCATTGCTGAACCTATGGTTCCTGTTGAAGTTGCTCAACCAAGGATAGACATGCTCAATGTCTCTGTCGGAGTGGACGACACTAATCTGCATGTGGCTAATGAAGGATTTGATGTTAATGTGGTTCCAGAGAATGGGTTCCTGCCAAAGAATTGCAAGTCATGGAGCTATGACGTTCCACATGAATCAGGAAACCACCTGGAGGACTGAACTTGTAATTTAATGACCTGTGTAGATATTGTTATGTCATGAGATAAATATCCTTGTAAATATAAAATGTACAGAAAAGTTAAGGGGGAGGAATGCAGTAATTATAGTTTTCAAAAAACGTAGGATGTAGCTTTAAGAATAATCCTGTGTTGTAGGATCACATGATGTGTGTAAACCAATGAGCAGCATGGGGAACCTCCATGAGAGAGTTCTTCTTTAGTTTTAGAGTTGGATGCACACATGTAATGCTGCTGCTGTCTTGTAAATAAAGTCATATGTGTCCACCAAGAAAGGTTGCCTGGAAAATCAACTTTATAACAGTGTTATTTTAAGTAACAGAGCAAGTCACAGGCAAAGTGTTCAGGTAATTTTATGGTGGGGGCTTGGAGGGGGGTGGGGGGGGTGCGGGGGCGGGTACCTGGAGATAGATGGGTTCACTTGACAGTCTCTGTAATGTTGCCAATTCGCTGCTAGAGAAGAGAATAGTCAAGAATATGAAAGTTTACAATCTTGTAAAATAAAAACCTGCGTAAACTTACATGTCATGACTAGTTTTAACTTGTGGGAGGAAAAGCTTATTTTGAAAAGTGCAACAGACAGTTTGATACTGTCACTGTCATTCCTTTCATAATACCTTTTCAGTTTGAGTTGAATATTAATCAGCAAGCATTTGATGGCATGATCTAGAGGCTGAGAAAAGAATATGAGTGAATTTTAATATTGTTGGAACAATTACAGGATGTTAAACTGAAGGAATTTGAATATATTAGCGAATTAAATACTGTACATGTCCAGAAAAAGAAGTTTGCATTTATGTATCAGATTACTATCCATCTCACAATAAAACCCAGAGCAATTCACATAACGAATTACTTTTAGAGTGCAGTGATTTTTATGATGTAGTTAAAAATGAACAAAACCTCACAAACACCAATGATGAATTGCTCTTTTTTATGTGGTGGTGTTGGTTGAGGGAAGAAGGTTGCCCAGGACATTTGTGTTCTTTCTATCATGCCATAGAATCTTTAACATCCAGCTGAATCTGTAACAGGCAGCCTCTGATGCGCTCGCCCCCCGCCATCACCTCAGGTCTTCAGTAACCTGGGCACCATTTTTAAAGCATGCCCCGTAAGCCACTGCAAAGTCATGGCTGCCAAACGGAGGAAACATGCTGCCCCCAGATTTAGTGATGCTTCCCTCGGGTGCCTACTAAACGTGTTGGAGACCCACTGTGAGGTGCTCTACTCCTGCTCTGGGTGAAGACCAGCAAGCAAAGTCACCAATCTAGCACGGAAGGTGGTGGCAGCAACGGTGAACACCAACGACCTTCAGAAGAGGACAGCCACCCATTGCTGAAAGAGGATGAATGATCTCCTCCATTCCACCAGGTAAGTCACTCTTCTTATCACACTCAACTCACACACTCACAAACCCAGCACTCATCCACGGGGATCTCACTCACTGCTAGTTCAAGGGACATCACCATTCAATCTCTCACACTCCACTTCATCTGCTCTGCTAATCGTGGTTTTGTCCTATCCATGACACTACTCACCACCCATACATGCCTAGCACTAATCTCCCCCCTGTAAAGCCCAATGCATACCAGAGGAACAGCACCTCACCTTCCGATTAGGCACATTACAGCCTTCTGGACTTAACATTGAGTTCAACAACTTCAGACCATGAACTCTCTCCTCAATCCTAACCCCCTTTTTTCAATATTCATTTTCATTTCTTAATTTTTATTTTTTTAATTTTTTAATTTTTATTTTTTATCCACTTATTTTTATTTATTTTCATTTTTATTCATTGTTCTATTCCCACCTTTTATCCTATTTTCAATCTTTTTTCCCATCACCATCCCCTCCCCCCACCCCACCCCCACAAGAGCCATCTCTCACTTGTTCATGTTGTTCTTTTCAGAGGACCCTTGCCCTGCTATTATCACATTCTGCTTTCTGACCTTAACGGCACCATCAGTACCTCCTTTAGCCAGTACCACTATCATTAACACCCCTTTATCCTTTTGTCCATGATATCTCTGGCAATCTCTCCTTTGCCCCCACCTATCACTGGCCTTCTATCCAGCTTCACTTGCTTCACCCCCCCTTAAACAGTATAAAGTTCATTACATTTTTACTTCTCTTTATCTCCGAAGAAGAGTCATAAGGACTCGAAACGTTAACTATGTTATTTTTTTCTCCCCACAGATGCTGTTAGACCTGCTGAGTTTTTCCAGCATTTTCTGTTTTTGTTTCAGATTTCCAGCATCCGCAGTATTTTGCTTTTAACTGTCTCATCTAACCTGGCAGCTATCCTCGTTACGCTCTCTCCATCTGTCTTTCTGCAGGACAAGCTGGTACACAACAAAAGGCAGAGTTCGCAAACTGGTAGAGGAATGCCTGACATCAAGGTCCTCACAGACTTTGAAAACAGAGCCATCCAGCTGGCAGGCAACAATCTGGACCATTCCTGCGCTGATAGTGAGGTTGGAAGTGCTCAACCAAGTGAAGATCCAGCAGTGCAACATCCATCGGACAACCATGCTGTGAGTGATTTCCCTGTTCCACAGTCTCCTGCCATGCTCTAATAATCTCCCCTTGCTTTTGCAGGCACATCTAGGAAGTAGTCCAGGAGGTCCACGACTCAAGCCCCAAGGACACCTCGGAAGAAGAATCTGATGACGCTCTAATTGAAGACCCATCAGAGCACTCACCCACACCCTCCACCAGTACAAAGACACACACCTCAGTGGAACCTAATTCTAGAGTAGTCTCGAGGTCACAATCTGGTGAGCACATCGCACTGTCTGATCTGCAGCAGGCGACGGCAGGAGTTTCCCAGGTTTCCGGCACTCGGAGGATTGCTGGAGGCCAGAAATTTGCTGAGTCCGAGTCAGATGAGGAGCCTCTGCACTCAGTCATACTTCAGTTGCTGGAGCTGCAAAGGCAAGCTTGGGAACATCAGGAGGGGATGTCCGCTGCACTCTTCAGATTTCAAGGCACGATGGGGGTGCCCGTCTGCCTTCAGCCTGAGGTGATAGCACCAGCATACCAACGCACTGAGGTCAACACTGGTAGGATGGTTGCCGCCATGCAGACTTTGGTCCAGGACATCAGTCATGGGCTGCTGCGCAGGCTGAACTCCATCGCTGACGCCATAGTTGGCCTCCAACAGTGTCAAGGTAAGCGGGGTGCAGGGCAGCTCGACCTCATTCCAGCTTCCCCTTCTCCTCAAGGAGTCAGCTAGGGAGCCTTGGGCACCCATAGGGAGGAGGATCAGCAATGAAGGAGGGTGCCACTGCCACACATTGAGATCCCGTAAGCAGGCCAGGGCCCTCCAGGTGTCGGCCCTCCAGAGGTCATTACAGATAGGGCGTAGCAGTCAGCAGGCCACCTCCACCACCGCTGTGGATGTTGAGGGAGCACCAAGATGTAGCGGCAGGGTTTAGGAAGGCTAAGAAGATCTGGTTGCACAGCCTGGGCATGGGTGTTAATCACTTGTACTTAATGTTTACTATTGTAAATAAACTCCCAAGAATGTCTTCTTGTCTATGGCTCCTTGTTATGATGAGCAGTGTTCGTGTCACTGAGGAGTGAAACCTTGGTTCCTGCACAATATAAAGGCAGTGCCTTAGTCCAGAGCCTCTTCCCTGTGCAGTGTGTAACCTTCAGACCAAAGCTTCATACTCATTGGACCCGCTAGAGATGCCTGCACCTCGATGGTGCTTGTTATTGTTGCCAGAATATCATGGGCAGGCATCACAGAGTTCTGTCAATCTCTCTGTGTGCTCTCAGCACATTTGAGGTGAGGCTGGCCCCCCATCTCTTCAGCATCTGCGACTGGTTACGCTGTGGTCCTGAAGGGCTTAGGTGCTAAAGGCTCACAAAGGATCAAGTGCATTTAAAGCTTCACGGCTGCATCTCCATGTTATGACCCTGACCAGCCAGACAGTAGTCAGACATTCAAAGAGGCAATGTGAAGATCTATGGAGTGTCCTTACTGCATGTCGTCATCATCCTCCTGGAATCTATTAGGGTCTCCACTACATCTCCATGACATGAACCCGATCTTTGAGGGTATGAGCGCTGCCATTAGCTGCAAAGGAGTCAAACATTCACAAATGCAAGGTGAGGACTATCCTCACTGCATCTCGTCATCACCCACCACAAATCTTGCGGCTATAAGGGTCTCCGAGCAAGCCTGCCTCATCTGGCCACTGCGATGGCTACATCGCTAGCATCCTCGCCTTTGAGGACCTCATCATCATCACTCCCTTTGGGGCTTTCCTCATTGGAGGATATGTGCAGCACCTCCTTAGCCAGGCTCACCCACATTGCAGCGCAAGGTTGTGTATAGCGAGCAGCAAGCGATGATGATGCGGGACACTCTCAGTGAGCTGTAGTGCAGTGCTCCACTAGACCTGTTGAGGACCAGAACCTCACTTTCAAAATGCGTATCGTTTGCTCCACCAAATTCCGGGCCATGGTATGAACGTTGTTATAGGATTGCTCTGCTGCCGCCTGAAGCCGCCGCATGGGCATCATCAGCCACATGCTCTGTGGATAGTCCTTGGCCCTGAGGAGCCAAACCTGCAACCTCTCTGGACCCTGGAAAATGTCAGGGATCTGAGACCTGCTCAGGATTTAGGAGTCGTGGACAATTCTTGGGAATCATGCGCAGGCCTATAGGATGCGTTTGTGGTGGTCACAGACCAGCTGAACATTCAGCAAGTGAAAGCCCTTCCAGTTGATGTAGTTACCACGGAGATCTAAGCACATTGTGAGTGCAGTCAATGGTACCCTGCATCTGCTGAAAACCTGAGATCTGCATAAATCCCAGCACTCTTGCTTCCTGACTTTCCTGATCCCAACAAATGCACAAAATTCTGTGTCTTTACGAAAATGGTGTCCGAGACCTCCTGGATACATTTGTGTGTGGAGGTTTCCGAGATCCCTCACAGATCACCTGTTGAGCCCTGAAAGGAGTCACTAGCATAAAAATTGAGTGCCGTTGTCACTTTCATGACCACTGGCAATGGATGCCTTCCATGTCCCTGATGCGCCAAATCCTGCAGCAGATGGCACATGTGACCAAGCAGTTCCCTAGACATATGCTATCTTCATCGACACTGCTTCATGGTCATCTGCAGGAATGACAGGCGTCATCTATGGACCCTGGGTCTGGCGAGGCACCTATGAGTGATGGCTCACTGTACATCATCAGCAGTGTGTGCAGGAGGCCCTGAAGCACCTTCATTTTGAGGGAGGTGCTCCTCTCTTTGCCGAGCCAGGCGCCTCCACCACCCTCTCCTTCTCCTTCTCTGGTCTCTGTGAGCCATGAATCATACCACTAAATCACGAAGCTCCGTGATCCTGATGTTCTCCTGTAGGATCAAAGAGAGAGAGTTGTGTGAGTTAGCATAGCTGTACTAAGAACCTCTCTTGCTTAAGTCTGAAGGCCCCTTCAAGCATGCAGGAGAGCGCTGGCCACCACTTGGATGGACAGTGTGTAGTGCGCTTCATGGCTGTCTGAAACCCCACCCATCTCCACCCCACTCCACCTGACCGATTGGCAGTAGCTTCGGCCATTGGACTGCATGCTGTGCCCTCAGCTCAGGCACAGGCATTTTCTTAACTCGCACTGCAAGTCTATGCTGTTAACTTGAACCATAATGGATGCTGGTCCAAACATTAACAAAGCCAATGCAAGGGGCTGTGAGCATCTCGACCAGTGACTGTGCTATGGCAACCTTTCGCAAAAAAGCGTTCGGTTTTTGGATGCAGGGATGAAGGGTACGTGACCTGTGCTGCCATGTACATTCTGAAGTTTCAGTTTGTAAGACATTCTGTATTTTGAAGGAATCTGGATATTGTGACTTCAAGAGTGAGAGTGGTGTGATGAGAGGATGTGATGTTGATGATAATTAAAGCAAGAACATTTTCTTGAACATTCTAGAATGCAAAATATGCTAAAAATTATGGCTTGAAACTGTTGAGCTCAATTTTACAGGCTGAAGTGGTCCCTATAAAGCTGAGAGGGGAAGTGGGGTTAGCTTGCCCACAGTCCTGATGGCTGCCCTGCAGCAATTTAATGCTGGGAGCAGTGTTAATTGCTTTAAAGCAAAACTTCCATCACTTTTCAAGGAGGAAGTTGGTCAATCGGATGGCCAGCTGCTTTGCAGTGGAGGCAGGGTCATTGAATATTCTTAAGGCAGAGTTAGATAGATTCTTGACTAACAAGTGAGTACAAGAGTACAGGGGAAAAGCAGGAAACTGGAGTTGAGGCCACAATCAGATCATTCATGATCTTATCGGATGGTGGAGCAGGCTCGAGGGGTCAACCTACTCTTGCTCCTAATTCATGTGTTGGCCTAGCAGCACCAGCCAGGTGTGGTGACCTCTGCAGGGACTACAGCCAGTCCCCAATGCTGAGAAGAAAAGATAAGGCCGGGGTTGGAGGTCTTGGTGAGAGAGGTGAGAGCTTGGGTTCAGGAGTCCAGGAGAAGGGTTGAAAGTAGAGAGAAGAATTACCTTTTGGAGAGTTGCCTCTGATGGTCCCAGGGGAACTTCAGTGGAGGTTATCCCCTCCCCACCTGTCTTGCCTGACACCAGTCTGTGGAACTGCAGCTGCCGGGCTTCCCGCATGACATGGGCTTCCTCCTACCATGGGTTAAAAAAAAGCCCACAGGATAAGGCCCTTAAGTAACCATTAATTGACCACTTAAGTGTTCAATAGGTCCAAGGGCAGGTGGACCACCTGTTGCCCCTGCCACCCCTGTAAAATTTCAGACAGGCCAGGGATGGGTGGCTAGGCAGCAGAAAGGCCACCCACTAGATTGTATATGCACACCCTGACTTCAAATCCAGCAGCAAGGGTGCTTTAAATCTATCCCATTATCTTTTATTTCTACTGTCCTTTCTTTCCTGCCTTCCTACATTGGTTATAACTATATGGGTCCCTGTGGTTCTTTGGTGTCTCACTTAAATGGTGACACTTCACCTGTGAGTCAGAGTAATGAATGCTGGTGGATTACACAAGCATCAACATGTCAGAGTAGAGCCATTCCTGCCTTCACTCATCACCTGTTCTTTCCAGCATAACTCACTGGACTCAGAATCAGAGGCCCTGACTGAATGAAGTTTGATATTGCAGCCTGCCTGGGATCAGCCAACTCAAGAGAGACCAGCAATCAAACTTGCAGCCTTTCTGATTTATATGGCTCAACACCATGCTGAATTGTGCAGTTCCTCATTGAGCTGTCTTTCTTTTTCATTCTCAGGATGTGAGTGTCACCAACAAGGCAGGCATTTGTTGCCCATTCTGAACCTGCTCTTCAGAGGGCGGTACTTCTTGAACCACTCCTGTCCATGTGAGGTTGGTGCTTCTGCTGTGCTACAGGTAGGGAGTTCCAGGATTTTGACCCAATGGCAATGAAGTAATAGTGACATATGTCCAAACCGGGCTGGGAGTGTGTGACTTGGCAGGGAATTTAGAGGTGGTGGTATTCCTATGCACCTGTTGTCTTTGTCTTTCGAGGCGGCAGATGCCACAAGTCTGGGAAGCACTGCAGAAGAACCCTTGGCAAATATCTGCAATGTATCCTGAAGGTTGTAAATGCAGTACCATAGTTGTGGAAGTTGGTGGATGTGCCGATAAAACAGAATAATTGAAGCTGACGGGCCAAGCTAATGAATTTCATTCATATTAGTTTTTGATTGTCTGAAATCAAAACTGACAATGTTAATTGCTTTGTAGAGGTAGGATGCTGGTTAATATTCTCCATGTCAGATCCTCCTGTCAAATGCTGCCCTGAATTATGTTCACATCAAAAATTTCTGCAGAAATCCTCTTGCAATTCTATTAGTGAGCACTAAATGCAGGTCAGAGTTATGTCCAGTATTGATTCTTGGCAATATTGTTTGGTTAAATTACCCTGTTTATTGCTCATAACATTACAAGCCTTGTGTTACATTCTATCAAAATCCAATATGAAATGTTTCAAATAAAGTACTCAACTGAGGCCTATTCTGCCTGCTGTGACAGTTCAGATTAAGAAAAAGAAAGATTTGCATTTATGGGCTAGATTTTCATGGCGTCAGGGAGACTGTGTGGAGGGGTGAAAATGGCAGCCGGGGCCCGATTTCGGGATTGCCAACCCATTCCTGGAGTTTCTGATTTTCAGGAGTGCCTTTTAAGGGCACAGCTTGGTTTGGGTCACGAGGCAGCACCCTGCATTGCTGCCCTGGCCGGCTCCAATATGCGGATGGGCATGTCCTAGGGCTGCATCTTTCAGGATGGGCAGACAGCTCGCCCTAACCTCAGAAGTAAAGTTGGCAAGGAGCTGCCTCGCTCTACATCTGCTGGCCCTGAAGGCTGCAGGCGGGATAAATAGCCTGATGGTGGGACTTCTGCCCTTCGTTAGGGAGGAAGCCCTACCCTCTAGAGTTGCCGGCCAATCCACTTGGCCAGCAGCTCCTGCAGTCCCGCAGCGCCAAGAGCGCATTAGTGGGCATTTCTGGAACTGCAAGCAGGCCCAACAAGAAAGTACCAGGGATCGTGGACCAAGGTAAGTCCAGGGTTTTGGGCAGGGAATGTTTGGCAGTTGAGGGAGGGAATAGAGGGGATGGGGTGGTGGGTTTTGGTGAGCAGGCAGGTAGGAAGAATGGGGGATTTTATCTTAGGGGGGCTTCCCACTGATGCACAAAGGGCACCCCCAAAGACAATACATCTCCTTCCTTCCCATACTTTTAAAAGGTTTTTTTTTACAAAAAACAGCCTCCTTACTCCTGCCTTGCTGCCCACACAAACCGTGTTATGGCATGGGCAGTGTATTATAGGGGTCAATTGGCTTGTTACCAAGTTCAAGTGAACCTTGATTATTAATTGAAATATGACAGGTGGGCTGCCAATTACGGTGCACCCCCCCACCTACTGTGTTCTGGTGGGTGGGGGGGTACTCATGAACCATAGGGTGAGATTTTCCAACCCCGCCCATCATCAGGAGCATCCGGTCTTGCCTAAAGTCAATAAAAGTGTCAATTATCCAGAGCCTTTCGCTATCAATAGCCCGGCCACCGAATCTCCCACAATGGGTCTGCCACAACGGAGCTGGAAATTTCCTGCCATGGTCTGCATGCTGCTTGAAATGTAAGTTAAAAATATTCTCCTCATGCCGCCATGCCAAGGTAAGCACCCCACCTAATCACTATGGCCTCTCATGCACCCTGTGCCAAGCTAAGGCAATTCCATGCCCATTTACCTGCTTTACACTGTATTGAACCAAAGAACGTTACAGTGACAATAGAATGTATAAAAAATAACTTTAAAAAACATTGACTGATAGATTTCTTTCAAAAAAAATTCCTTTTTACTATAGGCCAATAAAAAATGTCAATTATATAGAGCCTTCAAACTATCAGTGGCTGAAACGGCAAGCACTTGAAACCTCTATTTTATGTAAATAAACATTGTACAATTGACTGAAGACAGCAGAGAGCCAGAGCTGTCCATAAAGCAATGTTTTCCCTGGGCCTCAGCTGTTTCAACAGTCTAATGGATTTCTGGGCTCTCAGCCAAGCCTCATTATGCATTCTTGCATATACAAGATAAAGAGGTTACAAGGGCTTGCAGTTTCAAATATTGATAGGAAAGGCTCTGGATAATTGACACTTTTATTGGCCTGTGATAAAAATGAGCTTTTTTTTAGGAAGTGGAAAGTTAACAATGAATGACTGTTTTCTTTCAAAGTATTTTTTTTTTACACATTCTATTGTTACCAGAGGGTTGGTTCTATGCTTGTAAGGTGGGCAAATGGGCATGGAAGTATCATAGCTTGGCACAGGGTTATGAAGGGTCATAGGGGGTAGGTGTGGGGCATGAGGTGTCATGAATGGGGCATGGGGGAGTATGTGCAAGGGAGTTGATTGGATACGAGGGATGAGGGTTAGAAGTCCTTACCTTTTCCATTATAACTGGGATGAAATCCCACAGCACTGAGGCAGGCCTTTTACGCCTCCTACCTTGGCACCCAGCAGCCCCTGTGGCTGCCTCTGAACCCTTTCCCAGGTTGGCTGGCCCCACTGCAGCCCAAATCTGGCCCCTCACACTTTTACCCAAGGCAGGCAAGCTGAGCTGGGAATTTTCCCAACTCCCACTACCTGCCTCAAGGATGAAAATCCCGCCCTACATTACACCTTGCATAACCTCAGAATGTCCCAAAGTACTTCAGAGTCGATTAAGTGCTTTTAAAGAGTTGTCACTGTTGTAAAGTCGGAAATGTGACAACTAAATTGCAAGTTTTCACAAATAACAGTGTAATAATGAGCAGCTAATCTGTTTTAAGTTGCAAGTTGAAGGATAACTATTGGCCAGGACATTGGAGTGAAACTCCTTCACTTATCTTTGAAATAGTGGCTGTGTGAGGAGGGTAAGCGGTGGGCATAAATAGCCTGAATGCTTTTAATGTGAAGCCAGAAGAGCACAGTTTTACCTTGTTGGGGAGATTCAAAGATTCCTTTTTTGATGGCATTCTGCAAAGGCCCCTTTAAGGACCAACTGTTGGACTCCATATAGATCTGGTTTTCTTGACTGCAGCCAGAGCATGACTGCCTTGGGATAAAATGATATTGCAGCATGGACCTTTGTTTGTATATGCAAAGGGATTCACATCTGTTTCAGGAGTGGACCCTATCCATGCATTTTCTGCCCATCATGTTGGAAGTTTAACTGCCTATTTTGTACCCAAGTAATGGCCTCGGTGCCATCATATATTTCGGCCATTGTCTTTGGCCTCTGCTACTGTAACCACAACACAGGTTCGATTGCCTTCTGCAGCAATTGTCTCAGCCTGATCATTGTTTCTGTGTCCTATTCAACTTTGAGATGAGCTTTTATACTTATATCCATGTTATCACAAAAACTTCCACCACTGAATCTCAAGGACTTCTGTGCCTCAGCCCATGTGCCATTTAGACTCTCAACTGTGTCTTTGTCACCTCCAGTCTGAACTATTTCAATGCTGTCCTGGTAGGCCACCCATTCTCGACTCCCTGTAACCTTCATCTCAGCTGGCTGAATTTTATCCAACATCAAGCCCCTCTCACCCATCATCCCTGTCCAGCATTTCCAATTTGAAGTTCAAGTCCTCGCCTTTCCCTACTCTGTAATATGCTTCAACCCTAAGGCCCCAACTCTGAATTCGCAGCTTGCCTGACTCTGGCCTCTTGCAAATTCCACCCTGACTCCTTTATCCTATCATTGTCTTCAGCCAGCTGGGGCACATGCTTTACAACTCCCTGAACCCTACTCACCCCCTTTCCTCCTTTAAGGTCTTTCTTAACACCCATCTCTTGGACAAAGCTTTTGGTCTGCCCTACTTTTCTCCTACTTTTGCCTGATTATACTCTGAAAAGTTCTGTGAGACATCTTCCTATGTTAAAACTGCTATATTAATGCAAGTTATTGTTGATATTGTTTTTCTTGTAATTGGGTGTTGAGGCTCCCAGCAGACATTTCGGTCTCAGTGTTCGGTACTGTAAATTGGAAATACATTAATTCTGGGCATTTATAATAACTTCCTTTCAAGTGTACCAATTATCTTTGACAACTCTAAAATTTGTAATTAATCCTTTGCAAAATGTTTTATCTTTCTCAAAGACACAAGGACTGTCTCCTGATAGTGCAGTTAAGTGTACCCATTAGCCCTCAGCTTATTGAGGTCCTTTCAGTTCAAATGGAAATTTTATAAGGTTAAAATCAGGTGTTTGATTGTCAATTTGTAATTGGCATGTCCTTACCACTTATTACAAGGGCTACTGAATTCATTAAGTGCTCTGTAAATGAATACTCACACCTTCTAATGGAGCAAATATTATATGACATGGCTGATGTGAACCATTCCACATAAAAACCGGAGGAATAGCTCACTTTGCAGTTTAAGTTAACTGGTGTCAGCTTTGTTGATATCTGGGATGGCCTTCCATGGGTGGGCCTTCTTTAAAATTATCTTTTTTGATGTGGCATCATCGTTAAGCCAGCATTCATTGCCATTCCGAGTTATCCTTGATAAGTTTGGTAGAACTACTTTTGCTTGACAAGAAAGCTTATAACGAAATTAATAGTTTGTCAGTCTATTTGTTGGTCTCCTGAGATGCCGAGTGAAGAACTCAGGTTCCTCCCTGAACAGTTCATCATGGGCAGATTAATGTCTCCCGTAGTTTGCGACTTATGGCATTAATCACTCTTTGGACCGTCCGTCACTTTCCACTTGCGGGTCAGGTGGCGGCATCCATCATTCATGTCCTGTACAGATTCAGTTGAGTGCTATCCACTGTCTTTGAGGGAGGTTGAATCCAGGGATCCCTGCTGTTAGTGTCAAGGTGATGCTACAACTGCATGACTCATCGGCTACTTGCAAAGGCAGGTAAGAACTGGAGTTACAAGTACAGAACTGGGTAAGACAGCAAATTTCCTTCTTAAAAGGACATTCATGAACCAGTGGATTTTTATGACAATCCAGCAACTTCATGGTCACTGATAGCAGCTTTTCTTTTGTATTTTTTTAAAAGTTGAATTTGAATGATCAAATTGCTACTGTGGGATTTGAAATCAATTTCTAGATCCAGGCCTCTGGTTTATTATCTCAATAATGTAACCACTGCATTGGTATACCTGGGCCCCAGCTTCTCAAATTCTTGCTCCCAATTGCTATCTAGTAAAGTGCGTATGTGGGAACATCAGTTCACGATTGTGGCTCATCTGTAATTTGTGTAGGATTTAATGACATGATGATGGTAGGAATGTGAGAACAAGAGTAGGTCATTTAGCCTGCCCTAGCATTCACTGAGATCATGGCCGATCTGTGATCTAACTAGCTCCATGTCCTTACCTTTGCCTTTTCTACATTAGTACCTTTACTTAATGAACATCTATCCATCTCAGTTTTAAATTTAATTTAAATTTAATCTGACATCAATTGCCATCTGCAGAGGAGAGTTTTAAACTTTTATCACCCTTCACATGTAGAAACTACAAGATCTGGCTCTAATTTTTTAGACCATACCGCCCTCTTCCTACTCTCTCCAACTATCCAAAATAGTTTATCACTATCCACACTTTCTATTCCACTGATATCTTGAAAATGTCAATCAAATGACCCCTTAACATTTCAACATCCATGGACAATAACTGATGAGGCTCAAAAAATGGTCACTTGGTTGAGGTACTATAAGAATGCCATTGTCTGTGGATTACCAACAGGATACCCCAACAACGTGCAGAAGCATTAGGGAAAGAAGAAACTGATGGGAGGGAGAAATTGAATCAAAGATGTTGTGAGGTTAATTCACAATATGGCTCAATTTCTTTTCAGCTTTTATTTGGGGTATCAGTTAAACCCATTTGGGCAGCTCCTTCATCACTGACTCAGAAGGTGGAGGATTTAAAATAAATTTTTGGAATTGAGCGCATCAAGCTGTTTGGTACCCTCAGTGCAATATTGAAGAAATGCTGCAATGTCAGAGACGCCGTCGCTTGAATAAGCTCACAAATGGTGTTTCAGATGGACGATAAAGATCACGTGGCATTCTTTTTGGAAGAGGAACAGGCAATTCTCCTGATGCCTTAGGCAACTGTTGTCCCTCAGCTGGCAGCATATTGCTGCGGATGTCGTACTTCAAGGTGAAACGAAGCTCACACTTTCCTGTTCTGCTGGCTTAGACTCCACATCACTGCAGAGGAACAAAAACATAACCTGATGTCTTAACTCCATCAACTAACGTATCAGAAAAGAAAACCATTGAATCTTAGAAATTTGCAGCACTGAGAGAGGTCATTCAGCCCATTGTGTCTGTGTCAGCTTAAAAAAGTGCTATCCAGCCGAGTCATTACCTTTTAATCTATGGTATGTTAATTGCATGTTCAAATTACTGTTGATTGTGGGATTGCATGTGTGTGTGTGTGTGTGTGTGTGTGTGTGTGTGCTAAAATGATTTTTTTCCCTTTCCCAACAGAATAACAGTCAAACATTTCAAAGTGATTCATCACTTTGGGATGCCACTGAGAGATGTAACAAGTGTGATATAAATGTAGGTCTTTATTTTCTTTTGTTTGTTATGAAACTTAAAAGTGTAGTTTCTGTTCTAAGAGTTTATACTGAAAGGATGGCTTCTATGTATATTTTTGTGGCTTAATTTTCAAGTCATGTTCTTTCTTAATATGGCCTTAGAAAGATTATATAAGATTGCATGATTGAAACTCTCTCAAGGGTTAAGTCTAGCAGCAATAATTTTTTCTCATGTTGACCATTGTAATCAGCTGTGATGATGTGTCTGAATTTATACTGAAGTGTATAATCAAAGAGATGCTTTGGTATGCAAATAGCTACTTGTGAAAGAAAATTGATCTTGGGTAAGTGATTGTGACATCCAGGCATTATCATTTGAAAATGTCACATTTGTCACTTGTCTTCATTTGAAATGTTTCCACGTGTTTCAGATGGAAGAAAGCAGAAAATTTCATTTGGAAATAACTGAGAGAAAAATATGCAATTGTTTTTCAGCTGGTTTCCTTGTGACTCAACAAAGTGTGCCCTGAAATCAGATTGCCTTGGTTCAGTACGCTATCTCTTGACTCTCAGCCATGTGGTTATGACAGCGCAACAAATGGTGTTTGTTAAAAAGAAATTGCCATCAAATTTCAACACTCTTACTTAGTTATGCATCTTAGGTCAGTTTTTTTTAAATTCTACAACAGAAGGACCAACCTCAAGGAAGAACTACAACTAAAAAGAGAATACAAGCAAGACTATTAATATGAATCGATCAACATATCACAAGTGATAGGCTCTGAATAGATAGTAATAGATAAAGATATTCATTGCCAGCTCTCCCCAAGCACCTGCCATTCTGATAATTGCTATAGTTGATGAAGGTCCATGGTTTCAACCTCTTGAACTGTGTTTGTCAAGCCCACCATCATGTGCCTTCAAGTTAAACAGCCAGTGCCATCATCTGAAGTGCTTTTTCACTTTTTCAATTTACTGTTGTTGTTGGGGAAAGGAGAGGATGCTTTCTTCAATATCCCAAGTGATTACTGCTGTTTTGTCAACTGCGTCTGTGTCTGTGAGTTATTACTGCAGGTATATTTTTTGCTTAGTACCAGGAAATTGTACTGGCTGAATTGAAGAATAAATAAATGGATGGCAATAATTAATCTTTGGGACACTGAAATTATAAATTTTGCTTTTAGTTCTCATGGAATATGATACCTCCTTTCAAGAGTTTTTTTGAGGAGTAAATAGTAGTGAGTATTAAAGGCACGTGTACTCTTGGAATAGATATTTGGGACAATGGAAGTGTAGGCCATTTATGTGCAGGAGTGTTTTTACTGCTGGGACAAGAAAGATACCATAGATTGCAGCATATGAGTCAACGTTTTAAGCCTCTTTTCAAATATGGGAGTCCACTTATAAGCTGAGTATGAAATGTGAACCGCTGTGGTGGGTGTGGGTGGTCACCATTTTGTAATGTGAAAAATAAACATAACACTAGTAATTCATATTAAATTAATATGTTGTGGCTTATTGAATAAATTAATTCTACAAATATACCTTTAAAGACAATGAAAGTGCTTGAAAACCATCAGATTCTTTGTCTTTGGCATCTGATGCAAAGAGATCATCAATTCATCCTGAGTCACTTTGGCTATGGCGTCATCGTAAGGATGCCTCCCTGGATCAGATGCGGCACTTTCACTGTCAGAATCTTCCCTCCAAAACAAATCATCTTCCTCTTAATCCATTCAATTGAATATTCCACTTTTTCTGATCGATCTGATGACATTTTTTGTACTAATAGCATCCCATGGTTTGATAACAAAACCACTCAAAACATTAAGTGGCACACTATGTATATTTCCAATCTTTTTGTGAAGGTTTTTTCCTCCATCAACCACCCACCTATTCCATTTGGTGTGAATGTGATCCTTGAATGGCTTGTTGAGGCATACATCTAAAGGTTGGACTATGGACATTGGACTTCCTGGTATAATTGCAATGTGGGTATTATTTCTTCACAGGAAACACATTGTTTATATGGGATTTAAGCATGTCCCACATTTATAAGCTGCATTCTTTACGTAGGCTCTCAGGATGCCTATTGCTCACATTATTGACCCATAACTTCAGTCCACCTTCATCCATCCAACCATTGTCATGGACATGTGCAAAAACTCTTTCAGGCCACTTGATATTTGGCATGGTTTTATGTTTAAAGATGACCGTAGGCTTTAATTTTATTCCATATGCCATGCAGGCTAGTACCACTGTGCACCTTGTCTTTTCATGTCCTGTGATTTTCACTAGGTGCTTCCACTCCAAGATTTAGCTACTTTGCATATTGAAACTCATGGATGCTTCATCCATGTTACCCATGTTTTTGCTGTCCTCCGATGATGAACCACTGGAAACTGGTCATTTTGGCATCAAGGTTTTTTGATAATCTCCAGGCAGCCTTGGTCTTCTGGCATAACACTTGACTGCTTTGTTCCAAAAGGGGCCACGCTGTTGGTCTGAAATCTTTGTTGGAGTCAGGGTTTGATTTGGTCCACGTAAGTGCATAGATACGTGTCACATTTCTGGTCATGATGTAACCATACTGCCAATTTTTGAGGACCCATTCCAATACATGCTTCTCAAGATCAGGCCAGTAACTGGCCCCTTTTCTGATAGCACATTTGGTCTTGGACATCTTCTTCAGGATGAATTCCTTCTTGTTCCCTTCTCGCACCAATTGTTCAGAAACACCAAATTCCCTCACTGCAGCACCGTTATTTGACGGGTTACCAAATGTTACGACTTTGATTTTGAAAGCAGCTTCATACTTCATTATTTTGGTTGAAGGACCCTGTTAGTCATTCGCAATGGGGTGTGCGGCCTTCTCTGTGTGAGCATGTCTTAAACTCCTGCACATTTTTGCAACTTGGCCAAATTAACTGCTTGATCCCATGCGTTGACTTACACTACAAGGTAAGTAAAACATGCATTTCTGGGGTGAATAATTGACAACAACCACGAATGTGAGTGTAGCATTTCATAGCTTATATGCCAAGCATGTGAAAAAACATGATTTTTGGCACAGAGAAAATGAGGTCATCTTAGGTGCCTGGTTGACTTACATGTCATGATCTATGCCAAATCTGTCAGAAACAGCAAGCCATTAGACAAAGGAGAAATTTATTTGCTCAGAGAGTGGTTACAGTTGGATCTCACTGCCTCTTAAGTGATTGAAGTGAGCAACTTAGATGTTTTCCAAAGGAAATTAGATAAGCACATGAGAGAAAAGGGAATAGAACACCAATTTAAGCATTCACTCCCTTCATCACTGATGCACAGTGGCAGCAATGTGCATGATACACAAGATGCATTGCAGTAACTTACCAACGTTCCTTTGACAGCACCTTCCGAAGCCTCCACTTCTACCGGTTCGGAGGACAAGGGCAGCAGATGCATGGGAACACCAAAACCTGCAAGAGGCCCTCCAAGCCAGACATCATCTTGATTGACGACTATATTGCTGCTACTTCGTGGTCGCTGGGTCAAAATCCTGGAACTCCCTTAACAGCGCTCCAAGTGTACCTGCACCAGACGGACTGCAGCAGTTCAAGAAGGCAGCTTACAACCACCTTCTCAAGTGCAATTAGGAAAGAGCAACAAATGCTGGCCTGTGACATCCCAGGAAAGAACAAAAAATGAAAGATATGTTGAATGTCTGACATGAGGTTGTTGGAATTTAAGGTGGCTTGTGGTCAGCACAGGCAGACTAATTAGGCTGAAAGGACTGTTTCTGTGTTGTGATTCCATATAAAAGAGCCTTACATTTCCCAACTTTTTTAAAACTCTTCATGGATTATGGGCGTCACTGGCAAGGCCATCATCTGTTGCCCATGCCTAATTGCCCTTGAACTGAATGGCTTGCTAGGTCATTTCAGAGAGCAGTTAAGAGTCAACCACATGGCTGTGGTCTAGAGTCACATGTAGGCCAGACCAGGTAAGGACGGCAGATTTCCTTCCCTGAAGGACATTAGGTCACCATTAACTAGCTTTTCAATTCCAGAGTAAATTGAATTTAAATTCCACCAGCTGCCGTGGTGGGATTTAATCCCTTGTCCCCAGAATATTAGCCGGGGCCTTTCGATTGCAAGTCCAGTGACGTTACCACGACCACCATCAGTGCCACCATCTTCTCATGAACTTCTGATGTGCTTTTCCATAGTTGACCAGCAGTCAGGTGACTCAAACCAGCTTGAAGTGTTATTATTTTTACTATTATGCCACTCTCTATAGTTGATGCTATTGGAATTATCCTGCAGCAGGAATGTGCTCAATAGTTCTATGCTGGAAAAACATCGTATTTACAAGAAAATTGATTTAGATAATTTGAAAATACTTGCCTCATAGCCCTGCTCACAGAAAAATATGATGCAAATGGTTGGACTCTATCTTAGTATTAGAATTGTATAGGTCAAACTGTAAATGAGCCACTTTGCCCTTTAATTACTCACTGGCTCTTTGCTGGCAATAACTGAAGCAAAATAACAAGCAAAATCCCACTAAAGCAAAGTCCAATTACCGGGAGCAAAATAACTTACTCAAAGAAAACAGGCAGTTTTGAGCCTGTTGCTTCTATGCTGGATGCTGGATAGGCGATTGTCATTTCAAAATAAAACGAAAAATTAAATTGTGTGGGTATTGCTGCAAGGTAGACACGTGCTGACTACTTTTAGTTTTTTTGAGTGTTCTAATAATTGTCAGGCTTCTATTTAGAAGTTTGCACAGGCTGACATAGAATATACAGAGCAGAAACAGACCAATTGGCTTAACTAGCCTATGCTAGTGTGCATACTCCACACGAGTTTCCTCAACATTCCATTCACCTCAGGGCAGCCTTTTAGCTTATCTTTCTATTGCTCTTTTTCTCGTACTCATTTAGTTTTCTTTGAAAGCATCTAATTTATTTTCCTGAACAACTTTCTGAATTACCTGAATGTGAGTTTCACATTCTTACCACTCTCTAAATAAATGAATTTTTCCTTATTTCCCTCTTGGATCTATCATTCACTAGGCAGAATTTTCCATTCTGGAGACAGAGAGAGGCGGTGGGAGAGTTGGTGTGATTCCCACTGGGCGGTGGTTCGGATGAACCCGCACGAACCTCCGCTTTTCAGCTCATTAATTATGCATTAACAAGGAGCTGTTCGAATCACGTGGCGGGGGCCAGGGATTTGAACAGCTCATTAATTATGCATTAACAAGGAGCTGTTCGAATCACGTGGCGGGGGCCAGGGATTTGAATGCCCCCACCGTTACCACATGGGGTTGAAGGTCCTGGCACCATATTTAAACAGCACCCGCACAGACAATCACTCTCTGCAGGCCAGATGTTTTGTTGTTCAGGTTCTCCATGGTGCTTAAAAGGTCCAAACCCTCTGCTCTACAGATCAGCGAGGACTCCCGGGGGATTATCCTCCAGGCTGTCCGATAAAGACGGGAGTTCCTATTTTCTCAGGATGGGAGCAGGAGGTCCTCCCACTTGACCACATCGGCCTGGGCGGAGGTCACCGGGGAGATCAGCATCCATGGGAAACAAAAAAGGACTGCACTACAGTGCAGGCAAAGGGTGAATGATCTGATGCATTCCACCAGGGGAAGTGAAACTTCTACTCACTCCAGGGCAAAAGTGCCTGTGGTACTGCCTTTCACTCATCTACATGTTTGAGCTCCATCTTCTGTAGACCCTTGGACATGCCAAACATCTGAGTGGATTTGGCCCTTCCTCGGCAGCGTCTGGGACTTCCTGGGACCCCACTGCCTCATGATTCACATGACCTCAGGCCTTCCCTGAGTGATGCCCATTAGCAGTGGGCCCTTCTTCTCCTCACTCCTATCATAGCAATCAACAAGGCAGTGTTGCCTGCAGCCTGCATTCTCTACTCCTCCTGGTATCTATAACAGATGCAGTTGAGCAATCAATGGTAGTTCCCCTTGAATGGTCTCCCTCCGTATACAAGGCAGGAATCCAGTCTTCAGCCCTTGAACTGCCCTCAGTCTGTATGTACATGGCATACCAAGGCCACCCCTTGCAGGATGATATCATCCTAGAGGACGACAGGTGGTTGAGCATTCCCTACAGTTGTGACTGCGCATTCACAACGAGGGTCTTAATTATGCTCAAAAGACAAATGTCCTATAACCCATAATCAGGCTTCTGGTAGTTGTCACCTTGACAATAAATATCACACCTAGTCCTTGCACTTAGCCCATGACTGCCAGCATGGTACCTTAAATGCCATAATTAGCACATTGGGAACATTGAGGTTTGTAGGGTCCACGTTACTTCTAAGCAGAAACCGTGGCCCTTGATAGGTTGAACTTAAATACATTCTCTCATGCCTCTGTAATGATCAGAAGCTAATTAAGACAAAATGCACTGCAGCACCTAGACTTAATGGAATGTCTCCAAAATGTAATGCAACATTAGTAAAGGAGCCAAGCTCGTTTATTGTACATTAGACCTTCGGGTCCAGTACTCAGCTGAGCCATGCTCTCCATGGTTTGAGCAGGAAATTATTAGGGTACTCCTTCAGTCGGCGCAAAATTGTTTGGCTGATCTCTTCCCACATGTCCTGAGACTCCTCTTGTCTTGTCTTTTCCCCCCCGGTTCTGCCTCTGTCTCACCCCTCCCCTCTTGTGTGCACCCCCTACCCCCTGACACTCCCACAAGTCTTGCCTCCATCTCACCCCACCCCACTGGCCTTGCCTCCCGTGTCCAGCCTTGGCATAGCTACTGCTACAGGTACCCAAGAGTTTGTAACTACGGTCTTAAGGGAAGGCAAAAGCAGCGCCTACTGACCTCCAAGTCATGGATGAACTGAAGCTCACCAGGTGAGTGCTACTTATATACAGCAGTGAACAGACCATTCCAATTATTCGCTACTGGCGAGTAGGCCTTTTAATGAGCATGCATGGGATGTAAATGTGGTTCCCGACAGAGATTAGTGGTAAAGTCTGCCTTGCCTTTGACCTGCCTTCAAAGTTGGGAGAACAAAATGCCAAACTAATTTACCACTGGTGGGAAACAACCTTTTCCAATCACGCTGAGTTTAGTGCTCCACCCACCATGATTCCTGCTACTAGCATTAGCAGAAAATTCTGCCCACAATCTTGTATCTTTGAACACTAATTATTGGATTCTTGGCAAAGTGAAAACATTCGTCCACATCTACCCTGTCCAAACCCCAGTCATCACGGAAAGATCTCTAATTCTTCTCTTCTCTGAAGAAAAAAACCCAGATTGTTCATTCTTTCTGATAGCTGTAATTTATCAGTTCTGTTACCATGCTTAGATATCCCTTTTGCACTTTCTGCAATGCTCCTATGTCCTTCTATATAGTATGGACACCAGAACTATGTATAGAGTTTTATTTCAGAGTCCTACACAAGTTCATGATCACTTAACAGCTTTGAAATTACTCCCAGTGTTTTGTGAACATTTATAATTGCTTTGGAAAGCGGCAATGCTGCATGTGATGATTTATTCACCTCTGTCTCTAGGTCCCTTTGCTCTTCTTACCCCATTCAGTTTCTAATTTTGTAGGGTGTAGGTAATATCTCTCTTTTTACTATCAAAGTGCAACACCTCATAATCATCAAGATTATAGACTGCTCAGGCACCCAACAGCTCAGTTACTAACTTGCTGAATAAGTGCTGGGAGAGGGTACATATGAGCATACATACATACAAGCATAGGAATTAGGAGTAGAAGTAGGCTATTTGGCCTGCTCCGCCATTTAATAAGATCATGGCTGACCTGATTGTCGCTTCAACGACACGGCCAAGATTGTCCGGTCACGCCCGCGGGTGGGACATAAAATTTGGAGAAGCAGCCAAGCGTTCATTGACTTTGGGCAGGAATTTCCGGTCCTGCCATGGGTGAGACCAGAAAATCCCGCTCATTCTTCCTACCCCCAATAATATTTGAGTCCCCTGTTAGCCAAGAATCTAGTGACTTCTGCCTATAAAATATACGTCCCTTTCTGTGGAAGAGGCTTCCAAAGATTCATCACCCTCTGAGTGAAAAAAATTCTCCTAACCTCCGTCTGAAATGGGAGACCCTTTATTTTTAAACTGTGTCCCCTAGTTCTAGTCTATCTCACAAGTAGTGGTGTAGTGCTGCTAGAGTGCAGCAGAGCGCCGCTCTGACACCTCCTTAACCAGCGGCGGCCCAGCTCCGACTTCCCCCCACCGAACAGTCCCGCATGTCGTGACTCCTGAAACAGCACTGCAAGTCTCCTCTCACAGCCCCGACTCCCCACCGAACAGCCCCAGCTTGTCCACAAACAGCCCTGACTCCTGCCAAACACATGGAGCTTGTTACTGCTGCTGTGGAATTACAGTTCCCAGCAAGTTGCAGCCTCTTCGAAGTCAGCTGCTGGGAACTGGCCTGCACATACACAGTTTGTCCTCTGTCGTGGAGAATGGCCCTGTGCACATGCGCAAAAGAAAATGCCTTAAAGGGACTGAACCCTGGTCAAACGGCGTGAATCTACAGGTCAAGTGACCTGAGCAGGAGCGCCATTATGGAGGAGATGTCTCACAGAGCAAAGAAGGAGAAAGGTCCTAGAATTTCCAAGAGTAAAATTAAAGTTAAAGAAAGCTCTAAGTTAAAGTCTGAGCTGTAAAGGGAACAGACCTGAAGCAAAGTGGGCTTTAAAGAAGCGGTGAAGATCTGCGGAGGCTGCTGAATGTTAGTGACTCCTTACTGCTGGCCTTTGGAACAGTGGTCTTCTGCTTGACATGGCCAAAAGTCTGAAACTATGTTTGGGGGCAGGATCTTTAGGTTGGCGAGCCGGGGTGGAGGGCAGGGGGGTGGGGGAGTGGGGGAGCGGGGCCTGCTCACCGACGCATAAAATGACATGGGTTGATGTCAGGCGGAACTCCCGACGTCACCCCGCGTCATCTCCATTTTCAGGTCGGCGGGGGCACAGCCGAATCAGCTGTGCACTGCCCGACCTGTCAACGGCTTATTGAGGCCATTTAAAAAGTAATTAACATGGTTAATGGAGCTGCCCGTCCAACCGTAGGGTTGGCGGGCAGGCCAGGAGCCCTGGCGGGCCTCGGAAAAAGCATGAAACCTCATCCACGGGTGGGATGAGGTTTCATGAGGGTTTTTAAAAATTTAATAAATGTTTGAGTTAAAGTGTTGGACATGTCCCAGCTCATGTGACAGTGTCACATGAGGGGACATGTCAGGGAAATTTTTTCAACATTTACGTTCAAAGTTTTAAATCTGAGCCGATCTCCCTGAGGCTGCATTTAGCCTCGGAGATCAGTGCACTCTTTTGCGCGCAAGAGCGCAATCCTGGCTGAGGGAATCCCTCCCCACTGTCTGTACAGGGAGCGCATAGCACTTCCTGGCGGACATCACGCCGGGCAGGCCTTAATTGACCTGCCCACTTAAAATGGCAGCATGCTCCCAGTTGGGGGCGCCGATCGGAGGTGCGCCTGCCCGCACCTGCTCCTGAACTTTCCCCCCAACAGGGGGAAAATTCTTCCCTGGAAGGTGAAGCTTGAGTGTGCATGCAGATGCAGAGTAATTGCAGAAGGTGAGACTGAACAGCATATCAAAACTGCTTTCTGTTTCCAGTGCCACTGCATTGCGTGCCAGTCGTCGCCTGTTTAGTGTCTCCATAATTTATTTTCCCATGACACCTGGCTCTCAATACCGCTAAGTGGCTGGTTAACAGCTTATAAAATAAAACAGCCTAAAATCCACTGGCCTACTCAGTACACACTGCCAACCTGAAAGGAGAAAGCCCTCAGCTAACAGTTGCCCACAGGAAACAGGGCAATTTCTAAAATCTCCAAGCACAAGAGCCTGCGATACACGTAATTTGGGGGAAAAAGCAAACAAACCTTCAAAACCGCCTGATAGCAATACAATGACCACAAAACAAAATGCAGATGAAGCTGGAAGAACTATTCAAGAATGCCTCCCTGCAGAGTATATTGATACTTTAAACCCTTTGCTACAAACAGCATCGAGGACGGTGCCAGGGTGGCAACATATTACAGGTGCCCTGCATTTATTATTCAGTGATACATCTTACTTTTCTAGCCATTTTATTGACTTTAGGCTATATTTAGCCTAAGTAGGCCTAGTGCTATATGTCATATCTGAAAACTGAAATTATTTGAAATCCGAAACACACTTGGTTGGCCCTGAGGATTTTGGGTAATGGATACTCGACCTGTAAAATGTTGCACAATGAAATTCTAGCTACTCTAAAGACTAATAATTCTAAATAGCACACAGCTCAAAATAAAATACCTCCCATCTACTGGCATTAATATTTTTCATTTAAAAAGCATAGTTTACTGATTTTTGCAGACTCAAATGATTAATACATAGGAAAACAACGTATCATTATATTGAGAAATTATAAGGCCAACACATTATTTTAGAGCTCCTGCTCCTCAAAATTTCCCACTACACCACTGCCCACAAGAGGAAACATCATTTCAGCATCCGCCCTGTTAAGTCCCCTCAGGATCTTACATGTTTCAGTAAGCTTACCTCTCAATCTTCTAAACTCCAATGGATACAGACGCAGCCTGTCCAACCTTTTCTCAGAAGGTAATCCCCCCATCACAGTTATCAGTTGAGTGAACCTTCTTTGAACTGCTTCTAATGCATTTATATCCTTGTCTAAATAAGGAGACCAAAACTGTATACAGTACTCTAAATGTGGTCTTAACAATGCCCTGTACAATTGTAGCAAAACATCCCTACCGTTATATTCCATCCCCCTTGTAATAAACGGCAATGATTGCTTGACTTGTGCCAGGAGATACTCTAATAGAGTTGAATGGAGGACAATTTCTATTTTTAATAATATTTTACTGGCCTTTGAATTTTATAACAAAATATAATTTGACTACTGCAGCTAGTCTTAAAATTGTACTTGACTTTAAATCCTGACTTCACAAATAATGATACTGAGCAGTTTTCCATTTAAAAATGCCTGGATTTATGGATAGATAAAACAGATTTGTGACAAAACCCTTCTCTTCAAGGGGAGAGTTATTGAATCTGATTTCAAGTATGACTCAAATAGCACATGCTCATTGCCTTAGAAAGTGGTGGCAAATCATCTGTAAGCTTATATTAGTCAGTCTGTCCCATAATATTTGGGTTAATCTGTACTTCTTTTGCTTGAGTTGTAATGCTTAAAGCCTGTGATCAATTCACTAAGCAAAATGCAGATGAGCTGTAAGAGATGGCAAAAAAAATGTTGAAAGACAAAATGAGCAGTAATATACTTGCCAAAATATTGCCAATGAGACAAATCCATCACCTGGAATTAATAACCGTAACAGAAAATGATGGAAATGCAAAGCTGGCCATTCAATATCTGGGGTTAAAGATGGTTCAACAATCATAGCAGGATTTTCCCTGTCTTGAATGGGAATGATTCCTCAAGGTGGCACGCTAGAGGAGAATGTTTCAATTGGGACACTTCCTCAACATTTTAGGACCCATTCCTCAAGACCTCTGGGGGTGGCATCCTTCACCAGCATTTTTAGCCAGGCCGTTCCTCATTGTTTTGGATGAAACTGTTCCTTGGGACAATTCTAGAGTAACCATCATTAAGTTTTTATTTCAAAATTTCCACTTTTCAAAAAATTCCCAAAATTAAGACATAAACAAAAAGAGAAGGTGATGGTTCAACTGAATGGCACAGATCACTGGAACAGACAAAGCTACCGTGCCATACTCTTGAAACCGGCATTGCTACAAGATTCATCATATTGATTTTTAGTGATTCAGTGTTTCCTTTGTTCATGAATTCCATTCAAGTTCTGCCTTTCTAATGGAGACAATCTATATTGTTAATTTATTTTGACTTTTATGTGCAACTTGAATACAAATATGACACACCAATTAATTAACTCTGTTTTAATGGTGGCCATTGGGTGCTGACCCATAGCTGCTCGTTAGCCAAATTAAGAAGTTTCTGAAAGTGTTCTATCATGTAAAAAAATTATTTTGTTGTTAGGAATCCATACTTCGAAGAACTATGTGTGTTTTAAAAATTTGGAAGGATATTGGAATCAGGACACTTCCTTAGGAACTGACCTGACATTTTTAAAAGAGGTTATATGTTCATCTTGTGAGCAGCCTGCCTTTTCCACGAAATCACATGACTTCTGCTAAATTGAGGAGATAGGAGCTATTTACTTACTTGAATTTTAATTACTTTAATTGCTGGAGAAAAGAACTAGTTTTTCTAAAAGGTGGAGGCCCTAGATTTTCTGGAAAACACCCGACTGAAAGAATTTTATGTTTTGAAAACTTGTTTCTTTGGACTCAGTTTTTGGGGAATAAGCCGAGAAGGAAGGCTGCCCTAACTCCAGTCTCTCCCTGCCTTGCCTGAAATTCTGTGTTAGGTTATCAGCCTCCAGCCAGAGAATCCTCATCTCAGTGTAACTCATCTGCATTTGGAAATCTGTAAAGATGAGACGAGAGAGAGATCCCGAAGATTGATCCGGCTCTATTCTCCTCCACCCCGAAGCTTCTTTGGAAAGAACCTTGAGACAACAACTGTGACCAGCAATCAGTCTCTACACACAGGAACACCAGTTAGACAGCGTCAAAAGCTTTTGAACTTTACCCTTTTCCATAAAGTTTTCTGATTTGCCAGCTTCTGCAGAGATCCTATTTGTTTTGTCCTTTGTTCGTGTCTCTGTGTGTGTGTTGGGATTTAAAAGGGGTAGATAGTTATACTTTCAGATTACAAATTGTGTGTTAACCAATTTTTGCAACTTGTTTTAAAAAAGAAGTTTCACTACATAATAAATCAATCATTCTGACTTTATAGAAAGAAGCCTGGTTAAAGTCTCTTTTATTCTGCTTCTGAAAATAGCATAAGTAAACATTTGGCCATTTTGGTGAGTGAATTAAACATTTACACTTATGGTGCAACCTGGGGAGTAGTGGTGCGAGAGAAGCTACACACTCCTCCCATCCTGGTCATAACATTATAAAGAAGGAAACAAGACCAAAGTCAAATCTTGACCAGACTGCCTGAGTACAGTTGGTGTCCCCTACTCCCATTGAGGTATGGACTTAGGAGTTGAGGCTTGTTTTACTCAGGAGCTGTGACTTTGTGATCCCTACCCATGAAGAGTTTGACAATTCTCCTCTGTATCCTTTCATAATTGGTCCTGCTCTGATTTGGGAAAGTTTTGCTGCTTGAAATGCAGGGACAAGAGTCAAGAACTCAAGAAATCTTAATTCATAAACAGCCATATTAGCACCTCAATCGCTTCACTGTACACAATCAGTCAACTCTTCATCTCAGGAATGTATTCATCTACTGCAGGTATTATAATGCATAATTGTTTTGTGACTCCATCATGCCACATCTTTATTGATGTTACTACCACAAATATAAATCTCATGGACTTGAAATTACACTGACTATTAATATACAAATGCCTCATGTGCTTGGTTGAATACCTTGGTCCATTAAATATTAATGGAGGCATTACTCCATCAAAATGTAATGAAGATCATTGCTATTCATGTGATTTCTTTAAAACGAGTTAAAACTAATCTCAAATTGAGGAACCTGACCTGATGATTTTTTTTTAAAGATTTTCTTTCTGTGCATCGGCAGCGGACAAAAACATTGGTTATTTGCATATTCACTGAAGTGATTCTGTTCTATGCTCACCACCCTTTCTCAAATGGACATTTTCCTGATTCTATGAGTTGGAATTAGGACAGACACTGAAGCTTTGCAAATTAAATAAGAACCAGTAAATCAGACCATCTCAGCTCAGACCTCATAAAAGAAGCTCAGAATTAAATGAATCAGTTTTTAAAAAATTATGACAGTTCATTTTCCTGTAAGGAGGGGGGTGTCATGAAAACATTATTTTCATAATATTTTTGTGCTTTATTGTAAAAGTGGGTAAATAGTGGGGTTTGGATTAGTTTTCTGTTGTGGGGGCGATTTAATTGAATTGGAGACAGCTGGACTGGAGATTTTGAGTTATCAACAAGAAGCTAGATTTGAAATGCTAAATATGTAAGCATGGCTGAAGTTTTAGAATGTGAGGTGTGTGGAAAATTTGTTTTTATAGATACATTAGGGTTGTTTGAATTTCAAAGAGATGGTAAGATGTTACACCTAGCCAAAAGAAGCCAAGCCAAACAGTGCGCTTATTTTTTCCCAAAGTTTATAGATAAAATTCGTACTGTGAAAGATTTATATTTGAGGGAAGCAAAGTTGCAATGACATATTGGAACAATGGAATTTGCATTAATCTAACACAAGTGTGAAAAGCCTCCAGCCTCTGTGCATCAAGTTGCTGTCTACAGGAACCGAAGCTGAGAAAACTCATTTTGAATGTGACTATCTAGGGTATTGTGTTGCTTTGCCTGGGTCTGTTTAAATCTATCTGTTTTTACTGTTGCCTTAACAAACGCATTAAACCATTACCTGAGCACTACAATCTGTTTGCAAAAGCTGTCCAGAAAACAGCCAGAAGGAAGAGGTTGCAGAGCACACTACATCTCTGGTCTCACCAAGGAGAATGCTGAACTCTACTGGGAGTATGTCTCAATGTTTGAATCTGACCCCTTCTCAGAGGAAACAATATCTACTGGTGAGAGGGTGATGTTAAGTATCTTTCAAGAGCGTCAAAACACCTGGGACATCTTGATAGAGACAACAGATCTCTAAAAACAGCAAGAATGCATGATCTCTCATATGCAAACTTGGAGGCGATCCCAAGAAAGCTGCCCAACATCCAAATGTGTCTGCAAACCAAGTTGCACACCAGTTGCTCCTAAATGGAAAAATCAACAAGAAACAACCAAGAGCACAACTAGATAGGAAGAAGTATAGCGATAACCCTGGCTTAACTGGACCATTCACCATGGAAACGCTGGAAACTGGTATATCTAGCCTAAAACACTGGAAAGTAATTGGTCTTGAGCAGATAAAGCATTTTGGACAGCAAGCAAAGAAATGGCCTGGCAACACACAAGCTACCTAATATTTAGCAGAAGGCACATTTGGCAGAAAGCCCGGAAAAGATCCCTCAGATCCTAAGAGTTTTTGGCCAATTTCACTGCTTTGCCACATCAATACGCTGTTTGAACGCCTGATACTCAATGGGATAGCACCAACTGTAGATAAGAGGATCATTCCAGAGCAAGCAGGTTTCTGCCCCGGCACATCAACAACAAGCCAACTGCTCAACCTCACACAACATATCGAAGATGGTTTTGAGCAAGGGATGGTAACAGGTGCTGTTTTTGTAGAACTGTCAGCAGCATACTAAACAGTGAACCATAGACATCTCCTCTGCAAGATCCTAGAGATGACAAAAGATATTCACTTAACAGAGCTGTTAGAAAGCATGCTTTAGAATAGCCGGTTTTATGTTGAACTAGGTGGGAAGCGCAGCAGGTGGCTTATTCAGAATAGTCTTCCTCAGGGAAGCGTGCTTGCACCACTGCTGTACAACATCTACACGTATGACCAACCTATAGACGGTGTCATACGCCGTTTTATAAATGCTGATGACTTATGTGTCACTGCCCAAAGCACTGATTTTAACACCGTGGAGAAAACGCTTTCTGAGGCCTTGGAGGGACTAACATCCTACTATGAAGAAAACCACCTTTGCGCAAACCCATCAAAGATGCAAGTTTGTGCATTCCACCTTAGAAACCATGAAGCCAAACACCAGCTTAAAGTAACCTGGTGTGGAGCAACTGATGCATTGCGAGCACCCTACCTACTTAGGAGTCACCCTTGACATGCCTCACCTTCAAGAAGCACATTGAAAAGACAAAGGCAAAAGTGAGTGCACGAAATAACATCCTGAATAAGCTCATTAACACAAAATTGGGAGCAAGCTCGAAAACATTGCGAACCAGTGCACTTGCTCTTTGCTGTTCCACTGCCAAGTACGCACCCTGCATGGGAAAGATCTACTCATGCTAAGAAGATGGATGCCATTCTGAATGCAAGCTGCCGACTTATCACAGGTGTTTAAAACCAACAAACACCAACAGCCTATATATCCTGGCAGGTATCGGTACCCCTGATATAAGAAGAATGGTAGCCAGCAAGAAAGAGCGACTCCGTCAAACATCAGATGAGAGGCACCCTCTACATGATCATACACCTACACCCAGCCACCTAAAGTCAAGGAAGAGCTTCATGAACAGTGTTGTTTCATTAAAATCAACCCCATCTGAAGCCCGCATCACCTTGTGGAAAGACCGGCTCGCCAGTCTTGAACAACCCCCAGCGAAGGAAATTCTACTTGATGAAAGCCTTCCCCCAGGAGCTAATTGCAACTGGGCAACATGGAAGTGTCTTAACAGACTTAGGACTGGTGTAGGTCGTTTAAAGATGTCACTAAGCAAATGGAGATATACAACCAGCCCGACAACTTGTGAATGTGGAACTGAGCCACAGACTATGCATCATCTCCTGCAATGCCTATCATTAGAGGAACCCTGCACTGTTGCAGATCCTGCTGAATTCAACAACAGGGTGCAAAAATGTGTCGAGTTCTGGCTGGGCCATGTATGGACTGTCCGTGGACACGATAAAAAGAACAGAGGTGTAACTGCGAACCAGATTAATTAGGGGCTTTCGGAGTTATAACAGTAATTTGTAGACTTATGTATGTGCTTGAAATCTTTTCTTTTGTTAATAAATATTTCATTTAGTTTTCTAAAAACCTCTGAAGTCGCTGAGTCTTATTACATCTGAATTCAAGGCACGAATCTTGAAATAAAATTCAAATTGCAAAACAGTTGTGACCACATGATCAGGTTTCCCTTATGGATTTGATCCACCTGGCACTTATCATCTGTCACATCATAACAATGATGCCTGAGCCTTTAGTACATTACTGAAGAAGTGCTGCATTGTTGGGGAATGGAGTTCTTCAAATGAGTTTTCTTCTATTTTACTCCCCTCACAGCCCAACTCTTAAGAAAAATAGGGAGTTCATCCAATGTCCTGGCCAATATTCCTCTCTCAAAACCCATCACCAAAAATAGTGTAGCTGGTCAACACTTTTTACATTAAAAGACTGTCATGTTGTCTATCTAAGTTATCACACTCCAAGAAGGTTAAAAGTAAAGTAGTCTGAGATATGAGCATGTGGTAAATGCTGTATAAATGCAAGTCTTTGGCTGGGATTTTCTGGCCCCACTGTGGTGGGATCTGCCGCAGGAGATTAGCTGGCCCAGATAACAGTCCATTGACTTTCAGCAGGGCTGGACGAACCTGATGGTGGGCGGAGCCGGAAAACCTTGCCCTTCATTCATCTTCCCTATGTTCATTAACTGTTTGATTTCTACTGGAGACGTTTGTGACATCTGAACCACTCAATTAAATTAACTGGGCCAGATTATCAAAGTGTGGTTGGGACCGTCCGGATAATTTCTGTGTCCCAACCCTGTGATCTTATTCTGAAATGCTAATGCTCTAATTGGGCCGGAGGGGAACTAAGCACCAAATTAGCAGTGCCTAGTGTCTCCAGGAGATGGAAGCAGCCTGCATATCGCCAGTGGCATTCGCATGTGGCAGCTATAATGGGGCCTGCTGCTGCCTTGCAAAGAAAGCAGGACGCTCCTTGGAGAACTCAAAACATTAAAGGCAAAGGAAAATGGCCGAGCAGCCAAAGTAAAGAGAATGAACTCGACCAAGTGCAAGATTCCCCATGAATCAACTATTATCATCCATCAAAAACAAACTTTAAGTTCTTCCTGCAATGAAGGGGACAGCCATGTTCCAACGTGCGCCAGACTGTTCGGGTTCACCGAATTGACCTTTGAAAATCCCGTCCTCGTTGTTGGAATCATATCTTCAAGAACTGTATTTTCTTTTAAAATTTGGAAGGACATTGCATTATTTGAACACTTTGGGGTAGAATTTTGAGGTCAGCGGGTGGACGCAGTCGGCAACGCCAGGAGCGGCCGGGAAACAGCCTGCGATCGGCCCTCGACTGCAATTTCACACTGGCGGGCCAATTAAGGCTTGCCTAGCGTGAAACTTGGCTCTTCATTGGTCGGGAAGGGGTGGGCGGGGATGGGGTCAGGTGCCTGTTGGCCTCCGGGTCCAGCAGCAACCCAGCGGGCAGTTTAAAAATGGCACAGGAAGCCCCTGGAAGGTTGCCACGGAAGAATGTCTCCTCTACGTTGTCAATATTTAAGTTATGGAATTGCTGGACATAGCAGGTGGGAGGGCAGGCTGGGTGGACACTTGGCCCCCTGCTTTTCAGATGAGTGCCTCGCGGTTCTCCTCGAAGAGGTGGCTGCCAGGAGGGACATTCTTGTCCCCAGAGGTGGGAGGAGGAGCCCACAGCAGCTCACAAAGAGGGCATGGGAAGAGGTTGCAGCGTTGGTTAGCAGCCATGACGTGGTACGGCGCACATGGGTGCAGTGCCGGAAGAGGTTCAATGACCTGCTGCACTCAGAAAGGGTGAATACCATGTCGGCATGGGTCAGTGTGCAGAAGCGTTAAGATGTGGCTGTCCTCCACTGGACCTAAGGGGTGTTAGAGTCTGAGTGCCAATTGTCAGTAACGCTGGAGCTGGCCAAGGGGGTGCACCCTGGCTGCTTGGGCTGTGTGCCTTGTGACTCGAAGGCCACGGCTCAGATGTGCCCTGTGATATGTTGCTCAGCTGGGATTGGCCAGGCTGCAATGGAGCTGCAAGTAGAGAGTGGACTAATCAATGCTTCTCTGTTCTTTCAAGTGAAAACAAGCCATAACCAATTGGAGAGGTCACTGACATGCAGAGGCCCACCCAACCTACTGCTGCTGACCAGGTTTGAACAGGATGCCCTGGAGCTGGAGAGCTAGCACGGTCCAAATGCAACCAGGCATGGAGGGATGGGGGTGCCAGACTAAGGTAAGAATGCAGTGCACAAAGGTGAAAGTTTTGGACTGTGCAACCATTCTAGGGTAGCCGCTTTAGTGATGGGAGCCTTAAACCAGGAGTCCCCATTGATCATTGAAAGATTAGGGGACTGCGATTCAGATCAGGGTGCCAGGCATGCACAGTGACAGAGTGATGACTTTAACTAATGACATGTCCATGTTCTCCCTTTTAGATTTGCCAGCCTGCATTTGCTCTCCAGATCCTAAAGGGTCACCCCAGACACCAGAGGACCACTGGGCTTCATTTGCACCTGTGTCACACCCGGTCTCTGAACCAGGCGCCAGCGTAAATACCAGTGCCTCGGTGGGCATTGGGTCAGTGGCCAGAATGTCAGTGCACACTGGTGAGGGCACTTCACACTCGCTTGAGGTGCAGGCAGAGGCAGAGAGTGCTGAGGGTGCCAGCAGTCGGAGAACAGCTGGGGACCAGGATGATGCTCAGCCAAAGGCAGATGATGAGCCTCTGGAATCGTCCATTAGGTGGCAGATGCTGGATGTCCAGTGGGATGTGTGGGAGGATCTGGCGGAGATCCATGAGGTTCTGCGTGCCTTGGTCTCCGTTGTGGAGGGTTCAATTCGGAGCATGAGCATTGCATTGACCCTCATGACTAAGCACACTGCTTCCTCCATTGAGAGAGTAGGGGGCAGGGAGCAGGGGGCACCAAGACGTAGCACTTGGAAACTTAAGTCAAAGGCACCAGGAGCACAAGAAGGACAGTTCACGGGTGATTTTCTGTTAATTTACGTTTTGTTTATATGCCTGCTGGTCTGGACATCAACACCAGAATGGTAATGTCATTATGCTTTCACTGGGACAATAACATTAAATTTGCTTTGGTTCTGCTGGCCTGAGTATGCTTCACCATTTTTCTTTCTGGTGCAGGGTACGCCAGTATATAATGCTAGATGTGAGGGGCTGGATGCTTTATTGCACAGGCATTGAGTGGAATTTGGGTGCAATGAGAGAGTCTTTTCAAACATCCAGGACGGAGGAGGCAGCCTTGGCATGAGGTGGAGGCAGACCTTTGGTAGCCTAGCTGAAGGAGCATTGGATCAAGGCATTCCTGCTTTCCTGGAGGTTACCAAAGTCTGCCTCCATGCCCTCAGCCTACTCTTCACCGTGCTCCTCTTCTGGCTCATCACTGGATTCATCACTTGTGGCCTGTGCAGCTGTGTCAAGATCCTGTCCCTCCAGTTGGTCCCCCCCTTGCCAGATTGTGGAGAGCACAGCATGCAATGACTATCAGACACACCCGCTCTGGGGGTGGTGGTATTGTAATGCATCCCCTGAACAGTCTAGGCATCGGAAGCGCATCTTGAGAAAACCTGTGATCCTCTCTACCACTGCTCTTGTGGAGGCATGACCTGTATTGTAACACTGCTCTGCCTCTGTTCTTGGGTGGCGGAGATGCTTCATGAGCCACCTCTTTAATGGATAGCCCTTGTCACTCAGCAGCCATCCATCCAGTTGGGCTGGAGCACTGAAGAGCCTCGGCACCTGGGAGTGTCTCAGAATATAAGCGTCATAGGAGCTGCCAGGGTACATTTCACAGATTTACAGAATCTGCATCCTATGGTCACAAACTATCTGCACGTTCATGGAGTGGAATCTCTTCCTGTTGACGAAGGCATCTGGCTGACCCAGTGGTGCCTTGATGGCCACATGTGTGCAGTTGATGACATCCTGGATGCGGGAAAACTAAGCAATCGCTACAAGGCCTCTGGCTCGCTCCGCTTGACTGGCCTCGTCTGTATGATAAAGAATAAAGGACAGTACCTGCCTGAACAGAGTTTCTGTCACCAGCTAGACACAACTGTGGATAGCTGATTGAGAAACTCCACACAGAGCCCCCACTGACCCTTAGAGACATAGAAGTTGAGGGCCACTGTGACCTTCAGAGCCACTGGCATGGGATGTCCACTCTCACAGTCGTAGCTGATCTCAGGCCCAATTATCTGACAACAGGAGGTCACAGTCTCCCTTGAGAGTGGAGCCTCTGTTGGCATTGCACCCCAGACATATTGGTCACCACCTGTAACAGGCAGCAGGATAGTGGCGTCTTCTGCGGCCCCTTCTGCCTTGGGCTTCCTGCTGGCCCTGTGCTCCTTGTGCCTGTGCCTCTCCTCCCAGAGGTTGCTCTCCTGGAAGCTACACAGGGACATGTGGCCTCGTCACCCTTCTGGCCCTCTCTTCTTCCTCAGACGAAGTACCACCAGCGGGGACCACAATTCCCATTACCAGGGTAAGGGAAGGCTGTCTGATACCTGGAAGGATCCACATGGTCTGAATCCTACTGGGGCCTTGCAGACACCAATAAGTCCTGAAATGAAGCCTGGAAAGGCTAAGAATGAAGCCCCAAACAGAGACGAGGCTGCCAATAAGTAACTAGCAGCAAACTATCTCCAAAACCCCTCACTACTCACACTGGCAATGCTGCTGATCCTTTGTATCCTGCCTTGGATGAGATTTTTGATATTGTCGTCTGCCTGCCTGCCCGTTTTGCCTCTGCGACGAGCGCGAAATCGTTCGGGCAATGTAAAATACAGCTTAACTGCCTTTTTACTGGCCTTAACTGGCCTCATAACTGATGGCAAGTGCGGCTCCAATGTCTGCTGACCAAAATATCGCACGAGCACATGATGATGTCGGGATGCTCACCCGATGTCATCACATGCTAGTTAATGCTCGAGCATGTCATGCGCATGCCCTCATGCCAAGCAAAAATTTCTGGCCTTGGATTTTTTTTAAATGTGAGCACGCATGCCTTTTATAAGAAATTACCTGACCTGCATGGCATCTGAGGAGGGGAGCTTTTTGTCTATTTGAACTGCAATCACTTTAATTGATGGGAAAAAAAACTGATTTAAAGGCAAAGGCCTGGTGATTTACTGGAAATCATCAGACAGAGGAGCTTTAAATTTTGAACTGTTTTATTTTAACTTAGTTGGGAATGAACTGAGAAAGCGAAGCTGCCCAGCTCTCCTTGCACTTTGCTTGCCTGAAATCGAATGGTTATCAGTATCCGGCTAGGAATCCTCATCTTATTGCAACTTGTCTGTCTTTGGAAATCCAAGAGGCTACTACGTGAGTTAAATTTGGTGAGTGAATTAAACTTTTAAACTAATGGTGAAACTGTGAGTAGTGGGGCTTGATAAACTGCTCTCTGCCCGTCCCAGTTGTAACATCGTATCCCCCGGCCCATTAACAAGCTCCTCAAGAGGTTTAATAGGCGATAAGTTGGCAGTGATTGGGTTCCCTGTTCCCCGCCTCCCATCCTCCATTTGAAAATCACTCTGTGTGCCGGAGGCATTGGAATTCAGAGAATTCCCCTGGGAATACTTATTTTTAAATTGCACCCACTCTTTTTTTCATTATTCTTTCATGGGATGTGGGTGTCGCTGGCAAGCCAACATTTGTTGCCCATTCCTAATAGCCCTTCAGCTAAGAGGGCTGTTAAGAGTCAACCACATTGCAGTGGTTGTTGGCCAGACCAGGTAACGATGGTAGATTTCCTTCCCTAAAGGACGTTAGTGAACCAGATGGGTTACAACAATTGATTATAGTTATCATGGCCACCACTGCTGAGTCTAGCTTTATATTCCAGATTTACCAATTTAATTTAAATTGCACAAGCTGCCTTGGTGGGATTTGAGCCCATGCCCTCAGAGCATTAGCCTGGGCCTCTGCATTACTGGTCCAGTGACCTGATCCTGACCGTGGTGCCAATTGAAAATCCAGCCTACTGTCTTGATATTCCCTGTCAGCCAATCTCAAATTGTACTTTAGTGGACATTTGGACTGGAGCTTGTGGGGTTTTCTTAATGTCACTGTGTGTAAATTAAAAGTTGGTTTAAGAAAATGAAAACAACAGCTTGCATTTATGTAGTGTCCCTCACATTCTTAGGGCATCCCAAAACACTGCACAGCCAATGAATTACATTTAAAATTCAGTTCCTATTGTTATGTAAATACGTGCAGAAACCAATTTGTATGCAGCAAGATGGGCAAAGCTGTGAAATAAATGTCACATTAATTCCTCTAAGGTAGTGCTGATTGAGGGAGGAATGTTGGAGAAGGTACCAAGCAAACTCTTTGATCTTCCTTTTGTAGCGATCATGAAATCTTTTATGTCCACCGAACATTAATATTGGGGTTAATTTCATATCTGAAATGCAGCACTTCTAAAGTGCAGCCTCCCTTATTAGTGAACTGATGTTTAGATTACATCTAGATTATGTGCTCAAATGCTGCAGGGGATGGCTTGAACCCACAACATTCTCATTTGGGGGGGAAGCGTGCTACCAACCGAAGCAAGGCAACACTTTTTACAAACAAAAACAAAAATATCTGGAAAAACTCAGCAGGTCTGACAGCATCTGTGGAGAGGAACACAATTAACATTTCGAGTCCATATGACTCTTCACCAGAACTAAGGAATTTTCCTTAGTTTCAGAGCCTGGTTCTCAGACTGGCTGATGACTGATGGATCTGATGGATCTGCTGTGTCCTGGGGTCATAACGGTGCAGTCCCTGAAACCAGCTTCAATTGCACGATTATTGGGTTAACACTGCTGAGGCCCATCCAGTCAGATTTGGATGGGGGAGGCCATTGTGAATAATGGAAAGTTGTTAGAGGCCATTGAGGTTTGATCTTCTCTTTTGTCCAGTATGAAATGTAGAGACAGGCAATCTGGAACCTCTACAGTCTTTGGGTCTTGGCCTCATTGTTAAACAATAGTATAGATTCACTTGGTCACCTCCCTACCTGCTGCCCCAGAAATGTATCCAGAAAGCACCGTCATCTCTTGAAGTACCTCTGACTGCAACACTTCCAGTGTGCACTCAGAGTATTTCTTATATTTCCCCCATTTAAGTACATAGCCAAGGATTTCTTGGTGCCATGAAGTATAGTCCCAACATTGCAGGTCTTACAAAATTGGTCTTGACAAGATGGACGTGAAAATGATATTTCCTTTTGTAGGTGAGTCTAGAACTAGGGGGCACTGTTTTAAAATTAGGGTCGCCCTTTCAGGACATAGATGAGAATTTTTTTCTCTCAGAGGATTGAGCGACTTTGGAACTCTCTGCCTCAGAAGGTGGTGGAGATGGGTCACTGAATATTTTTAAGGCGGAGGTAAATAGATGCTTGTTAGGCAAGGGAATCAAAGGTTATTGGGGGTAGATGGGAATGTGGAACTCGAAACACAAACAGATCTTTTTGAATGGCAGAGCAGGCTCGAGGAGCCGAATGGCCTATGTCTGCTCCAATTTTGTGTGTTCATATGTTCACTGTGCTTTACAATCATTTTGATTAAGATGATGTCTGGGATTTTCTCACAAGAGAGAAATCCCAGCATCCAGACTGTATGTGAGTCCTGAGGCTGTTCAGGCAGGCAGCAGAATGACATCAGCAAGGACCTCAGCTGTGGTCTCTTAATTGGCTGCCACCAGACCCCTATAAGACCAAATCAAAGGCTGGCAGCTCCGCAGCCTTCCCAGCACCACCAAGAGAGGTGGCCACTGCTAAGGCTGCAAGGAGAATGAGAGGATACCTCCATATTGATGTGCTCACACAGTGAAGTTAGTTTTCTTTCTCTACCAGGACCAGGCGGGGCAGGCCCCAGCAATTGGAGAGCCAACTCCTCCAATGGCAGCACTGGGCTGTTGGTGGCAGCCTTTGCTGCCAGGGGACCCCTCCTTTGGCCATGGAGCTCCAGCTGTGATGCCTCAATAACCACCAGGGAAGCTACTGTGAACCCACCCCCATGCAGCTGGCAGCTGCTCCGCCAGGGGCAAAATGCTGGTGGTCCAGGAAAATGGCCCTCAAATGGCTGATGGTTTCCAGTTGTTGGGCGGCCATGCCACTGCTGTTTCCACTAGTGGTAAAATGGTGGGACTGTGACAGAGGGTCCCCCAACACGACTTCCCAGCACTTTTCTGAAATCCTTCCTCCTAGCTCGCCGGGACCCAGTAAAATTTTGCCCAACATTTTAATATTTAAGGCTTCAGCTGTGTGGAGAGACTGGAGAGTCTGTAACTGTACTCTTTTGAGCAGAGAATGTTAAGGAGAGATTTGAAAGAAATAGTTAACATTCCAAAGTATTTTGAGTCAAGTAAAAAAGGAGAAACTGTTTTCATTAGCATAAGGGTCAGTAATTAGGTGACTTAGTTTTAAGATAATAGGCAAAAGTATCAGAGGGGAAATGAGGACCATTTATTTTCACACAGCACGTGACAATGATTTGAAATGCACTGTCTGAAAAGGTGGATCGAAGCAGATTCAATCATAACTTTCAAAAGGGAGCTGTGTACTTGAAAAGGAGAAAGAACATGGGAGTGGAATTAATTGGATAGCTCTTTCAAAGGTCTCTCACAGGCACAAAGGGTGAATGGTTTATTTCTGTGCTGTATAATTCTATAATTCTATGGAAGATTCCATTTGAATTTTGGTATATGATTACCTCAAAGTCAACTTTGATCTCTAAAATTATACCAACCACAGAGTACATTTATTATCACCAAACTTTGATCCTGTGCAATGCTATATCTGCAGCATATGTGCAAAGGTAGGATTTAAAATATTACTGGCAATTAGCGAAGCTCTCATTCTAGCTTCAAAAAGGTCAAATGGGATGGGTTAAGCTAAAAGAGGGAGATAAAAATTGATATATTAATTCAGCAAAGTTATAGAGGCTTTAATTTTGCAAGTAACTGAATGAACCTCCATCTCCTTCACCCGCTTGCGAGAATTTTCTGAGCATATTCACCAAGATGGTGTGGTACAGACCAATGGCTCTCAGTTCCTAATTCTGGTCTATACTTCGTTGGCTGATCTCAACCAGGACAGCAGTGGAGGTGCCTCATGATAATGAGGGAGAGGAAATAAAGATTAGCTACTTTTCCTGGCTTGAGTGCTGTTCAGTAACTCTTGTTGGAAGGTACACATTTGTTCATGTTGCTGGAGGACAAGACCACATTTAACTGAGGATGCTCTTCCTCATCCAGTAGCCTGTTGGCACTCACTGTGTTAGCTTACACATGAAAAATGGGACTGGAAGGTGATTGATTCTGTGACATTTTGCTTCTCCATGAGTCAGCAGCTTCAGGAGGAAAGGACAAGGTTAGAACAGATAAAAAGTTACTGTTAGAAGAGCCGATTTGTACTTGGTAGTTGGAAAAATACTTTTTGCTAACCAGATTGTGGAAATAATGTTACAGGGCAAATCTTTATGATTTACAAAGTGTAAAGCCATAAATTCACACTAACTCTAACCTCCAATTAATTCAAGATTGATATAATCATTATTGATAGTTTTGTTTATCTCCAGCTTTCTTCTGAAGTCAGTGACTATCATTGGGCAACGTCATACATCTGAGCAAGTATCTACACTTCAAACTGTCTTTCCTCCTGCTGTGTAATTGTAGCATTTCCTGAAATGCTTTTATTTGCATTTTCCTTCTTCAAAATCAACTTTTCTCTTTATTAAAGAAGCAAATCACCAAAGATATTCCCCACAGTATCTGAGATAATGCACTGTTTTATTATGGCATGAATAGAAAGAAAGAACTTGCATTTATATGATGCCTTTCATGGTATCAGGATGTCTCAATGCACTTTACAACCAATGAAGTACTTTTGAATTGGAGTCATTGTTGCAATGTACGAAGCCCAACAGCCAATGTTTACACAGCAAGCTCCCACAATCAGAAATGTGACAATAATTGGAGAAACTATTTGAAGTCATATTGGTTGAGAAATAAATATTCACCAGGACACCAGGTGGATGTTCCTTGTCATGGGATCTTTTCTGTCAGCCTGTGAGGTCAAACGGGGACTTAGTTTATCATCTTATCAGAAAGACATAACTGGTGCTCAAGTCTCTGGTGTGGGACCAACATTAACCACAAACCTCTGACTATAGACAACAGCCCCATTAATCCATGGAATACATGGGCTAGACCGTAAATTCCAACCAAAAGTCAATGGACATTTTGCTGTGTTGCCAAATTTTCTGTCCCACCTGTGACAGGTCCCGCGGTGGGCGGAACTGGAAAATCCCAGCCAGTGAATTGGATGGCATTAAGATGCAGCTGTTTGGAACTGTGTGTTGCTTTAAGGCTGAAAGGCCTAATTTTACTGTCTTCCTTGGGTCGATTAGATAGGGCCTGGGGTTAATTAGATGTCATGAGGAAATGACTGGCTTTCTTTTTATGTTATTATTTGAATTGCAATGTAGAATGTTGCACATGTGATGTTTGAAATACAACATATATGATACAAAACTGTATAAAAGTATTTTTCAAAAAGGAAATATCCCAACTCTGTAACTGTACACTTGAAATTAAGCATTGAAATTGCTCTTGTGGTGAAGTGAGTGGGTGAAACTGTGGCAGCTGAATTTCAATGAAGATAAGTGTTAGGTCATCCATTTTGGACTAAAAAAAGATAGATTCAAGTACTATTTAGATGGTGAAAAGCTTGCGATGGTAGAGATCCAAAGAGGGGACCATTTATATTCTACAATATTGCAGTCAGCCTTAAAAATAGTTAAAATATTAAAAGAACTGTTAAGCTTTATAATTGAAAGACTCAAATATAAATGGAAAGAGTTTTGCTTCACCCATGCAAAATGCTCATTTTGCCACAACTGGAATACTATGTATAGTTCTGGGCACTGCACCTTAGAAAGGATATATTGACCTTTGAGGGAGGGTAGTCGGTTAATCAGAATATTACCAGGACCACAAGAGTTAGAGATTATGAGGAGACATTGCAGAAACTTGGCTTCTATTTAGCGGAATACACAATGTTAAGGGGCAATTTATTTGAGATTTTTTAAAATTTTGAAAGGATTGGATAGATAGAGAGAAATATTTTTGCAGATCATTCAGAAGTTAGGAAACACTTCTTCCTACCAAGGATGGTTGAAATATGGAACTCTCCCCCATAAAAAGCAATAATAGATGCTCATTCAGTCAATGATTTTAAATCTGAGATTGACGACATTTTCCCAATCCAGGGTGTAGAAGGATATGGAGCTGAGGTGAGCGGATGGAGCTAGGACACAGACAGCCATAATCTCATTGAATGGTGGAATAGGATCAGGCCCAGGTTGAGTGGCCTATTACTGTCTCTATGGCCTGAATTTTATGCTCTCCCGTTAGCGGGTAAGTGTGAAATTGCATGGATGGTCTTCCCACTGAGTTCACGCCTACCCCAATCTCTTAGCAATATTATGCTGGGGCGGGTGAGGCCTTGGATGGGCTGCCTGCCCTTGCCCCTGTTGAGACCCTTAAGTGGCCAATTATTGACCATTTAAGGGCCGTTTCTCAATTTTTAGGCTGGCAGGAGGAATACTGGGTGTCAGGGAAGCCCAAAAATATTTGGTTTTAGGCTTCGGGTGGAAAGTGGGTGTGGGGTGCACCCCCATCAGAAGCTCCCTTTTAACTTTGGGCGCCCCTCCTTAAGGTCCGGTAACCGCTGGTAACTGTCTCCCCTGACATCCCAATCCCCCAATATCCACCCACCACTTTCTAGCTTTCCTACTCTGAGACCACCAAAACTTTCCTTTGCCTGGAATCTCAGGACTTAGGGCGGAATCATCCCAAATTTGCACTAAGTGCAGGACCTGGCTGGTAAAACAAGGAAACACGCCGTTTCGAAGGAGGAGAGTCTCTCATTTGCTCACCATGCCAGCACCTCACCACTTCATTATGCCGGGCACCGTATTTAAAGTGCAGCTGCATGCACACCTCTTCATGCTTCCAGCACACAACTGCTGCACAGAAGATAGGAGGCCCCAAAAGGCAAAAAGACTGCAGTCCCTTGCTTCCGTGACGCATCCCTTGAGCATCTTTTGAACACCGTGGAGGCCTGTCTTGATGTCTTCTACCCCCACTCTGGCCACAGGATGAACAGCTGCATCACCAATCCAGCATGGGAGGCGATGGCAGTGGTGGTCAGTGCTAATGCCCTGCAAAAGAGGACACCCACCCAGTGCCGCTACAGGATGACTAGCCTCACCCATTCTGCCAGGATAACTCACTCATTTCATCACTCTCAACTCACACATTCACAAAGCCATCACACATCCACAGGGTCTCACACGCCGAGGGACAACACCACTAACTCTCGCACACAACCTCACATCTCCATCAGGCTCATACCCTCTCAGCTCACGTCATCCTCTCCATGGCTTTGCTCACCACACAAACATTCCACACAGTGCCGTGTGTGCTGCTCACACTCTCTACATCTGATGCCGCACAAGAGAAGCCTGCTCCCATCAGCAGGAGAGGTCCCAGACTGGTGGTGGAATGCCCCACATTTGGCCCCACACTCACTTTGAGAATGTGCCATCGCACTGATTGGTGAGGAGTGGACCGTGCCTGCGGGGTCGGTGAGATGGGTGGCGAACACCCTCGTGAGGATCCTGCACCACATCATCCCCCTCTCAATGCAAATGTGAGTGCTCTCTCTCTTCTGCTTTTAACTCCTCTGACAAGCACTAATTATCTCTACTTTGGTTCACAGGGAGCTTTGCCAAGTGACCGAAACCCTCAGCTAGTCAGTGCCTCAGATCCTCCAGGTCTTCACCTCCAGCCAAGAGGGCACTTCCTCCAATAAAGAGCTGGATATAAGCAGCCTGGAAGACCAGTCATAGCACGTACCCACACCCTGCACCAGCAAAGAGACACACACCTCAGTGGGACCTAGATCTAAAGCAGGCTCGGATTCACAATCTGGTGGTCACCGCATGGACAAGCATCTGCGGCAGTAGGAGGCAGGTTTGGCTGAGCTCTCTGGCTCTCAGAGGACTGCTGGGGAAGAGGCATCTATGAGGCCCGAGTCAGATGACGTGCTTTTGGATTTGGTCTTCCAACTCATCCTGGAGAGTCAGCAGAAAGTGGGAACATCATGCAGAGCTGTTGGACATTGTCATGACTCAGTGGGGATAGTGTACTGCAATATTAAGCTCCACTGCTCCCCTAGCTGCAACAAATGTGAAAAGTTTGATCAGACCATCTAATTGTTTAATTTATTTTAACAGAATACGAGCACCAGGCTTTTAAATTGTTTATTGAACAAATTGTCTTTAACCAGTGGCAAAAAAAAGAAATATGAACTGCTAACTTCCAGCTCTTAACCTAAACTCTACCCCTTCTTAAATCCCTATACACACACATACAAGACACATAAGACACACAAAAACATGGATTTTAAGAGCAGGATAAAACAGTTCAATAGCACCAATTCCAGAGTACAGGATCCGATGGATTGATTTTGATTGATGTCTTCCAAATTCCTTTCAGTTCTTTGTTGAAGACACGAGGTGTTCTTCCCAGCACTTTCAGTCTTTAGTTCACTGGTTGAGCATTTTCTTTTCAATGTCTCAAACGGTGATTTTCCCCTTTTCCTCTTGACAGGGATTTTTCAGAGAGAAAGCAGGTTATAGAGAAATGGGGAAAAAAACAGCTAGCTATTATTGTAGAATTACTGGAATCTTATACACACAGGGGAAAGAGGTTTTAGATCTTTTCTGTTTGTAGGCTCGGAGATTTTCCTTCTACTGTACTGCTGTCACACAAACCCTGGTCACCTGGTTAGGAGCCAGTTAAAATGTTGTTGCCAGGCACTTCTCTGTTAGACCAGACTCCTCCTCGGCACTGTCCTGTCTTTCATGGCACACTCTGTTCCAGGACAGCAACATTCTATATATCCCTCACACTCTTCCAGTGGACAGGTCTTTCAAACTGCAGCCATTGTAATTTTAATCCACAGTCCAACAGAAATAAAAAGATATGTTCTTTACAGGCACCCTCAACAGAGTGGCATGTGAGTCAGAGGAGTGCGTATGCCTGCTCTCTGATGAAGTGGTGCCCACATGTTAGAGTTTGGAGGTCTCCATGGGGTGGATGGCGGGTGCCATGGAGACCCCTGGTCCAGCAGAGTATGGAGATGTGTGCAGACCTGCACCCCAACACGGGATCCATGGATAAGTTCCTGCAGTAGCAACACAAGAGGGAAATGGGGCACCTCGACATCTCTGCATGTGCTCCTTCCCCTCAAGGTGTCATCCCAGGGCCCCTGGGTACCCGAAAGTGGCGGTCATCCACACAGGAATCTCAGAGGCTATCCTCTCCCTCAAAGTCCCCTTTGCTTGTGAGACCCTGAACCTCATCCTCTGTCACCGCAGAGGTAGCAGCTGGCCAACAAATGATTCTGGAGGGAGAAGTGTGTGTGTGTGGCAGGGCCTTTCGGAGCCTCGTGCAAGCACTCTCCCATGCATGCGGATCCTTGCTCTATCACACTTATCTCACTGTCCTGAGCATTTTCATTGCTGCCTGCTCAGGTTCTCTTTCGGTTGTCAATCTGAGCCTTTCCCATTCTTCAATGAGACCATGTCAGATCTGAGACCTAATTCCAAATATCCATATCCCTTAATACCGTTGGTTAACAAAATATATCAATCTTAAAAATTAACAATTAACCTAATATCAATTGGCATTTGCAGAAGTGAGTTCTAGATTTTTACCACCCTTTTGTGTTGAAGTGCTCCCTAGCTTCACTCCTGGATGGCCTGGTCTCATATTTAGACTGCCCCCGAGTTCTAGACTCACCACCCAGCAGAAATGATTTCTCTCTATCTACATATCAATTCCCCTTAATACCTAGAGAACTTTGATCAAATCACCCAGTAGCCTTCTAAATTTCAGAGACTATAACCTTAGTTTGTGTCATAAATAAAAACAAAAAATACTGGAAATACTCAGCAGGTCAGGCAGCATCTCTGGAGAGAGAATCAGCATTTCAGGTCAATGACCTTTGATCAGAACAGCTTTGTGTCATCTCTGCTCATAATTTATTTCTCGGAATCCAGATATAATCCTGGTAAATCTTTCTTGCACACAGGAGATTTGTGCGAAAATATTTCTTTTTCCTTAATTTCAGAAGCAGAATGAAAGGAGTTTGGACTTTGGGCATTTAATCCCCTCTGGTAGGGCACTGGTTAACGCAGTCAAGTGAAAATATCTTGATGTATGCTCTTTTAATACAGCTGTGGGAATTTTATGTAAATGCATTAACTAGTGCACTACCAAAGAAATTACACTGCTTATTTATTTCTCTGGTGTCCTTGCACCCTAAGGGAGATTTTTTTGAAGTTGAGTGCTTTACAGTGCGATGATTAATTAAACTTTCTTCGTGAAATTGTAATGAGATTTTGCCTGCAAACGTGTCACAATTCATAACCTTTAAAGAACCACAACTTCACAAGAAGTTCCTCTGCTTGAGTGATTCAAAAGTATTTAAATGTGAGAGTAGGAGTACAAAGAATATCTCCTCGAAACTAATGCTAATGGCTTTATTGTTGACAGTTGTTAAATCAAATGAAAACCTTTCATTAAAATCATTTTAGAAGGTTTTTTAATGAGCAGCACCCACGGTGCTGTTTAGAATAAATCTCTCATTTTCCCGTGAGTCTTCTTTCTCTGTCACACAACATCCTCATCAGTGGGTAGGCTGCAACTCCTCAACGAACTACTCGTTCTCTGATTCTCTCTGTTTTCTCTCTGTTCTTCTCTATTTTCTCTCCATCATCCTGTCTTTCAATTTTTGTCTTTCTCTTTCTCTCCTTTCTCTAGATTTTTTTCCTCCCTCATCCCCTTTCTGACTCTCTCTCTCTCTCGGCTTTCTCTCTCTACCCTTCTGTATTTCCTCTTGATCATTCTGTCTTCTTTGTATTTTTGTCTTTTTCTCTCTCTTCTTTCTTTGGATTTTTCCTTCCCTCATCACCTTCCTTATTCTCTTGCTCTCTCTCTATCCTTCTGAATTTGCTTTCTATCCTTATGCCTTATTCCTATTTTTGTTTTTTTTCTCTCTCTTTTCCCTGGATTTTTCCCTCTCTCATCCCTTCTCTCCTTCTCTCTGTTTTCTTTCCATCCTTCTGTATTTTCTCTCCCTCCTTTCTCTAGATTTTTTCCTCTCATCCCCTTTCTATCTCTTTTTTTGCTCTCTCTTCCTGTCTCCCTCATTCCTTTTTCTCTCTTTGACTATTTACCATTCCCAATAGTGGCAATCCAGTGGGAAACAATGAAGCTGAATACTGGCTTTGCCAATGATGCTTTCAGACACTGGAGTGACTTTGGATTCTTCTTCCTCCCTCAGAAATAAAACAAGCACACACAGTAATAAAAGTCATCCTGAGGAAGGTTCCTTCACAGTGAGTGAAGATGAAAAATAAATGTGGTGAAATGACAGATCACACTATTTGAATGTTATATTGTGAAACCTGAACAAAATACTTTTTGTGGCTAGATAATCTACTGTGTAAAGATAACCAGAATAGAAAGGGGAATCAATGTTTAACACCAAACATGTTGCTGTGGGATCCAAAGTTTTCACTGAATGTGCAGAAGCTGATGGAAGCGATGGCTTTCAATTTCCATATCAAATCTGAATATTTCAATTTTAGCCTGTCACTGAGTTCAAGTGCAGCTGCCTGTAATACTGCTGTACTGCCAGGTGAAGGCAGTGTAAACCAAGAAACAGTTTATTCAAGGTGAGTGGTGCAGACATGCACTCACTGACAGGCCCATTCCAGATTAACAACCAACCCATATATTCCTCTCTACATTAATCTTAGTGAAAAAAAGATATTAGTAGAAGTGGTAACCCAAACTAGAATTAACTGATGATGCATTAAGGGAATTATGGAGAAACTTTGAGATTATGGGGATACTTTTAACCTAATTTGCTCAGTAGGACACTGTTTTCTGCAACACCCAGTTCTACTTGGCAAAATATAAAGTAAAAATCAGAGGACTGATCTAATTGTGTCAGATCTGGCTGGGTGGGTTAGGTTAAATTTATGCTGTGTGAAGTTTAAAATGCCTTTTTTGAAATCCATGACTGTTGCTAAAGTAATGAAATTTGTCTTGTATTGCAGTCTCATTGAGCTCGATTTTACTCTGGAAATTGACAGCAGTGCCTGAATTGAATTTGCTTGAAAGAGGAGTAAATTTAAAGTTTGTGCTATAGCAGAAAAGCAAACAAGCACATTCATATAGAATTTTCCATGTCTCTTGCAGGGCACAAGGCACTTCACAATGAATGAACTAGTTATGAAGTGTAGCTACTCTTATCATTATAGGCAAATACAGCAGCCAATTTGCACACTTAGCTCCATAAGGGGAAAATGAGGTATAACAATGGTTCATTTGTTTTGGAGTTGTTGGATGATATTGGCCAGGATGCTCGGAAGGCTCCCTCGCTCTTCTTCAGGTCACCTTTTAAAATGACGTGACCCCCAAGTGGGTCTCAGTTTAATGCCCCACATGAAAGACAGCACTCTTGGCAATGGAGCGCTTCCTCATTACTGCTTTGAAGTGTCAGACGAGATCATGTCCGAAGCTCCTGGAGGGGGCGGTTTTACGTGTTAGCTTCACCAATTAATTTCAGTTATCAAGCATCATTCATTAGCATAAAGTGCATGCTGCAAAAATAACTGTGAACAAAATAGTATTAAGTACAGGTCCCATGCCACTGCAGTTGTTGCTTGCTAACTGCTCATTAACCATTATTTATTCCCATTTCAACCACGAGTCAAAGTGGTTGATAAAGCTTGTATTATGGGTGCATCTGCTAGTCTCGTACAGTTATTTGCAACAGGACAGTTGCAGCAGCCAGTCCAATGCTGGACCTGTTGCTGGAGGAGGAGAATGAGCAGGAGACCGTGACCGTGTCACGTGTTGAAGACTGCATTCTGTAGCAATGACACTGAACCGTACAGATTACATGAGATGAAATCTTACTAAAGAAAGGGAACTCTACACTCCACTGTGTGTTCTGATGTGCACATTGAATCGCTTCGTTAGCTGCAGATTCTGAACCAGATGTCACCTTTCAGATAATCTGAGAATAAATTGTAGCTGCAAGCTACAGTGCTTTTTTATAACCAGTGGAACCATATTGTTTCTCTTGGAGAAAGATGTTCAGGATTGCTTAAAACAAGGAACTTGCATTTATATATCCTCTTTCATGACTTGAGGATGTTCCAAGGTGCATTTGAAGTGGAGTCACTGTTGTGATGTGTGAAACGCAGCAGATGGTTCTTCCCTTTCTCCTGCAGGGATAGAAATCAACAGTCACCAAAATGGGCAAAGCGAGAATAAGTGAAGCATCTCAATTCAGGACAATGCTTTCCTCATCCATATTCCAGGAGGGACCACCAATTCTTGCCCAATTTTCCAATCTCTGACCCAGGGCTAATTGTTGTAGTAGTACTGATTAACTCCAGTAGTAACATCATAACCGAAGAGCTTTAGGGACAGGATTTGGCCATAAGGAAGTAAGAAGTAGGGTCAGGAGTTGACCACATGGCCCCTCCAGCCTGCTCCGCCATTCAATACAATCAAAGCTCATCCGCCTCAATGCCACTTTCTTGCCTGCTCCCCACTTCCCCTCATATCCCAAGAGACTAAGAGCAGAATTTTGCTGTTGGCGAGCAGGGGGGCGGGGCCCACTCGCCGACGCGTAAAGTGACGCGGGATGATGTTGGGCGGAACCCCCGACGTCATCCCACCCCATTTAAATTTTCAGGAAGGCAGAATCAGCTGTGCACCCGCCGACCTGTCAATGGCCAATTGAAGCCATTGACAGGATCATTTAAACAATTAAAGGTTGGCGGGCAGTCCAGGAACTCTGGCAGCAACTAGAAAAAATATGAAACCTCATCCACCGGTGGGATGAGGTTTCATGTAGGGTTTTAAAAAATGTAATAAAGTTATAGTGTAAATTATGAACATGTCCGATCTCATTGTCACATGAGGGTGACATGTTAGGGAATTTTCTTTTCTATTTTTAATCTTTTTCAAAGTGCAAGCGATCTCCCTGAGGCTGTACTTAGTCTCAGGGAGATGTGTGCTCTTTCGTGTGCTTGCGCAAAAGAGCGCATTCTCGCTTTTGGGGAAACCCCCTGCCCACACAGGAAGCACACAGCGCTTCACGCCAGACATTACGCTGTGTGGGCCTTAATTGGCCCGCCCACGTAAAATGGTGGTGTGGCCCGCTTCTCCAGTGGGGATCAGCTCCTCGCCCGCCAGAGATTGGATCGGGTCCGCCCGCCCGACAGACAGAAAATCCTGCCCCAAGTCTCTCTATGTCAACCTTGAGTATACTTAACAATGGAGCATCCACAGTCCTCTTACATTGGGAATTCGAAAGATTCACAACCCTTTGAGAAAAGAATTTTCTCCTCATCTTGGTTCTAAGTGAATGATCTCTTATCCTGTGACTGTGCACTTGTGTTCTGGGTTCCCAGCAAGTGGAAACAACCTCTCAGTGTCTACCCTGTCAATGTCCTTCAGAATCTTGTACATTTCAGTGAGATAGCTTGTCATTCTCCTAAAGTCTAGAGAGTATTTAAATGTTGCACATCTTTTAAAAAATATTCTGCTTTCCTACTCTTCCTACCTTACATTTCCCTACATTATACTCTAGCTGCCACCTTGTTGTCCATTCACTTAACTTGTCTAACGTTCCTTGCAGACCCATTGTGTCCGCCTCATGGTTTACATTCCAACCTAGCTTTGTGTTGTCAGTGAACTTAGATACATTACTCTTGGCCTCTTCATCTTAGTTATTAATGTAGATTCTAAATAGCCAACCTCCCAGCTTTTTGTCCCTTAAGTTTCTCTGATACTTATTCTCTGCTGATATTATTTAAAGTTTCTTAGAAAGGGATCAACCCTTAAAATTTCCTCACTTGCCAAATTCCCTGGGTTAAGTGCTCTGTCTCAATGTATTCAGTTGAGCTGGAGTTTGTGCTACTGACTTCGTGCAACAGAAAAACCTCTTGTATTTATGCTAGCTGAAATTCCAGAGACCTGAGTCAGGCCCTGATAGCTAGGGTACCAGTTCTAACTCGCTACCTAATTAACTAACTAGCTACCTCGAGCAGGAAACTTGTTTATTGCTGACTGAAAGAGACTAATGTTACAGTTAAGTTAAGTGCAAATTTGACTAGATTTTAGAAAATCCTTAAAATTTCCTCAACCCTGAAAAGTTCCTCACTTGCCAAATTTTCCAAGTTATGCACTCTGTCTCGCAGTACTCAGTGGACCTGGACTTAATGCCATTTACTTCATGTTTCAGCAAAACCTCCGGTTTCCTGCCTTTGCTATATATGTCTAGATGCCCTCACCAAACAAAAATCTACCACAGTTTGAAAACTCCAAATCTCCCCCAAACCACCCAAAGATTTTTTGGGGTAAAGTTCCAAGTTTCTCCTACCCTTTATAAGAAAAAAATGCTTTTAGATTTCTCTCCTGAATGATCTAGCTCTAACTTAAAGATTGCGCCCAGTTGGTCTGTACTGTCCGACCAGAGGAAACAGCTCTTCTCGACAAATGGCCTACTTCTGCTCCTATTTTGTATGTTTGTATGTACCCTAGCAAATCCTTAAATGTTTAAGGATAGTTTACTTGCTGTAGGGCAAATATGCAGCCTTATTGGTTTATGTGGTCTGGTGTAAGGCATCAAGCAAAATCCAAGCGCTTTGTCCATAGCAATACAGCAAACAACATTAATAAAAACAAAAAACTGCGGATGCTGGAAATCCAAAACAAAAACAGAATTACCTGGAAAAACTCAGCAGGTCTGGCAGCATCGGCGGAGAAGAAAAGAGTTGACGTTTCGAGTCCTCATGACCCTTCAACAGTTCTGTTGAAGGGTCATGAGGACTCGAAACGTCAACTCTTTTCTTCTCCGCCGATGCTGCCAAACCTGCTGAGTTTTTCCAGGTAATTCTGTTTTTGTTCAGCAAACAACATTGGTAGACCTACAACAACGAACTAGATAGAATCGTCACACTGCACCAGAAAACTTAAATAACAGCAACATCTTGCATTTATATAACATTTTTAATGCAGCAAAATGTGCCAGGGCATTTCACAAGAGCATTATCAAACAAAATTTGACACTGAGCCGCATTAGGCAATATCAAGGCAGATGACCAAAAGCTTTGGCAAAGAGGTTGGTTTTAAGGAACGTCTTAAAGCAGGAAAGCAAGACAGTAATGTGGAGAGGTTTTGGAAGGGAAGAGCTTCGTACCTAAGCAGCTGAAGGCATGGTCACCAATGGTGGAGCAATTACAAAAGGCCAAAATTGGAGGAGGAATGCAGCGATCTCAGAAGATTGTAGGGGGTTATGGAAATAGGGCTGAGGCCATGCAGAGAGCTAAAAACAAGGGTGAGCATTTTTAAAATAGAGGAACCAATAAAGAAGAAATCTCTTCATTTAAATTATTTTGATTGCAAAATATCATTCATTTATGTAGTTAAAATTGATTTGTATGTCAAATTATTATACATAGATAATAAGATAGAATAGAAGAGTTATTGGATGAACTAGGTAAGTCTAAGCACTATTTGAGGTGCTGTCTTTTGGAAGAGAATTGGACTGGGTGAAAGAATCTATGTTACATTTGGAAGCAAAGTGAGGGGAGTTCTCAGTTGCAAAGCAATTGAAAAGTGCGTGTTTATAATTTTTGGTCTGCAAAGGAATGAAAGCAATCATCTCCTCACAACACTTTCATCTTTCAGTTTGGGTAGCTATCTGTAACTGGAGTGAATGCAATTTGTGAAATTGAAAAGTTTTCCAATTTCAAATAATTGCAAAGAGGCATGTTGAACATATGCCACTTACAGCTGGACCTGCTAGAGCGCATCAATCCAATTCAGTCATGTATTTACTTTTTCTTAATCCTACCTTATGTTTCTTGTCGATTGAAATCCCCTCATTTGTATTCAATAAAGAATGACTTGCAAGAAACAATAGAGATTCTAATACTATTATCTGCAATCACGCAAAGCCAGGACTTCAAAACTTTGAAAGCTTCATCAAAGAATAATTTAAGCATACTCACAATCTTAGCAGTTTATTACAGTTAAATCAAATTTGATACCCTCACTTATAGCAAAACCTCAAGAGAGTTTCAGAGGGGTGGGGCAGGGGAGTACTGTTATTAAATTATTGAGAACAATAACAAGGTCAGTTCAGTGCTTGGATTTAATGATTTAAGTGGGAGTCTCTGCATATTTATGAAGACATATCCTGATTTCACAATGTAGGATTGCATCAGTTAATTCCTTTACACTCCACATTGGTTTAGATTTCTCTTGTGGTCTGTCTTTCATTGCTTTAGGCATAGTTGTAGATCAATGCTTAATAACGAAATCACAACATATCACCATTTGTGAAATGTTGGCCAAGCCTCTGTTAATCCTTTTCAAGATTACCAGGAATTATTCCAGATCAAGCTAACCTGACAGAAATTCCCCAGCCATACTCTATTGATTAACCAACAGAACATACATTACCTCTCAATCACACTTCTGTCTTGCATTGTATTGCAGAACCAAATGACAACCATAATCAACACAAATTGATTTTAATGTTAAGTCTGTGGGTTTTTTTTGCCCATGCACCTTTTTCTGTGCTCCTGATTTGTCAGGGTTCCAAGATGTCAGCGGACCAAGACAAAGAGCAGGCAACCCTCTCCTTGAATAAAATTGCTACCTTTACCCAATGTGTGCCACTGCCTTGGCATGCATCACAGGTGCACTCACCATTCAGAAGATGAGGCTGGGGAAAAGGTGGCAAAAGCTTTTGAATTTTCAAGGGTCAAAACTGATGGATCTTCTATTGCTTGGTGCATCTCTAATCTATATCCTCCACTTCGCGGTCCATCTCTCTACTACATCCTGCCCATGTCAGTCCACCTATGTGCTTAATTTTGCTTGGTTGGTGTCAAAATGTAAGTTGTGTTTTTGATGGAAGTTATGCTTTGCTGTGTTACATTCAATTAGGTTGGAAATATTTTAACAAAGGCAATAACCCATGTAAAATATACAGCTGAACATCTCTGCTAAAATAGCAGACCAAGGAATTTGCCACCACCGTGTTACATGAATATCCCGAACAGAACTTGCAAACCCTTGTTTCTTTTGAAGCTTGCTGGAAGTATATTTATTTTTGCTGACATCTGGTGAATCAATCAGTAAGAGGCATTTGTTGATATGAGAAAAACATGGAAAAGGAAAATTGAGCTACAATGGTTGAAAAATCTGATAGTGCCTGTTTAAACCCTGTCAAAGTTGCAAGTTCCACCTACTGTTTCATATGTGATTCTAGTTCTGTGTGTGGACATGTGACAGAGATAGGATTTTAAATGGCTTGACACATATAAAGGGAGTAAGTTATTCCAGTGTAACACATTACACAATGCCACTGCTCTCATGGAAACAACACTGATATGTATCACCTTGCTTGAGGAATAGTCACATCTGTTGAATCAAGGCCTCAATTGCTTGTCGGCTTAAATCTGCATGAGTGAATTTGTGTGCGTGCAGCCCATTCCATCACGTCATCATTTAATCATAATGCAAGCCATTGTGTTTAGTGTATCATTATGATGTGATATGCACAATCTAGAATTGGACCAACTTAGAGTTATACGATAGCACTCCAAGTAACAGCAATTATTTAGGTTTGGTGCTCCAAAGCAATACTTTTGATTCTAGGACTTTCTTCTTGGTACCTGATTTTCTGTCTATGCTTGAAACTGTCCTTGACCATATGGATGGTAAATAAATCAAAACCATTTAATAGCTTTGCTTTCTGCAGCGTATGTGCCTGACATTTCATGAAAAGATACAGAAGTTTCCAAAATAATTTACGTGAATAATGTATGAGGATTGAATCTTGTACTCTGCTTTTCCCCTTTGTACAGCTGATTTGAACCTGTTCTCACTGGATATGAAGCACTTAGATTAGAACAGGAAGATAGGATGTGATGAAGTGGGTTATAATCCTAGTTCCTTTCTAATCTCAGATCAGGCATACTCCTCAGATGATTACTTTCACTTAAGGTTGAGAAAGACAGACCTCACAGACACTTGAACAGGTCTGAAGAGTTGATCTAACCCTTCCAGACAGAAAGGAACCAGCAGAGAATACTACCACCCTCCAGATAGCCTTATTAACAAGTGTTAGCCAGGTTATAACAACCCAGATATTATAAGGGTCTGGGCATCTCTCCTCAATAACGTACCTCCCCATTGTGGAGTGTACAGAGACGTGTTCTCGAGTTTGGATGCAGAAGACTATATAAGACAATATATTTTCTAAACCAGATCCATGCTTGTTAAAAAACTGAACATGTAATTTACATTTGATGGAAAACTCTATCACAAAGTTAATAGCTCAGGAAAAGAAAGTATAATCCAATTTCTAATTGAGAATCCAACTTTTAAGTCTAAATAATGTTTATTGCAGTAAGATATTAAAGATATCCATCAACATTTAAAGTGGCATTTACCTTAAATCCCTAGGTAGGAAGCTACAGAGTTTAGTGAAGTACCTCTATCCCAATTAAGGGGAGAACTATTATTGCTGCACCACAATAGTTAACTTTTAGCATGAGAAATGCTCAGGTGTGATTTCTCACAAGGATGTGGACCAAACATGCAATTCAAAATTAGTGTCTCATTAGTTGAAAATAAACATTCTGTTAGGCAAGCTGAAAAGGTTTAGCTTAAGCATTCCATTGGAACAAATTAATTTCCAGGGTCCTGGGAAAAATGCACCGATAAGCATCTGCATTGAAATTAATTTCTGTTTTCTGTTTTGAATCGCCTTGACATGATCCCTTCAGCTCACAGCCTGAACCTTGAACCCAACGTTTGACAGCAGAGGGAAGATGGTTTAACTAATTTCAACACCTTGGGTTTTAGAATGTAACATGCCTTCCATTGCACCAGTAAGATACAAAAAAACCTTTGATTTGTATGAGGTCCTTCACAAACGCAGGACATCCCAGCACTTCACAGCCAATGAAGCACTTTAGAAATGTAGTCACTATTGTGGTATAGTAAATGTGGCAGCTAACTTGTGCATGGCAAGTTCCAACAAATAGCAATGTGATAATGACCATAATCTGTTTTTGTGATGTTGATTGGGGGATTAATATTGGCCCAGGACACCAGGAAAAACTCCTCTGCTCTTCAAATAATATTTTATGTTCACCTGAGAGGGTAGGCAAGCCTTGGTGTAATGTCTCAACTGAAAGACAGCACCTCCAACAATGCAAGACATCTGCAGTACTGCAATGGTGCGCATCCCAAATTTATAGAATTTTCATTCTGCTGCATCACTTGCTAACTTTTCTCTTCAGCTCGTTTGAAATATCTATTTTATTTACTTATACTTTCCTTTATCTCCATCTATTTGACAAGATACCACACAGAAGACTACTAAAGTTGAGTCATGTGAGATTAGTATGCAGATTTAGATCCAAGGAATTAATTGAATCTTCACAGACAGAAGTTGCATGGTTGTGATCCTGCATGAGAACTCAGAGAGATCAGTGTTATGGTTGTTGCTCATCAAAAACTTCATCAGTAATCTGGATGAAGACAATATATTCATGAATGATAGAAACGTGTTCATGGCCAGGATTTCCGGGTCGGCGAGCAGGGGGGCAGGGCCCGCTTGCTGATGTGTAAAATGGATGATGTCGGGCAGAACTCCCGACGTCACCCCGCCCCATTTCAATTTTCAGGTAGGTGGGGGCTCAGCACAATCAGCTGTATGCCCGCCTAGCTGTCAATGGCCAATTGAGGCCATTGACAAACTCAGTAATGTAATCAATGGACCGCTCATCCAACCTTAAGGTTGTGGGCAGGCCAGGAGCCCTGGCGGGCATTAGAAAAAGCATGAAACTTCATCCGCGGGCGGGATGAAGTTTCATGTAGGCTTTAAAAAATGTAATAAAAGTGTCTTTGAAAGTGATGGACATGTCCCAACTCATGTGACTGTGTCACATGAGGGGACATGTCAGGGTAATTTTTTTTTTCTATTTTTAAGATTTTTTAGTGTGGAGCCGATCGCCCTGAGGCAGCACTTAGCCTCAGGGAGATGAGTGCACTCTTTCGTGCGCATGCACAAAAGAGCGCACTCTTGGCTCAGAGAATCCCCCCGCCCAGGACCTAAATGAAAAATATATTGAAAGCTGATCTACATTTTCTATGAGAATGGGCCTGCATCTGTCAGATGTCTTTAAATACAGATAAAATAAGAACATAAGAAATAGGAGCAGGAGTAGACCACATGGCCCCATCGAGGTTGCCCTGCTATTTAATGATCTTGGGCTTCAACTCCGTTTTCCTCCACGTTGGCCATATCCCTTAATTCCCTGAGAGACAAAAAAATCTGTCCATCCCACCCTTAAATGTATTCAATGATGGACCATCCACAACCTTCTGGATTAGAGAATTTCAAAGATTCACAACCTTTTGAGTGAAGTAATTTCTCCACTTCTCAATCCTAAATGATTGGCCTCTTATCCTGAAATTATCCCCCGCGTTTTAGATTCCCGACCAATGGGAATAATCTCTCAGCATCCACCCTATCAATCCCCTTCAGAATTTTGTAGGTTTCAATGCGATTGCCTTTCATTCTTCAAAACTCCGAGAATATAAGCCCAATTTACTCAGCCTCTTATCATGGGACAACCCCCTTATCCCAGGTATCAAATTAGTGAACGTTCACTGTACCGCCTCAAATGCAAGTATATCCTTCCTTAAACGTGGAGACCAAAATTGCACACAGGTGCGGTCTCTCTAAAACACTGTACAACAGTAGCAAGACTTCTTTATTCTTGTACTCCATTCCCCTTGCAATGAAGGTCAACATGCCGTTTGCCTTCCTAATTGCTTGCTGCACCTGCATGCTAACATTCTGCATTCCTTTTACAAGCACACCCAAGTCTCTTTGAACATCAACACTTACAAGTTTATCACCTTTTAAAAAATATTCTGCTTTTCTATTCTTATGACCATAGTGAATAACTTCACACTTCCCTATATTATACTCCATCTGCTGTCTTGTTGCCCAATAACCTAACCTGTCTATATCTCTTTGCAGCCTTTGTCTTCCCTGCAACTTACCTTTCCACCTCACTTGTTATTGTCAGCAAACTTAGATATATTACTTGCTGCCTCTTCAACTAAGTTATTAATATAGATTGTCAATAGCTGAGGCTAAATGTATTGTTATGCTCTTGAACAAGGGCAAAATTAAGCATGTGCAAAATGTTGCATGCTCAAGGCTGCAGAGTGGGAGAAGGACTTGAATGTCTTAGTGCGTGCATCATTGAAGGTGTGTGATCAGGGCAATGAGGCTATTACAAAAGCAAATAACAGTTAAAATTAAGACAGGAAACACTGTCCTCTGTCGGTCCGAGGCCTTGGTCATGCCTAATCCAGAATGCTCATACTAACATTTATCTAGTGCCTTTCATGACCACAGAATGTCCTAAACACTGAACAGCCAATGAAGTCATAACTTCTGTTATTTGGGAAAAACAGCAGCCAATCTGAGCACAGCAAGTTCCCACAAACAGCGAGGTGATAACGATGTTGCGTGATGTTGGTGGGATAAATATTGACCAGGACACTGGGGACAACTTTCCTAGTCTTCTTTGAAATCGTGCCATGGGATCTTTTACATCTGCCTGAAAGGGCCGAAGGGGCCTTGTTTAAAATATCAATGTCAATCTAATTCCCTAATAGGGAACTGATGGGATTGGTTTGGCTGCCCATTTTACTTTGATCTATATTTTGTGACCTGGGAGAAAATATTTCATCACCTTAAGTTTTACAAGGTGACATTATTCCCTCGAAATTGTGAATGTCACCTTTCCATCCTGATTAATATATTTTTCATACTGTAGAACCTGAGGGCTGATGAAGGACATTCAGGTTTAAATTTAATAGAACATTTAATTAATTTGAAATGCAAGGTTACATTTGGAATATGATTATAATCCTTGAAATTTCTGTTACGGCAGGGAGCCAGAAGCTTGATTTGTGCCCAGAGTGGAGGACCAAAATCTTGGGTAGCCCTTTGAATTTTGATAAAGAGGCCATGGGTAGAATCTTCCTTATATAAACTACCACTCCACCCTGCGCCCAGGAATGATCAGGGGCTTCCTCAGATATTTTACCCATAAAAAGCCTTATCAGAACTCACAAAACAACATTCTGAAAGGCTGAGGCAAGTGACCATGGCAGCTATGTGGCTCAACCTGGAGCCAAAGACACCAATGAAAAAAGTTACTTTTGACCTGGCCCTTTTGGACATTGTGGGGTCTCAGGCAGAACAATTGTAGGCTGTTCCACCTTACAAGAGTGAATTGAAAGGAGCATTGAAATTCCCCCTTGAAAGCACTGATAGCTTTCCCCAGATATATATATGACGCCCATCCCTGGGATTTTGGTGTCAAGTTAACATTGGTGAGGATTCTGTTCCATTGCACTTGGAGTTTGTTTTTAATTTTTTCATGAGATGTAGGTGTCGCTGGCTAGGCCAGCATTTATTACCTATCCTTAATTGCTCTTGAGGAGGTGGTGGTGAGCCGCCTTCTTGAACAGCTGCAGTCCATGTGATGCAGGTACACCCGGAGTGCTGTGAGGAAGAGAGTTCCAGGATTTTGACCCAGCGACAGTGAAGGAACGGTGATATAGTTCCAAGCCAGGATGATGTGTGGCTTGGAGGGGAACTTGCAGGTGGTGGTGTTCCCATGCATTTGCTGCCCTTGTCCTTCTTGGTGGTAGAGGTTGGAGATTTGGAAGGTGCTGTCAAAGGAGCCTTGGTAAGTCACAGCACCGCAGTTTATAGATGATGCACACCACTGCTACTGTGCGTCAGTGGTGGAGGGAGTGATGTTGAAGGTGGTGGATAGAGTGCCAATCAAGCAGGCTGCTTTGCCTTGGAAGGTGTCAAGCTTCTGGAATGTTGTTGGAGTGTACTCATCCAGACAAGTGGAAGTAATTACATCACACTCCTGACTTGTGCCTTGTAGATAGCAGACAGGCTTAGGAGAGTCAAGAGGAGAGTTACTCACTGCAGAGTTCCCAGCCTCTGTTCTGCTCTTGTAACCACAGTGTTTATATGGCTGGTCCAGTTCAGTTTTTGGTCAATGGTAACCCCACCAGGGTGTTGATAGTCAAGGAATCAGTGATGATAATGCCATTAAATTTCAAGGGGAGATGGTTGGATTCTATCTTGTTGGACTTGGCCTTTGCCTGGCACTTGTGTGGCATGAATATAACTTGTCACTTATCAGCCCAAGCCTGAATGTTGTCTAGGTCTTGCTGCATATGGGGATGGACTGCTTCAGTAGTCCAAAAGATGCTGAATACTATGCAATCATCAGCAAACATCACCACCTCTGATCTTATAGTGGAGAGAAGATCATTGATATTGCAGCTGAAGATGGTTGGGCCTGGGACACTACCCTGAGGAACTCCTGCAGTGATGTCCTGGACCTGAGATTATTGATCTCCAATAACCATAAATAACCATCTTCCTTTGAGTTAGGTATGTCTCGAACCAGTGGAGAGTTTTCCCCCGATTCCCATTGACTCGTTTTGCTATGCCTACCTGATGCTATACTTGGTAAAAAGCTGCCTTGATGTCAAAGGCAACCTCTTTTACTTCACCTCTTGTGGCAGAATTTTATGTTCCTCCAGTGGTGCGTGTGTAGGCGGGGTGTGGGGGGCTGGTGGCGAGCGTAAAATTGCTTGGATGGTCTTCCCACTGGGTTTCCACGCTCCCCGACTTCTCTGTAATATAATCCTTGGACAGGCAAGGCCTAAGCCATAAATAAAAACAAAAAACTGCGGATGCTGGAAATCCAAAACAAAAACAGAATTACCTGGAAAAACTCAGCAGGTCTGGCAGCATCGGCGGAAAAGAAAAGAGTTGACGTTTCGAGTCTTCATGACCCTTCCACAGAACTGAGCGAATATAAGGAGAGGGGTGAAATATAAGCTGGTTTAAGGTTGGGGGAGGGGGGTGGTGGGGGGAGAGAAGTTGGGGGGTGGTGGTGTGGTTGTAGGGACAAGCAAGCAGTGATAGGAGCAGGTAATCAAAAGATGTCACAGACAAAAGAACACAGAGGTGTTGAAGGTAGTGATATTATCTAAACAAATGTGCTAATTAAGAATGGATGGTAGGGCACGCAAGGTACAGCTCTAGTGGGGGGGTGGAAAGACTAGCAGGGCATAAAAGATTTAAAAATAATGGAAATAGGTGGAAAAAGAGAAATCTATATAAATTATTGGAAAAAACAAAAGGAAGGGGGAAGAAACAGAAAGGGGGTGGGGATGGAGGAGGGAGTTCAAGATCTAAAGTTGTTGAATTCAATATTCAGTCCGGAAGGCTGTAAAGTGCCTAGTCGGATGATGAGGTGCTGTTCCTCCAGTTTGCGTTGGGCTTCACTGGAACAATACAACAAGCCAAGGACAGACATGTGGGCAAGAGAGCAGGGTGGAGTGTTAAAATGGCAAGCGACAGGGAGGTTTGGGTCATTCTTGCGGACAGACCGCAGGTGTTCTGCAAAGCGGTCACCCAGTTTACGTTTGGTCTCTCCAATGTAGAGGAGACCGCATTGCGAGCAACGAATGCAGTAGACTAAGTTGGGGGAAATGCAGGTGAAATGCTGCTTCACTTGAAAGGAATGTTTGGGCCCTTGGACGGTGAGGAGAGAGGAAGTGAAGGGGCAGGTGTTGCATCTTTTGCGTGGGCATAGGGAGGTGCCATAGGTGGGGGTTGAGGAGTAGGGGGTGATGGAGGAGTGGACCAAGGTGTCCCGGAGGGAACGATCCCTACAGAATGCTGCTGGGGGGGGGTGAAGGGAAGATGTGTTTGGTTTTGGCATCATGCTGGAATTGGCGGAAATGGCGGAGGATGATCCTTTGAATGCAGAGGCTGGTGGGGTGATAAGTGAGGACAAGGGGGACCCTATCATGTTTCTGGGAGGGAGGAGAAGGTGTGAGGGCAGCTATGCAGGAGATGGGCCGGACACGGTTGAGGGCCCTGTCAATGACCGTGGGTGGAAAATCGCGGTTAAGGAAGAAGGAAGACATGTCAGAGGAACTGTTTTTGAAGGTAACATCATCGGAACAGATGCGACGGAGGCGAAGGAACTGAGACAATGGGATGGAGTCCTTACAGGAAGCGGGGTGTGAGGAGCTGTAGTCGAGGTAGCTGTGGGAGTCGGTAGGCTTGTAATGGATATTGGTGGACAGTCTATCACCAGAGATTGAGACAGCGAGGTCAAGGAAGGGAAGGGAAGTGTCAGAGATGGACCATGTGAAAATGATGGAGGGGTGGAGATTGGAAGCAAAATTAATAAATTTTTCCAAGTCCCGACGAGAGCATGAAGCAGCACCGAAGTAATCATCGATGTACTGGAGAAAGAGTTGTGGAAGGTGGCCGGAGTAGGACTGGAACAAGGAATGTTCCACATACCCCATAAAGAGACAGGCATAGCTGGGGCCCATGCGGGTACCCATAGCCACACCTTTTATTTGGAGCAAGTGAGAGGAGAAATTGTTCAGCGTGAGAACAAGTTCAGCCAGAGTAGTGGTGGATGGGGATTGTTCGGGCCTCTGTCGAGGAAGAAGCTAAGGGCCCTCAGATCATCCTGGTGGGGGATGGAGGTGTAGAGGGATTGGACGTCCATGGTGAAGAGGAAGCAGTTGGGGCCAGGGAACTGGAAATTGTTGATGTGACGTAAGGTGTCAGAGGAATCAGGGATGTCGGTGGGAAGGGACTGGACAAGGGAAGAGAGAAGGGAGTCAAGATAACGAGAAATGAGTTCCGTGGGGCAGGAGCAGGCTGACGCAATCGGTCTACCGGGACAGTTCTGTTTGTGGATTTTGGGTAGGAGGTCAAAGCGGGCCGTCCAAGGTTGGGTGACTATCAGTTGGAAGCTGTGGGAGGAAGATCTTCAGAAGAGATGAGGTCAGTGACAGTCCTGGAAACAATGGCTTGATGTTCAGTGGTGGGGTCATGGTCCAGGGAGAGGTAGGAGGAAGTGTCTGCGAGTTGACGCTCAGCCTCCGCAAGGTAGAGGTCAGTGCGCCAGACAACAACAGCACCACCCTTGTCAGCGGGTTTGATGACAATGTTGGGGTTGGACCTGAGAGAACGGAGTGCAGTAAGTTCAGAGAGAGACAGATTAGAATGGATGAGAGGAGCAGAGAAATTGAGATGACTAATGTCACGCTGACAGTTCTCAATGAGAAGATCAAGAGAAGGTAAGAATCCAGAGGGAGGGGTCCAGGTGGAGGGAGAATATTGGAGGTGGGTAAAAGGATCCGTTGAACGGGGAGAGGACTCCTGCCCAAAGAAGTGAGCACGGAGATGAAGACGGCGGAAGAAGAGTTCAGCATCGTGCCGAGCCCGAAATTCATTGAGATGAGGGTGTAAGGATATGAAACTAAGTCCTTTGCTGAGCACTGAACGTTCAGCATCGGAGAGGGGAAGGTCAGGGGTATAGTGAATACACGGCTGGGGTTGGGATTGGAAGATGGGCTGGGGACGGAGGGACAGGCAGGGGTGGAGGGTCCTAGATGGGTGTTGGTGTCGATGAGTTGTTGGAGCTTGCGTTCCTTAGCACTTGAGAGAAAGAGGAAAAGTTTCTTGTTGAGGCGTCGGATGAGACGAAGAATAAAATGAAACTGGGGGCACGCACAGCTTTGAAAAAGGGTACGGCGGTGCTGCTGGAGGGAGAGGTCGAGTGTGTTCATATGGCGGCGCATGGCACTGAGTGTGGATCTCACAATGTGATGGGAACAGCAGTCCGAGAAACGTTTTATATCTCGGAGATACCTGTAATCCTGGGTGGGTTCGAAACAAGAGGGATGGAATTTCAGTTGAAATCCACGTGGGGTAAGTCGGAGACGGAGACAGTCACTGAGAGAAGAGATATGGCTGTGAAAGCGGGTTTTAGTAAACACCTTGTCAAACACCAGGAGAGAAATGGAAAGCAGTGAAGGTGAACAAGGCAAAAGAGAGATACGGAAATCTTGTCGCCGAGAGGAACAAAACTTCTTCAAGGTAGGCTTTTCTTGAAGAGGAGTGGCAATCAATTAAACACAGAGATAAAAACGAAAAACTGCGGATGCTGGAAATCCAAAACAAAAACAGAATTACAGAATTACCTGGAAAAACTCAGCAGGTCTGACATCGATGGAGAAGAAAAGAGTTGACGTTTCGAGTCTTCATGACCCTTCCACAGAACTGAGCAAATATAAGTAGAGGCGTGAAATATAAGCTGGTTTAAGGTGTCGGGGGTGGGGGGGGCGTGGAGGCGGGGTGGTGGGTTGGTGGTGGTGTGGTTGTAGGGGCAAGCAAGCAGTGATAGGAGCAGATAATCAAAAGATGTCACAGACAAAAGAACAAAAGAACACAGAGGTGTTGAAGGTAGTGATATTATCTAAACGAATGTGCTAATTAAGAATGGATGGTAGGGCACTCAAGGTACAGCTCTAGTGGGGGTGGGGTGGAAGATGAGGTGCTGTTCCTCCAGGCCTAAGCCAGCCCATCCACCCTTGCCCCAGTTGAGGCCTTTAAGTGGCAAATTATTGACCACTTGAGGACCCTTTCTCAATTTTCAGGCTCGTTGGAGGAGTTCAGGGATTGGCAGGGAGGGGGTGGTGGGAGGGTGGGAGTTGGGTGGGGGGTTGTTGGGGATGGCTGAAAATGAACTATGTTCAGACCTCGGATGGGAATCGGGGTGGTGAGGGGAGGGGGCACCTCCAATAAGCAGCTTTATTTTAACAATGGGCACTCCCCTCAAGAAGGTCTGGCCCCTGCAGGACCTCCCCCCACCTGGCCTCTCCATCAACATCCCTACCTGCCCCCCCCCCACCAACCCCCTAGGCCTCATCTCCCATCCCCCACCCCCCACCCTGAGCCACCTGCACTTACCTGGTCCTGGACTACCGAGTCTTAGGGGACTGCTTGCCACCCCAGTCCTGTCTACTGCAACCTCTGGTGCTACAGAGACTAGAGAGCTGCCAATCAGTTTGATTGGCCGGCAGCTCTCTGAAGTAGGACATCCTCCTGAGTGGAGTGGTGGAAATCCTGTCTGAAGCTTGTTGGCGTGCTAATGGCTGCAGGGCAGGCAGTATAAGGCAGATTTGTTCTACACCAACTCTTTGGATGGTGGGAAGGGAAACCGCCATTCTAAAAATCCTGGCCTTGAGTTCAATTCTTTTGTCCATGTTTGGACCAAGGCTGTAATGAGGCTCCAGGAAATGTAGGGTCTACATGTCGGTCACCTATCCATTGCTTGATATTGTGAATACCTCTTGTGTTGAAATACATTTTCACATTGGTTGCCAACTAAATTTGAAATTGTGTCACTTGTACTACATTAAAATATTGGCTCACGCAAAATGCATAGTTGGTCCAAGAATGATGCTTGCTACATTTCAGCTTCATAATGCATGCCACTATACATTTTATGATATTTCCCAAAATTATTGCAGTATGATTAATCTCGCTCATTCAAGTTGTGTTGATAGAATACGAATGCTCAAGTCAGGAGTTGAGTGGTTTTTGTGTAGTTTGCAGTGAATTAGATGGCAGAATTCCAGTTTCACACTCTAACTATTATTAATCTGGGTGAAGGATTCAGGTCCACAGCACAGGACATCACCAAGATTGAGTAGGGGAGACAAAGTCAACGAGTATTGGTTAGCTGATGCCAAACTTGGTTTTCAGTCATGTGTAGAAAATAAGAGGGAAGATAGAGATTTGAGATTCTAGAAAGAATAAATAAAAGTCAGAAGTGTTGTTGCTGCTTGGTTCCTGCTCTTGTCATCCTCTGTGGTAAAAGTTGTGAGACAAAGAAATGGAAAAGCTGAGAGGGGTCAGGAGGTGAGCTATTCATTGCAGAGTACCTAGCCTCAATCCTGTTCCGTGGACACAATTTTGATCTGGCCCCTCAAGATGTTAAAGGTCAAGAAAAGGTGGCTGGGTTCTTTTTATTTGGAGATTGTCATTCCCTGCCACTTCTCAAATGAACCCTGGATGTTATCCAGGTCATGCTGCAGCATGGGCTGTTTCGTTATTGGAGCGATTGTGAATGTAGATAAACACTATACACTGATCCCATCTCTGATCGAATGATGGGGGGAAGATCACTAAACTAGCTGAAAATGGCTGCCCCAAGGATTCTTGAGGAACTTGTGTCACAGAATCCTGAGTCAGCAATAGCTGCAACCATCTTCGTCTGCAGGTATGACTCTAGCCACTGAGGGTTTCCCCCTGAGCTCTCATTGATCTGTTTTCCTTGAGATATTCAATGCCATAATTGGCAGAATGCTACCTTTATGCCGACAGTGACTCACACATTTCCTCTGTTAGTCTGCTCTTGAGTTTGTGGGTGGGATTTTCTGATCCTTCCAGTGGTGGGCATCAATGTGGGCGGGACGGGAAAATTTGGAGAGCAGCCAAAAGTTTTTGGCTGCAGTCCAAATTTTCCCGTCCCATCTGTGAGGATGCCCACCGCTGGTGGGACTGGAAAATCCTAGCCTGTGTCTGGTTTTGTCAATGTTTAGCTCAAGATGCCATCTTTGAAAAGGAGTTGAAGCTTACCTCAGAAATTTCCCACAAGTGCTCATTAAAGAGGCTGCACAGCATTTTAGTGGCTAGTGCTTTGAACTGCGGTCAGCTGTTTGGGAGCAAACAAGTCATTGCAGAGGAATTCAAAGGTTACTTCAAGATGCGTTCCCTTTTACTGTTCATATGCTGCTTGAGGTATTGTTGAAGTAGACTGAGACTTTTTGGGACACTTTGTCAAGACTTCACCAACATTAATCAACATTTATTCCAGAAATCATCTGAGGACTGCACCAAGAAAGAATGCTGTGCTCCCCTACCTAAAAGGAGGGACCAGGAGACAGGGATTGCTTGGTCTTTGGCACCCTGTTTGGGGGTCCTCCATGGTCTGTAGAAGGATGGGAGGAGGAGTTGAGGCCAGGCAGGGCAGCACAAGCTGCTAAGCAGACAAGGACAGGAGATTAAGGTGGCCCCTTTCACTCTTAAGATAGAGGTTTCTCTGAATATCCTTGGAGGATCCAAAAAAATACTGGTGTGCGCCAGCCAAAGAACTGCACACCTTTAAATGTGGGTGAATGGCATCCACTTATACTGCTCCAGAGAGATTGTGTTTACTCAGCTCTTGATTGTGAAATCTACAAATATCTGTTTAGTGCTTCCAGCCAAATTCAAATCATGGTCATCAGTAATTGGGACCAAAATTGTGTGCTTCAACCAGGCTTTCAAAGATGTGTCTTATTATCATCACCGCCAATTTAGCATTTGCTCACCTTTCACCGAAATAAACCCAAGTGTGGCCCTGAGAATTTCAACCCCTTGTAAGCTGAATATAATAGCCCAACAGAAATGTCACAACATAAGTTAAAACAAAATCCATAGCAGGTCACACAGAAAAATTCCAAAAAAATGCCAGTGGCGTTCTGGATAAATAGAAATTCAGCAGTGGTACTGTTGAAGTTTTGCTAACACTGACTCTGTTAATGGAAATGGGATGATCAGAACCAATATAACAGCTGCATACCTGGTTGCCTTGCCTGCAGTGAAACACAAAATGAAATGAACTTGAAATGCAAACTGATGTCAGTGCATGTGAACTTGATCTCCAGCTATTCTGGTTTTCATCTGCGTGAGAGCTGAGGAAGTCACTGAGATATAGACTGCGCATGACAGACAGCACCAGTGGTGACATATTGCCACACAACTTCAGGAGTCAAAGCCAATGTTTACTCCAAAATTCTAATTGCTGGTGCAAATTGATCTTTTAAAGAAAATCACTGCAGAAACATTAGAAAATTATTATGTAGCGAATTAAGCAGAATTTAACAGGCCATTTGGCCCAACAGGTCCCTGCAAGAGTTTATGTTCCACATGAGCCATCTACCACCCCTACTCCTTCTGTTCCTTTCTCCTTCTGGAACTGGCCTATCCTCCATTTAAATGCATCTTTCTTATTCACCCATGTTAAGTTTGAAATCAATCACAATAACCCTGTTGATACTTATTCTAGATTAAAGCTGACACACAGCAAACCGGAAATAATTTCGTTTTCATGTGAATGAGCCAAGGCGCCCATTTTGCTCAGACCTCAACTGTAGCAACCATGGCTTCCATTTATGTACCAGCGTTAATGTTGCAAAGTCACTTCACAGAGACAAAGCTGCTTGGGATATTTGTGCAAGAAATTAAAACTTGTTGTGATAATTCTGTCCATCATTAAATGGTTTATTTCCACCACAACTTTTCAAGTGCCTATAAAATATTTTGCTGTTTAGTTTTATATTCCTTGATTAATTTTATATATCGTCTTGATCCTCTGAATTGTTTTTTACTTCTCTTTTAATATCTTCATATTTTCCTTTGTCTCATTCTCCCCCACCTCTCTGTGTACACATTCAATGTCTCTTTCCTTACCATTACTTTCTGTTTGGGGAAGGGTAGGATAAGGGGCTAGTCTTGTTTTGTTTTCCCCAGTCGATTCTTCACTCACCCTCCACCTCTAACTCCAACAGTACGTCTTTATTCACTCAGCCTTGTGTGGCTCATAGAGGTCGTTCAGAGACCTGATGGGCTAAATGATCTCCCTCCGTGCTGTCCCACTTCACTTGTCACAGAGTCATCACCCTCTTTGATCAAATACATGCAACACATGGTAAGTGTGGGGTCACAACCGACATTGAAAAGGGGAACTTGGTAAATTCCCAAGAAGATACTACTAGTTATAGGGAGTTAGCAATCAGTTTGGATTGTTACACCCGATACAAGACATGTTCTCCCTCCTGGAGCCTCAGGGAGCGGAGGGAGAAATTACTCTGAGCATTTTCCTGAATTGGTCACATGTCTTTCTGCTCTAAGAGATAGTCGTACTGGAAGATAGGAAGTGAGACTATCTACTGGACAGGGCGAGCTTGTTGGACCTGGCAGTCTTTGTGTATGTTTGTATGGGGATTGATTCTGGGATCTGCCTTGTCTGTGACTCAGAGAATTCACCCAGTCAGTAGTTGAGCCGAAGGACAATGCAGCAGCATCATGGTTATATGACTGGACGAGTAATCCTGAGGCTTGGATCAATGATTCAGAGAGTGGTGGTGAGATGCCCTCTGAAACAACCCAGCAAGGCATTCAGTCATATTCCAGAAGGCAGCTCACCACCATCTACTCAAAGGCAATTAGGGATGGACAATAAACACTGGCATTGCCAGTGACACACATCCTAAACTCCCCAGTCTGTTTCTGGCTATGGCCTGTTCATAAATCAGAAAGAACACAGAAAGTTTGTCCAAATTCAATCCACATTTATTTCCAGATTTCAGTTGTTGAATTAATAAGACTTGAAAGATAATTCACGGACAGAGAGCTTGCTCTCTGCTCCATCCAGTTGGTCCCACACAACTGCGATGTCTTGTTCAACACAACGTATCGACTAATCCTCACCCCACCCAGACCATGTGATCTCCAGGGAGAGGCAAAAAAACCAGAGATAAAAACCCAGGGCCAATATGGGAAAAAAAATCTGGGAAATTCCTCTCCGACCCCTTGTGGCGATCGAAACGAGTCCAGGAGATCACTTTGGCCCTGACCAGTCAATGCTTCCCAAGATAATTCCTTTTCCACTTCCACTTTACTGACTGTGGAAGAATAAAATACATCTACAGGATAACAAAGGGTTAAGTGGTTAAACCAGAGTGGAATACTACAACGAAGTCTCCTTACCAGTAGCAGACAAACCTGCACTGTCAGCTATTGTGAAGGAAGAAAAACAAATATCATAAACAAACTACCAAGAGTCCTTGAAACAAAGTTAGGATGTCTGTTATCAGCACATGAGACAGGTCTTAGTCATGCTATCTGTTGTCTGTCACCAGGTGGGCTAATCAAGGTTTTGCGTAACTGCTCAAGGTCTTTGTGCAATTATAAACTAAGACAGAACAATTGTATGCATGCCAAAGATAAAATTTCAATGTTATTAATTATGCACACTTTTGCTATAACTATGTGTGTACTCTGAGTGCCGGCTAGCTCTGTTGTATACTGCTGGGCTTTCCGTGATATCACGATTCAATAAAGGCTTCCGAGACAAACCTCCTGGGTCTGAGTGCTCACTCCGTTTTCCGCAACACTGACACCATCTGAATACACTTCCCAAAGTCTGGTCTCCAAAGACCTACAGTCTAGCTCTGTACTTGCAGTCACTTCCCAAGACAATTGCTTTCCCATTTCCAATTTACTGGCACTATCTGAACACACTGCCCCAGAGTCTGGTCTCCAACTATCTACAGTGAAGCACTGTTGTAGTAGCCACAAGCCCAACATTCATTGCTGATTGGAAACTTACCGATAGGCTGTTGTTCCCACTACTGTGTCATTTCAGCTTGAATGAAAACTCTTCCCAGTCCTTTCTCTGAAGTACTAATGGTAACACCCTTTAATTCAGTTTGTTGCTACCCAAAGACAACCCAGAACATGGAAACAACAGACTAAACATTCCTGACAATTCCCAAGAGTCACCCAGGTGAGTAGGTGGAAAAAGCTGCATCAACTGAGGAATGAAGCGGACCTCACAGAGGAGCAGTTTGCAAAAGATCAGCTTCCTGCACCGAGTCTGAAAGTGGTCAATGTCCTGTAATACCATTCACCCTCTGAGCCTGTTGAAATGTCAAGTGAACACAACCATGTCTACTGACCTAGAAGGCCATTCACCCTGAATGTGACCTCCACTCCCAATACCACCTATCTCGAATAGCATTCGCTGAAGAGCCTGATGGCTATAGCTTCAACTCCTGCAGTGATCAAAGACCACCAGCTCTTGTTCAGATGCTGTAAAAAGGAGAGAGAGAGCTGTGGAAACATTCTTGGCAGAGTGATAATCATCCAGAAGGTTCAACTGAAGAAATCTCAGCAGCAGTTAATCTTTCTGGAGAACTATCCCTCACACTCAGTCCCAATGGGAAAAGACCACGATCTCACGATAGGCCGAAGGCCTGTTTCTGTGCTGTTTAACGCTATGACTCTATGACTCAGCTGTCAGAATGGCCACTCATAGATGGTTCCTCTGAGAATCAAAACAAATTACATTGTGAGAAATATGGTGGTTCAAGTTGTTAGTGTAGACCCAAGTATCAGAGTAATCCATTTCCATCTGACAATACTGGAAATCACCCAGCTACCCAGCTCTGTAGTGATCACTCAAAGAAAGGATCACTGCTTGGGGAGGTGGAGCAGGGTCTTGAAGGTGAAATGTTGCGAGTTCCCTTCATTCTGGGTCTTTATTTGGAATGTTGGGCTAGCTCGGTACTACGGCTATTGTGTTCCAGATTCAGCCTGGGAAAAGCTGCTGGAGGTGCATTGGGGACGGGAGTGGATTGAGAAGGGGAGTTGACTGGTGGGCTGAGGTTTTTTTTATTATTCTTTCATGGGATGTGAGCCTTGGTGGTTAGGCCAGCATTTATTGCCCATGAATACCCCCATCATTGAGAATGGGGGTATTTGTGGAGCCTCCTCCTCCAGTGAGTTGTCTCATTGTCCACCATCATTCATGACTGGATGTGGCAGGACTGCAGAGCTTAGATCTGATTCGTTGGTTGTGGAATCGCTTAGCTCTGTTTATCGCTCGCTCCTTCTGCTGTTTGGCATGCAAGTAGTCCTGTTTTATAGCTTCGCCAGGTTGGCACTTCATTTTTAGGTATGTCGAGTGCTGTTCCTGGCATGCCCTCCTGCACTCTTCATTGAGCCAGGGTTGATCCCCTGGCTTGGTGATAACGGTAGAGTGGGGGATATACTGTGCTGAGGTTAGTTTGCAGTTGAGTAAAATTCTGCTGGTGCTGATGGCCCACAGTGCCTCATGGTTGCCCAGTCTTAAGTTGCTAGATCTGTTCGAAATCTATTCCATTTAGCACGGCGGTAGTGCCACACAACACACTGGAGGGTATCCTCAATGTGAAGACAGGACTTCATTTCCATGAGGAATGTGCAGTCACCCTGACCGATACTGCCATGAACAGATACATCTGTGGCAGGCAGGTTGGTGAGGATGAGGCTAAGTATGTTTTTCCCTTTTTTTGGTTCACTCATCACCTGCTGCAGACTCAGTCTAGCAGTTATGTCCTTCGGGACTCAGCCAGCTCGGTCTGTAGTGGTGCTATCGAGCCACTCTTGGTGATGGACATTGAGGTCCCCCATGCAGAGCGCCACAGTCAGTGCTTCCTCCAAGTGGTGCACAACATGGAAGAGTACTTATTCATAAGCTGAGGGAGGACAGAACATGGTAATCAGCAGGTTATCTTGCCCATGTCAATGTTGAGGACTCCCAGGACAACTCTCTCCTGACTGTATACCACTATGCCACCACCCCTGCTGGGTCTGTCGTGCAGGTGGGATAGGACTTACGCAGGGATGGTGATGGTGGACATTGTCTGTAATTTATGATTCCATGAGTATGATTATGTCAGGCTGTTGCTTGACTAATCAGTGAAACAGCTCTCCCAATTTTTGCACAAGCCCCCAGATCTTAGTAAGGAGGACTTTGCAGAATCAACAGATTGGGGGTTGGTGGAGTTTGGTGCCTAGGCCAATGCCAGGTGGTCATCAATTTCATTCCCAATGACTTGCTTTTAGCAGTTTGATCCAACTGAGTGGCTTGCTAGGCCATTTCAGAGGGCATTTTAGAGTCAAACACATGGCAGTGGGTCTGCAATCACATGTCAGCCAGACCAATGAACCAGATGGGTTTTTATGAAAATCGACAATGAAAAATATTAATTGAATTCAAATTCCACCATCTGCACTGATGGGATTTGAACCCAGATCCCTAGAGCATTGCCCTGGGTCTCTGGATTACTGGTCCAGTGGCGATACCAGTATGTCACCACCTCCCCATTGAAAGAGTCCATAGACTAAGTTAGAAAGTGAGCAGTGTCCTCACCTTAAGCGCTAATTGTGTGAATGTGTGAAGGTTCTGCTGCAGCAGCTCCTCCACTTACTCTCCAGAGACACCTCAGCACCAAGGAGTACCTGCAGTACCTGAAGATACCCCAAGGTACGTGGCCAAGCTGAATGGCAATGTAAGATCCACTGGATGGTGGATCCTGCTCCCCTGTTGAAGGCACCCACACAGCCAGCTGTTGCAGTCGATGCCCTCTGCAGGTGGTCCTCTCTCTGTGCCAAATCACCTTTCAGTGAAACTAGCCGCAGTGGAGTTGGTGGCAGAGAATTTGGGAGATGTGCCAAACCCTATAGGAAGCTCAGCCGGATCCCACATGTGGGCGGAACCTGGCGCTAAACTTCTTTCTGATGTCTTCACTACTTCAGTTGGCTGGATGCCAGCAAACTGCAAGGTGTGAAGCAAGGTGGCAAAGGAACTATGCATACTTCTCTAATTTTACCGGAGGGAGCTTATCAAACCAGCCTGGAAATTGGGAAGAGGAACCCAGCAGTAGTTGATGCTTATGGCCTTAATAAGACCCCAAGCATGGACTCAAACCCCTAAGTGAAGGGACATCCAGAACCCACAGTTTCAGACGCTTGGTGATCCTCGTGTTAAATACGAAAAAGCAGAAATGACCGGAGGTCATGACTATTCAGGCTCCTAACTGGGTTTCCGAAGACAGAAGGCCTCCAGAAAGCTTTCTTGGACTAAATCATCAGGGAAGATTGTGAATAATGAGACTCTTGGAACAGAGAGGAGGGCAGCAGTTTCAGCTCTGAATTCATGAACACAAGGGCTTGATACATTATCTCCTGCCCCTTGGAGGAGGTGGCACTGAGGCACACTAACCCTCCCTGGGAGTGAGTGTCCTCATAACCTAGATGCCTCCTAAGAATTGGAGGGAGTGGCTGAAGTTGATTCCATGGTGGCGAGGAGGCAGGTACAGATATAGAAAAAGTGAACAGACACCTGCAACTGCCCTCACCAAAGGAAATCACCCCCAACAAAGGTGACCTTGGATGGGCTCGAGAACCAAAGGGTGGTGATCCCAGCTGTGCTGGGACCAACTGTAGACCAATGTCCCAGGGCTAGGTTGGTGTCACCAGAGGCCACAACAGGTGTCTCTGGTGAAGTACCACCAACACTAGCTGGTGTGCTTGGGAAAACCAGCCTGATACTGGCACAAATCAGCACAGACATTTCTAAGCCAGCTGGTGCTAGGGAAGGACTCTTCCTCAAATTCTGGGAGGTCTCAGTACAAGTTGGTTGGTATTGGGGTTTCACCGAAGGTGTGGAGTGGGATGGCAGGGACTGGTTGACCAGTTGGCTAGTGGCATTAACCAGCCATTCCACTCAACACCATCGAGACATCAACTAGAGTCTTTCTGCCCTGAGACTTTGCTCTCCAGTCCTAAGTTGGAGCCCCAGCCAATATTGCTTAGAACTTACTGTATGGATTGGGCAACATCAAACTGAGCCTGGGGTTGGAACAGGGTTGGAACTTGATGCTGATGGAGGGGCATGTGGGCTGGAAGTGAAGCTCCAGCCTGGATGTTAAAATGGGGGAGAGGAGCTGGGGGAAAATGTGAAAATGAACAATAAAAATAGGTGTCAAAGTAAGCCCAGGTGGAGCTGGTACTTGTGATAAGCCCATTGGGGAGGGGAGAGAAACAGACCAAAAGGTAGAGAATTGGTTTAACATCATCTCCAGTCATTGGACATGTGTCAGGATGGATCAGTGGGAGGTTTGTTAATGGGCTTTGAATAAAAACAGCAGAGATTTCTGCTGACATTGAGTTGAGTTGTCAGGATGTGCTCTCTCTTGTGTGTGATCCACTTCTCCTTTCAGTTAATTACTCACAAATTTAGTCTCTGGATAGTTTGGAAAAACATTTTCTCTTGCTCATCCTGACACCAAGCATGTACCTCTAATAGGAGAAGAAATAATAGATAAAAATCATTGGATTCCAACAAGATAACTCCAGACATTTTCTAGTTCCCTGGTACTGTCAAACTACTTCATGGCTGATGTGATTTTGGGGAAAATGGTATATTTTATGTTGAGGTCATGGTACCCTTTAAGAATGTTTTCTCCGAGGAGGGATTTTTGCTAAAGAACCTAGCTTCCAGTAAGTGTTCATGTGACCAGTTTGCCTGGGAGATAAACAATTGAATAGCAAAGGATCGAGAAATTTATTTTACAACGTGCTTGGTGCACAAAAGACTTCCTTCAAGTAGAATTCAGCAAAATTCTGTCTGTTGGCTAAAATTTTTAAAAATCTTGTTAAATGAAGGAATCCTAACAGTGAGTTGATTTTTAAAAATTTAAATAAAGAAAGAAAAACATTTTTAAGGGATGTTCCCTCATGTGACAGTGTCACATGAGCGGGGACATGTCTATGAATTTAAATGAAAAACTTTATTTGAATTATAAGTCATTCATGATACCTCATTCCGCCCATGCATGCAGTTTCATGATAAATGCGAAGGCCACCTGGGCTCTTCACTTGCTCGCTAACCTAAGGTTGGACGGGCAGCTATGTTAAGTATTTTAACTGATATTTAAATGGCCTTAATAGGCCTTTGAAGGTTCAGCGGGAGCACAGTTGACTCTGGTGAGCGCCCGCTGAACTGAAAATCGGAATGACACGCAGTGACCTTGGTACGCACGCCCAATGTTACCACGCATCAATTTGCACGTCGGCAAGCGGGAACCACCCCAACATGCCCACCCGAAGATTCTGGCCCAAGTGTTTAAACGTTAAATTTCTGATAAATATCTGACTTGATTTATTTCGGAGTGTAAGTTGAATAAGTGTAAAAGGAAATTTGATTTAAAGTCAGTTTAGATTATAAGTAACTATGTTCATTCTACTTTTACTATCTTTAATATAACCGACTATTTAAGCCGTATTCATTTTTGTTGATTTTGGTGTAGTCAAATTCTTTTGTTTAAACCATGAGCCTTGTGGCTTCATCCTGTTGGTAAATACCTGGATTTTCAGATTCTGAAACTAAGAGGTTAGTGATCTCTGCAGAAATCATAAATCATAACATTATTTAACTTGTTAATATTTTACAAAGATTCAGTGCGTAAAGCTTATCAAGTTGTTTCTTTTCTGGTTACATTACCAGTCACAGGTTGTGATTCTGAGTATCAAAGATTCTCCAGTTGATCACCGACCCAGGTAATGGCTCTGTATCTGCTCGCTCTCTCCAACTCATTCTCCCTCAATGTCCGCAATCGCCTACGTACCGCCCTTTTACATGGTCAGGCCAGTTAAGGTTCACCCAATGTAACATGCAACCGGAAGCACGAAGCACTCCCTGTGCGGGCGGGGAGAGTATGCTGAGTTGGTGCCTGCACTCTCTCACGCATGCGTGTGAAAAAGCGCAGATTAGTTTGATTTGTAAAAATTTAATTAAAGAAAGAAAAACATTTTTAAGATATGTTCCCTCATGTGACAGTGTCGCATGAGCTGGGACATGTCTATGAATTTAAATGAAAAACTTTATTTGAATTATAAGTCATTCATGATAACTCATCCCGCCCGTGGATGAGGTTTCATAATAAATGCAAAGGCCACCTGGGCTCTTCGCTTGCTCGCTCACCTTAAGGTTGGACGGGCAGCCTTGTTAAGTATTTTAACTGATATTTAAATGGCTGTAATCGGCCTTTGATGGTTCAGCGGGTGCACAGTTGACTCTGGTGAGCACCCGTGAACTGAAAATCGGAATGACTCGCAGTGACCTTGGTACGCACGCCCAATGTCACCACGCATCATTTTGCAAGTCGGCAAGTGGGAACCGCCCCAATAAGCCCACCCGAAGATTCTGGCTCAAGTGTTTAAACTTTAAATTTCTGATAAATATCTGACTTTATTTTGGGGTGTAAGTTGAATTGGTGTAAAAGGAAATTTTATTTAAAGTCAATTTAGATTATAAGTAACTATGATCATTCTACTTTTACTATCAAATTCTTTTGTTTAAATCGTGAACCTTGTGGCCTCATTTTGTGGTTAATACTTAGATTTCCAGATTCTGAAACATAGAGTTTACTGATCTCTGCAGAAATCATAAATCATAACAGTATTTAATTTGTCAATATTTTACAAAGATTCAGGGTGTAAAGCTTATCAAGTTGTTTCTTTTCTGGTTACATTACCAGTCACAGATTGTGATCCTGAGTATCAAAGATTCTCCAGTTGATCACCGAACCAGGTAATTGCCCTGTATCTGCTCCCTCTCCCCAACTCATTAATGCTCAATGTCCCGCGATCGGCTACACGCCGCCATTTTACGTGGGCAGGCCAATTAAGGTCCACCCAACGTAACATGCACCCGGAAGCACTTAGCTCTCCCTGTGCGGGCGGGGGGAGTATGCTGAGTTGGTGCCTGCACTCTCTCACGCATGCGCGTGAAAGAGCGCAGAAATCTCTCTGAGACACAGGACTGCCTGAGGGAGATTAGTTTGATGAGAAACATTTTTAAGACATGTTCCCTCATGTGACAGTGTCACATGAGCTGGGTCATGTCTCTGAATTTAAATGAAAAACTTCATTTGAATTTTAAGTCATTCATGATACCCCATCCCACCTCTGAATGAGATTTCATGATAAATGCGGAGGCCACCTGGACTCTTCGCTTGCCCGCTAACCTTACGTTTGTACGGGCAGTTATGTTAAGTATTTTAACTGATATTTAAATACCCTTAATAGGCCTTTGACTGTTCAGCGGGTGCACCGTTGATTCTGGTGAGTGCCCGCCGAAGTGAAAATCGGAATGACTCGCAGTGACCTTGGTACGCACGCCCAATGTCACCACGCATCACTTTGCACATCGGCAAGCGGGTACCACCCCCACACGCCCACCCGAAGATTCTGGCTCAAGTGTTTAAATTTTAATTTCTGATAGATATCTGACTTGATTTATTTTGGGGTGTAAGTTGAATTGGTGTAAAAGGAAATTTTATTTAAAGTCAATTTAGATTATAAGTAACTATGATCATTCTACTTTTACTATCAAATTCTTTTGTTTAAATCATGAACCTTGTGGCCTCATTTTGTGGTTAATATCTGGATTTCCAGATTCTGAAACATAGAGTTTACTGATCTCAGCAGAAATCATAAATCATAACAATATTTAAATTGTCAATATTTTACAAAGATTCAGGGTGTAAAGCTTATCAAGTTGTTTCTTTTCTGGTTACATTACCAGTCACAGGTTGTGATCCTGAGTATCAAAGATTCTCCAGTTGATCACCGAACCAGGTAATTGCCCTGTATCTGCTCCCCCTCTCCAACTCATTCTTGCTCAATGTCCTGCGATCAGCTACACGCCGCCATTTTACGTGGGCAGGCCAATTAAGGTCCACCCAACGTAACATGCACCCGGAAGCTCGATGCGCTCCCTGTGCGGGCGGGGGGAGTATGCTGAGTCAGTGCCTGCAGTCTCACACGCATCCGCGTGAAAGAGCGCAGAAATCTCTCTGAGGCACAGGACTGCCTGAGGGAGATTAGTTTGATTTTTAAAAATTTAATTAAAGAAAGAAAAACATTTTTAAGACATGTTCCCTGAGGTGGGACATGTCTCTGAATTTGAATGAAAAACTTTATTTGAATTTTAAGTCGTTCATGATACCCCATCCCGCCTCTGAATGAGATTTCATGATAAATGTGGAGAACGGCTGGACTCTTCGCTTGCCCGCTAACCTTAAGATTGGACGGTCAGCTATGCTAAGTATTTAACTGATGTTTAAATGGCCTTAATCGGCCTTTGGCAGTTCAGCGGGTGCACAGTTGACTCTGGTGAGCACCCGCCGAACTGAAAATCGGAATGACACACAGTGACCTTGGTACGCAGGCCCAATGTCACCTCGCGTCAATTTGCATGTCGGCAATCCGGAACCACCCCCACACGCCCACCCGAAGATTCTGTCTCAAGTGTTTAAACTTTAAATTTCTGATAAATATCTGACTTGATTTATTCCGGGCAAGTTGAATTGGTGTAAAAGGAAATTTGATTCAAAGTCAGTTTAGATTATAAGTAACTATGATCATTCTACTTTTACTATCTTTAATGCAACCGACTATTTAAGCTGTATTCATGTTTGTTGATTATGGTGTAGTCAAATTCTTTTGTTTAAATCGTGAACCTTGTGGCCTCATTTTGTGGTTAATACCTGTTTTCCAGATTCTGAAACATAGAGTTTACTGATCTCTGCAGAAATCATAAATCATAACAATATTTAATTTGTCAATATCTTGCAAAGATTCAGGGTGTAAAACTTATCAAGTTGTTTCTTTTCTGGTTACATTACCAGTCACAGATTGTGATTGAGTACCAAAGATTCTCCAGTTGATCACCGACCCAGGTAATGGTTCTGTATCTGCTCCCTCTCTCCAACTCAATCTCGCTCAATGTCCCGCGATCGGCTACGCACCGCCATTTTACGTGGGCCGGCCAATTAAGGTCCACCCAACGTAACATGCACCCGGAAGCACTTAGTGCTCCCTGTGCGGGCGGGGGAGTATGTTGAGTTGGTGCCTGCACTCTCTCACGCATGCGCGTGAAAGAGAGCAGAAATCACTCTGAGACACAGGACTGCCTGAGGGAGATTAGTTTGATTTTTAGGAATTTAAATAAAGAAAGAAAAACATTTTTAAGACATGTTCCCTGATGTGACAGTGTCACATGAGCTGGGACATGTCTCTGAATTTGAATGAAAAACTTTATTTGAATTTTAAGTCATTCATGATACCCCATCTCGCCTTTGAATGAGATTTCATGATAAATGTGGAGGACAGCTGGACTCTTCGCTTGCCCGCTAACCTTAAGTTTGGACGGTCAGCTATGCTAAGTATTTAATTGATATTTAAATTGCCGTAATCAGCCTTTGGCAGTTCAGCGGGTGCACAGTTGACTCTGGTGTGCACCCGCCAAACTGAAAATCAGAATGACACACAGTGACCTTGGTACGCACGCCCAATGTCACCTCGCATCATTTTGCACGTCGGCAAGCGGGAACCACCCCCACATGCCCACGCGAAGATTCTGGCTCAAGTGTTTAAACTTTAAATTTCTGATGTGTAAGTTGAATTGGTGTAAAAGGAAATTTGATTCAAAGTCAGTTTAGATTATAAGTAACTATGATCATTCTATTTTACTATCTTTAATGTAACCGACCATTTAAGCTGTATTCATGCTTGTTGATTTTGGTGTAGTCAAATTCTTTTGTTTAAATCGTGAACCTTGTGGCCTCATTTTGTGGTTAATACCTGGATTTCCAGATTCTGAAACATAGAGTTTACTGATCTCTGCAGAAATCATAAATCATAACAATATTTAATTTGTCAATATTTTGCAAAGATTCAGGGTGTAATGCTTATCAAGTTGTTTCTTTTCTGGTTACATTACCAGTCACAGATTGTGATCCTGAGTATCAAAGATTCTCCAGTTGATCACCGACACAGGTAATGGCTCTGTATCTGCTCCCTCTCTCCAACTCATTCTTGCTCAATGTCCCGCGATCGGCTACGCGCCGCCCTTTTATGTGGGCAGGCCAATTAAGGTCCACCCAACGTAACATGCACCTGGAAGCTCGAATCGCTCCCTGTGCGGTCGGGTGGAGGATGCTGAATTAGTGCCTGCACTCTCTCACGCATGCGTGTGAAAGAGCGCAGAATTCTCTCTGAGGCACAGGACTGCCTGAGGGAGCTTAGTTTGATTTTTAAAGAAAAACATTTTTAAGACATGTTCTCTCATGTGACAGTGTCACATGAGGTGGGACATGTCTCTGAATTTGAATGAAAAACTTTATTTGAATTTTAAGTCATTCATGATACCCCATCTGAATGAGATTTCATGATAAATGTGGAGGCCACCTGGACCCTTCGCTTGCCCGCTAACCTTAAGTTTGGACGGGCAGCTAGGTTAAGTATTTTAACTGATATTTAAATGCCCTTAATAGGCCTTTGACGGTTCAGCGGGTGCAGAGTTGACTCTGGTGAGCGCCCGCCGAACTGAAACTCGGAATGAAATGCAGTGACATTGGTACGCACGCCCAATGTTACCTCGCATCATTTTGCACATCGGCAAGCGGGCATCGCCCCCACATGCCCACCGGAAGATTCTGGCCCAAGTGTTTAAACTTTAAATTTCTGATAAATATCCTACTTGATTTATTTCAGGGTGTAAGTTGAATTGGTGTAAAAGGAAATTTGATTTAAAGTCAGTTTAGATTATAAGTAACTATATTCATTCTGATTTTACTATCTTTATTGTAACCAACTATTTAAGCTGTATTCATGTTTGTTGACTTTGGGGTAATCAAGTTCTTTTGTTTAAATCGTGAACCTTGTGGCTTCATCCTGGCTCTGTATCTGATCCCTCTCTACAACTCATTCTCCCTCAATGACCCGCGATGAGCTACGTGCCGCCATTTTACGTGGGCAGGCCAATTAAAGTCCATCAACCCAATGTTACCTCGCATCATTTTGCACATCGGCAAGTGGGCATCGCCCCCACATGCCCACCGGAAGATTCTGGCCCAAGTGTTTAAACTTTAAATTTCTGATAAATATCCTACTTGATTTATTTCAGGGTGTAAGTTGAATTGGTGTAAAAGGAAATTTGATTTAAAGTCAGTTTAGATTATAAGTAACTATATTCATTCTGATTTTACTATCTTTATTGTAACCAACTATTTAAGCTGTATTCATGTTTGTTGAATTTGGGGTAATCAAGTTCTTTTGTTTTAATCGTGTACCTTGTGGCTTCATCCTGGCTCTGTATCTGATCCCTCTCTACAACTCATTCTCCCTCAATGTCCCGCGATGAGCTACGTGCCGCCATTTTACGTGGGCAGGCCAATTAAGGTCCACCCAACATAATATGCACCCGGAAGCACTAAGCACTTCCTGTGCGGGCGGTAGAGTAACCTGAGTTGGTGCCTGCATTCTCTCACGCATGCGCGTGAAAGAGCGCAGAAAACACTCTGAGGCAAAGGACTGTCTCAGGGAGATTAGTTTGATTTTTAAAAATTTAAATAAGAAAAGACAAACATTTTTAAGATATGTTCCCTCATGTGACTGTGTGAAATGAGCTGGGACATGTCTCTGAATTTAAATGAAAAAGTTTATTTGAATTTTAAGTCATTCATGATACCCCATCCCACCTATGAATGAGATTTCATGATAAATGCGGAGGCCACCTGAGCTTTTCACTTGCCCGCTAACCTTAAAATTGGACGGGCAGCTATGTTAAAGATTTTAACTGATATTTAAATGCCCTTAATAGGCCTTTGGCGGTTCAGCGGGTGCACAGTTGACTCTGGTGAGCGCCTGCCGAATTGAATTTCGGAATGACACACAGTGACCTTGGTAAGCAAGCCCAATGTCACCACGCGTCAATTTGCATGTCTGCAAGCGGGAACCGCCCCCACACGCCCACCCAAAATTCTGGCCCAAGTGTTTAAACTTTAAATTTCTGATAAATATCTGCCTTTATTTATTTCGGGGTGTAAGTTGAATTCGTGTAAAAGGAAATTTGATTTAAGGTCAGTTTCGATTATAAGTAACTCTCTTCATTCTACTTTTACTATCTTTAATGTAACCGACTATTTAAGCTTTATTCATGTTTGTTGATTCTTTTGTTTTAATCGTGAACCTTGTAGCTTCATCCTGTTGGTAAATACCTGGATTTCCAGATTCTCTGGAAATCATAATCATGATCTCTGCAGAAATCTTAAATCAAAACATTATTTATCTTGTCAATATTTTACAAAGATTCAGGGTGTAAAGCTTATCAAATTGTTTCTTTTCTGGTTACATTACCAGTCACAGCTTGTGATGCTGAGTATCAAAGATTCTCCAGTTGATCACCAACCTAGGTACTGGCTCTGTATCTGCTCCCTCTCTCCAACTTATTCTCCCTCAATGTCCCGAGATCGGCTACGAGCCGCCATTTTACGTGGGCACGCCAATTAAGGTACACCCAACGTCAAATGCACCCGGAAGCACTCGGCGCTCCCGTTGTGGGCGGGCTGAGTTCGTGCCTGCACTCTTTATACGAATGCGTGTGAAAGAGCGCAGACGTCTCTCTGCGGCACAGAACTGCCTCAGGGACATTAGTTTGATTTTTGAAAATTTGAATAAAGAAAGAAAATCATTTTTAGGACATGTTCCCCCATGTGACAGTGTCACATGAGCTGGGACATTTCTATGAATTTAAATGAAACACTTTATTTGAGTTTTAAGTCATTCATGATACATCATTCCACCAGTGGATGAGGTTTCATGATAAATGCGAAGGCCACCTGGGCTCTTCACTTGAACGCTAACCTTAAGGTTGGACGAGCAGCTATGTTAAGTACTTTAACTGATATTTAAATAGCGTTAATAGGCCTTTGACTCTTCAGCGGGTGCACAGTTGACTCTGGTGAGCGCCTGCCGAATTGAATTTCGGAATGACACACAGTGACCTCGGTACGCACGCCCAATGTCACCATGCATCAATTTGCATGTCGGCAAGCAGGAACCACCCCCACACGCCGACCTGAAGATTCTGACCCAAGTGTTTAAACTTTAAATTTCTGATAAATATCCGCCTTGATTTATTTCGGGGTGTAAGTTGAATGGGGTTAAAATGAAAATTGATTTAAAGTCAGTTTAGATTATAAGTAACTATGTTCATTCTACTTTTACCAACTTTAATGTAATCGACTATTTAAGCTGCATTCATGTTTGTTTGATTTTTAAAAATTTAAATGAAGAAGGAAAAACATTTTTAAGACATGTTCCCTCATGTGAGTGTCACATGAGCTGGGACATGTCTCTGAATTTAAATGAAAAAGTTTATTTGAATTTTAAGTCATTCATGTTTGTTGATTTTGGTGTAATCAAATTCTTTTGTTTAAACCGTGAACCTTGTGGCTTCATCCTGTTGGTAAATACCTGGATTTTGAGATCCTGAAACGAAGAGGTTCCTGTTCTCTGCAGAAATCGTAAATCAAAACATTATTTAACTTGTCAAGTTGTTTCTTTTTTGGTTGCATTACCAGTCACAGATTGTGATGCTGAGTATCAAAGATTCTCCAGTTGATCACCAACCTAGGTACTGGTTCTGTATCTGCTCCCTGTCTCCAACTCATTCTCCCTCAGTGTCCCGCGATCGGCTACGAGCCGCCATTTTACGTGGGCAGGCCAATTAATGTCCACCCATCATAAGATGCACCCGGAAGCACTAAGCACTCCCTGTGCAGGCGGGGGGAGTATGTTGAGTTGGTGCCTGCACTCTCTCACGCATGCGCGTGAAAGTGCGCAGAAATCTCTCTGAGGCACAGGACTGCCTGAGGGAGCTTAGTTTGATTTTTTAAAATTTAAATAAAGAAAGAAGAACATTTTTAAGACATGTTCCTTGATGTGACAGTATCACATGAGTTGGGACATGTCTCTGAATTTAAATGAAAAAGTTTATTTGAATTTTAAGTCATTCATGATACCCCATCCCGCCTCTGAACGAGATTTCATGATAAATGCGGAGGCCACCTGGACTCTTCACTTGCTCGCTAACCTTAAGGATGGACTGGCAGCTATGTTAAGTATTTTAACTGATATTTAAATGCCCTTAATAGGCCGGTTCAGCGGGTGCATAGTTGACTCTGGTGAGCGCCTGCCGAACTGAAACTCGGAATGAAACGCAGTGACATTGGTACGCACGCCTAATGTTACCTCGCATCATTTTGCATATCAGCAAGCGGGCCTCGCCCCCACACGACCACCCGAGGATTCTGGCCTAAGTTTAAATTTTAAATTTCTGATAAATATCTGACTTGATTTATTTCGGGGTATAAGTTGAATTGGTGTAAAAGGAAATTTGATTTAAAGTCAGTTTAGATTATAAGTCACTATGTTCATTCTACTTTTACTATCTTTAATGTAACCGACTATTTAAGCTGTATTCGTGTTTGTTGATTTTGGTGTAGTCAAATTCTTTTGTTTAAACTGTGAACCTAGTGGCTTCATCCTGTTGGTAAATACCTGGATTTTCAGATTCTGAAACAAAGAGGTTCCTGTTCTCTGCAGAAATCATAAATCAAAACATTATTTATCTTGTCAATATTTTACAAAGATTCAGGGTGTAAAACTTATCAAATTGTTTCTTTTCTGGTTACATTACCAGTCACAGATTGTGATGCTGAGTATCAAAGATTCTCCAGTTGATCACCAACCTAGGTACTGGCTCTGTATCTGCTCCCTCTCTCCAACTCATTCTCCCTCAATGTCCCGCGATCGGCTACGAGCCGCCATTTTACGTGGGCAGGCCAATTAAGGTCCACCCATCATAAGATGCACCCAGAAGCACTAAGCACTCCCTGTGCGGGTGGGGGGAGTATGTTGAGTTGGTGCCTGCACTCTCTCACGCATGCGCGTGAAAGAGCACAGAAATCTCTCTGAGGCACAGGACTGCCTGAGGGAGATTAGTTTGATTTTTAGAAATTTAAATCAAGGAAGAACATTTTTAAGACATGTTCCTTGATGTGACAGTGTCACATGAGTTCGGACATGTCTTTGAATTTAAATGAAAAAGTTTATTTGAATTTTAAGTCATTCATGATACCCCATCCCGCCTCTGAATGAGATTTCATGATAAACGTGGAGGACAGCTGGACTCTTCGCTTGCTCGCTAACCTTAAGGATGGACTGGCAACTATGTTAAGTATTTTAACTGATATTTAAATGCCCTTAATAGGCCTTTGGCGGTTCAGCGGGTGCACAGTTGACTCTGGTGAACGCCCGCCAAACTGAAACTCGGAATGAAATGCAGTGACATTGGTACGCATGCCCAATGTTACCTCGCATCATTTTGCACATCAGCAAGCGGGCCTCGCCCCCACACGCCCACCCGAGGATTCTGGCCTAAGTTTAAATTTTAAATTTCTGATAAATATCTGACTTGATTTATTTCGGGGAGTAAGTTGAATAGGTGTAAAAGGAAATTTGATTTAAAGTCAGTTTAGATTATAAGTAACTACGTTCATTCTACTTTTACTATCTTTAATGTAACCAACTATTTAAGCTGTATTCATGTTTGTTGATTTTGGTGTAATCAAATCCTTTTGTTTAAACCGTGAACTTTATGGCTTCATCCTGTTGGTAAATACCTAGATTTTCAGATTCTGAAACAAAGAGGTTACTGATCTCTGTAGAAATCCTAAATGATAGCATTATTTAACTTGTCAATATTTTACAAAGATTCAGGGTGTAAAGCTTATCAAGTTTCTTTTCTGGATACATTACCAGTCACTGATTGTGATGCTGAGTATCAAAGGTTCTCCAGTTCATCACCGACCCAGATAATGGCTTTGTATCTGCTCCCTCTCTCCGACTCCTTCTCCCTCAATCTCTTCCCCGTCTCTTTGAAACTTCTATCCTCTTCCACTCTGTTAGCATTGTCTCTTCTACACTTGTCATGGGTTTTCCAATGAGGAAAATATTGCTTCGGGTGAAATCGGAAATCGGGTGAAACTGCCTGGTTTCAGTTTGGAGCATTGAACATTGAGATCTGGACTGTTACTGTAGTGCATTTTTCACACATTCTTTCACAGGGACTGATACAAACTGAAGCAAACAAACTTACAGTAACATCTTTTCCATTGTCTGCTGCTTTATGATGTCTTCATTCTCCACGCTCCCATCACAAAGTGAAGCTGTTTAGATCTTCCCTCCAACCACATTCGCTCCTAGACAGATGAGCCAGTTCAACAGTCAGTGCAGTTACCTTGTCTTCGCTCTGACTGCTTGTGCAGCCTCCTGCCTCATATTAACCCAGTTTACAAACCTATTGTGATGTCTGATCTCTCATTGTGATGGATAGGGTCAGGGTCAGGCTTATTCTGTGATGTCACGGTTTGACCTGTCCAGTTCAAGGGTCTCACCTTGATCAAACAAAAACCCTTGGAGTTGACTGAGGTTACAACAATTTGATGTTTTAGAATGCACTAACCAGTTTATGGTTGGCTATGACAGAGAATAGGGTGCATGGGTGATTTGCAGTGATGGAATTTTCTGGATTCTCCATACCCCTTTCTCCTGGTGGTACCCAATAAACACGTGCTCCTATTCCCCACACTCCAGTGATAACCACAGGTTGGGAGAAACTGAGGGAACAGGGATTGAGGATCAGTAAACATCATTAACATTTACAGAACAGGGAGTAAGCACCAAGGGCTGGGAGGAACCACTCAGTGAGGGGACTGAGAGTAAGAATCAGTCACCATCATTAATCAGGCTGCAGTTTCCAGACTACCTGTGGACAATGGCCTGGGAGATATACTAATAACCGAATGAGCTATCATAAACTGCCAATATCATTTCACTTGTCTGAATTGAACAAATGACAATGCAGGATGGACAATTTTAGACTAACCTTTCAAACCTCACAATCTTCTGTCTGACCAGCTGGCTGATGATATTTTCATTTCTTTCCTTCTCTTAGTAAAGTGAAGCAGTTTAGATCTTCTCTCCGACCACATTCACTCCTAGACAGATTAGCCAGTTGGGCAGTCAGTGCCTTCACTCGGACTGCTTGTGCAGACTCCTGCTTCAAATTAACCCCATTTACAAATCCATTGTGATATCTGACCTCATGGTGATGTGCAGGGTCAGAGTCAGACTGACTCTGTGATGTCACGGTTTGACCCATCAAGTTCGAGGGGTCTCACCTTGATCACCTAGGGAGTTGTAAAAAACCCCTGAGTTTACTGAGGTTACCATAAATTGTTATCCTGGAATGCACTAACTTTTTCTAGTCTCTGCATTCTACTGGTTTTGCATACCTCTGGGATCCAAGCAGAGCTTGAATGGGGATTATTCAAACCGGACAACTAAGTTTTATCTTTTGAAACTGGAGGCTATGTTGGTCATGAAACAATTTTTGCTTCTGAAATATTGAATTAGTTGAAAGGAATTATAAGAAACATAAAATTGGCCTTAAAAACTCATTAACATGCCAGCTTGCGGATGCTTAACACTTTCAAATTATGCTGTTGCCAAAATATAACACCACACACTGATCAATGTTGAAATTCATTTGCCAGCTATATGCCCGTTCTGCAAATTTGTTCACATTTTCTTGTAATTTATCACAGTCCTCCTCAATATTGACTAAGCCCTCAAATTTACTGTCATTGGCCCAATCATCTTCAGCTGCTTCATTAATGATCATCTCTCTATAATAAGGACAGAAGTGGAGATTTTCACTGATGATTGCACAATGTTCAGCTACTCCTCAGATACTGAAGCAGTTTGTGCCAATATGCAGCAAGATCTGGAAAACATTTAGGTTTGGCTGAAAAGTGACAAGATTTGTGCCACACAAGTGCCAGGCACTGACCATCTCTCCAGGAGAGAATCTAACCATGACCCATTGATGTTCACTGGCATTCCTGTTGCTGAATCCCCCACTATCAACATCCTGGGGGGGTTCAATTGACCAGAAACTGACCTAGACCAGCCATATAAATACTGTGGCTACAAGAGCAGGTAGGAGACTGGGAATTCTGCAGAGACTAACTTACCTCCTGATTCCCTGAAGCCTGACCACCATCAGCAAGACACAAATCAGGAGTGTGATGGAATACTCTCTATTTGCCTGGATGAGTGCAGTTCCAACAACATTCAAGAAGCTCAACACCAACCAGGGAGAAGCCTGCTTCTTTGGCACCTCATCCACCACCATAAACATTCATTCCCTCCATCACTGATGCACAGTGCCAACAGTACGTACCATCTAGAAGATGCACTGCAGCAACCCACCAAGCCTCTTTTGACAGCACCTTCCAAATCTGTGACCTCTACCACCTAGAAGAACAAGGAAAGCAGATGCATGGGAACACCAGCACCTGCAAGTTCCCCTTCAAGCTATACACCATCCTGGCTGGTACTATATTGCTATTTGTTAACTATTGCTGGATCAAACCCTGGAACTCTTGTTCTAACAGCATTGTGGGCGCCTTTACACCAGATGGACTGCAGTTCTTCACGAAGATGGCTAACCACCATCTTCTCAAGGGAAATCAGGGATGGACTATAATGTTGGCCATGCTAGCAACACTCTCATCCCATTAAAGACTCCTCAGATACTGAAGCAGTCCATGTCCAAATGCAGCAAGAGCTGGACAATATCCAGGCTTGGACTCATAAGTGGCAAGTAATATTCACACCGCACAAATGTCAGGCAATGACCATCTCCAACAAGAGAAAATCCAACCAATAGCCCCTTGATGTTGGAATGGAAACTGACAGAAAGTAGAGTTGTCTTTAATCACCAACTAACTTGGCCTTCTCTGTATTCAACGCTATATTTGAACAGTTTTTATCCTTTTCTTACCGTCTTTCAGAAAGAAGTTTGTGATAGGGTTCATTTATGTGGATGCTCATCATTGTTGGATGCCTTGCCAAACTAACTATTCTTCATAAGCCTTATAAATGAATATCTGCGAACTGTTTGACAGTGCTTTCAGATACTTTATTGGTACTTCATTGACTGGAAAGCACTTTGAGACATCTAGTCATGAAAACTGATATATGAATTAAAGTCTTTTTTTTTGTCCCTCACAATGCTTATGCTTTGGACTCGGTGGCACATTCTATTTTGCTAAAGATACTATAAACGTGCAAGCTGTTTTGGGGAAAAAGGGAGGGGAATACATGACCCTGATCTTGTTCTTAGTCAATGTTTGCACGCGTACTTTCCAACACCATTGCGCAGTGATCAGGAGCAGAAAGGGGAAGACTGAGGAATGATCTAATAGAGGTCTGTAAGATTCTGAAAAGTCTTGATAGTGTAGCCGTACAGGTGAGTCAAGGACTAGTGGCCATAAGATCAAATAGTCACAAATAAGTCCAATCACATATTCAGGAGAAACATCTTTACCCAGAGAATGGTTAGAATTTGGAACTTGAGTCATTGAACCAAAAAACATTGATGCATGTAAAGGGAAGCTGGATAAGCACATGAGGGAGAAAGGAATAGAAAGATAGTTTGATGGGATTGAGATGAAGAAGTGGGAAGATGCCCGTGTGGAGTATAAAGACCAGCATAGATCAGTTGTGCTGAATAGCCTGTAGTATTGTAAATACATTGTAAAACCCTGCCTGAGGATTTTTTAACTCTCCTTATCTCAGGGGTGGCTGAGACCAGATCTAGCACCTCCGCTAACATCATGCTGGGATCAGTGAACTCAGTACAGACAGAGAATTGAACCTAGCTGTGTGTTAAAAATGCACTGGGGACTCTGGGATATGGAGAAACAAAAAAAAGACAGACATGCACTGCATCTCATCTTTCGGAGATATGTCAAAGCATTTCACGTACACTGAATTGGAGTTATTTTTGTTATCTAGACACAGAGTTAAGGCTCTGAATAAAAAGAAAGCAGTCCTCATTTGATTTTACATTTCACAATCATTTGATGCATTAACTTTATTGTCAGCAAAACTGTTCAAGGTATTTCTGGGAATATGTTTGAAAAAATCTATCTCGGTTGCTCTTGTTCTTTGTCACATGAAAAAAGATTAACTGGATGTTATTCCAACTGTAATTTACCAGTTCAAACAGAACAACAGTTATCAATTGTGATACATAACAAATTTCAGTTCTCAGATTTGTTTGGAAAATGAATTTGTATAACACAGTTTTCATGATAATGCATTTACATGTTACTGTAGATTTATAAAGTTAAAGGTCGCCACTTTCTTTGAGACCATTGTTGAGGGTTTTCACATAGGGATTGCAAAGTGTTGCTTTTTCAGAATGCAACAATGATTTGCAGTGAGGAAATATTACGCCTTCAAGAAATTTGGCTTAATTTCCTTACATTGACACAACCATCGATCACATCTCAAAGTATTTCATGCACTCTTGAAGTGCTAAGGTCACGTCATCTGTTTTTGATTAACTTTCCAGAGGTATAATGCTGACTGGACATTGAGAGGATTCCATGGTCTTTTTCGAGTTGTGCTACAGAATTCTTGACACATCCCAGAGATGCAGATTGGACTTTGGTTTAACATCTGGTAGAAACCTCTGACAATGCACTACTCCATCAGTACTGCAATGAAGGTCAAACCTGATGAGGTGCTCATGGAGCAGGTCTCGTTTCTGAAGAAAGAGTGAAGCAAACAACCAAACTGTCAAATGCTTCTCACATTGTTGTTCCCTTCCGATCTGCATGCTTTGCTTTTTCTTGTGCTGTTCTTTGTGGTCAGATGGAGAATTATTTTCTGTGCTTGTACAGGAAAGTTTGTATGCTTTAATTGTGTTTTCTGATTGTGCCCATTGGTCTAGTCGCATGGTCTAGTTTCTCGTCAGTCAAGAGGAGCAGTTCAAAGGCCAATTCAGTTTCACCAGGAGCTGGAAAATCCTCACCCTTCAAAGGTAAATCTTGTTGCAAGAGTTGATACCGATTGAGTATCCTTTATCTGTAAATCTGAAAACCGAACACATCCAACAAAAACATAATTATTGATCTTCATCAATCTTTAGCATGGGAAGTTTAGTGGTTTGTCTACATTGTTTACCTTGTGATTTTTATGGTGAACATGTCAAAAGAAAACTTATTACAGGTACTCTGTATTTATTATTCAGTGATACATCCTACTTTTCTAGCTATTTTATTTACTTTAGACTATAGCTAGCCTAGGATTGGACTACTGTAATGTAATTTTACATGCAATATCTGAAAACCAAAATGCAATTGGCCCTGGGGGTTTTGGATAAAGGATACTTGACCTGTATATCTCTGAAAGGCCCATCAGGGAATCTTATTTTCCTTGCCACGCAGAGCCCAGTCTGGAGAGTATGAAATCAAAATTACAGCTTAGAAAAGGATATGACCTTCCATGTGCAAGTCTATGTTACACAGTATGACATTCTTCTATTTGAAGTAAACGTACCAATCACACGACAAGGTAAAACAATAAAGTGGGTTCTGTATTTGAAGACAAGACTAAATACAAATAATGTTAACGTGGAAGCTAAGTATGCATAACTTCCATCTGCTGCTGTGGACTGAATCCAAATCCTGGGACTACTACATTATAGCTTGTTTGGGTGGTAGTGACTGACAGCAGTTTAAGATAGGCTTCCTTTAAGGTATGTTATTGTAATTATAGTTTCGGAAAATGTTGGACTGTAGCTTTAAGAATAATCCAGTGATGTAAGATTACACGATCTGTGTAAACCAATGTGTTAGCAGCATGGGGAACCTCTACAGAAGAGAGTACTTTAGTTTTGGAGTTTGATGAACGCGTGTAGTTGCTATGGCTGTCTTGTAAATAAAGCCAAATGTTTCCATTAAAAAAAGTTGTCTGATGGTCAACTCTATAGCAAACTGATGATGAGGATAAATTAAAATTGGTGCTGTGCCTCACCCTGTGATTGTGAGTATTTAAGTTCAATAAAATAACAGAAGATATACTGATCTGAAATGCCAAAAATTGGTAGAATTGATCCCTTTGAGCCAGCCACAGATGATTGGTCTCAGTACATAGAATGTCTGGCGGCCTTCTTTCAAGCTAACAAAATCATGGGGGAAGGGAAGAGGAGAGCGATCCTCCTGAGTACTTTTGGGTGCAAAACCTACAGTTTGATTCAAAACTTGATGAGTCCCATTGCCACAGATTCTAAGACTTTCAATAAATTAGCAGACCTCATTCAGGGACATTTTCAACCCATGCCCTCAGTCACAATGCAGAGGTTCAGGTTCAATTCACGAAGTAGAGCCCTGGGTGAGACAATCGCTATCTATGTGGCAAAATTAAGGCAAGTAATGGAATGATTTTAGTGAAACTCTGAATGACATGTTCAAAGATTGTTTAGTATGTGGCATGCAGGAAGACACGATACAGTGAAGATTGCTGGCTGAAGTGAATCTTGATTTTAAGAAAGCGTTAGAAATAGCACTGGCAATGAAAAATGCTCTAAAGTATTCACAAGCAATTCAAGGAGCGCAAAATGGCACGAAACATCAAATCAGGTGGAACAGTCAGCCAAAGGTGACATGATAAGCCGGGACTCCGCCGCAAAGTGGGAAACAGGCCCCGCTAACCGAAAATGAGAGGAAGCAGCTTAGCAACTAATTTGAAAAATAAGTTTCAGCGATGTGGAAACAATCAAACTTCTAGCGATTGGCAATAAAAGAAGTAGAATGTTATTTTTGTCACGTAAGTAGACACATAATGAGACAGTGCAAAGCAAGATTTAAACAGGTTTCCAAACAGCAAACAAAGTCCATTGAAGGCTACAGTATGGAAGAGCCTGAAACAACAAATTCAGATATTTATTCATTATTCAACATGGAAGTTGGGAAAACAGAACCAATATTTGTGAGCGCAAGTGAATGGCAAACCATTAAAAATTGAAGTAGACACGGGTGCTTCCGCCACTGTAATAGAAGAACACACTTTCAGATATCTAAATAAGGGTGATCAGGAATTAAATTTGGAACAAACATCTGCAAAGTTGAAATTGTACACAGGTAAAGAAATCCAAGTAAAAGGTATCACAATAGCAACTGTTCATTATAGAAACCAATCGGCACAGCTACCAAAGATGATATTGAAAGGCAGAGGACCAAGCCTTCAAGGGTAAAATTGGTTAAGGGAAATCAACCTTGATTGGCCAGTGAGATTCCAAAAGGAAGCTGGAAAAATTCCAGTCTTGAAAAAGGAATAGGGCAAGGTCTGGCAGAAAGAGCCTTAAGAGTCCAAGGTTTGCAACAGGGTGAAAAAGGAGTGTGTAAGGATTCAACAACCAGAAGAAATAAAGACTGTCTTAAAGAACAACATGCAAGAACAGCAGAAGAAGTTCAAGGAGGCCCTGCTGAATGACAGAGTTCAAAACCAAGTAAATAATCTTTGCACAGAAAAGGAAAACCTGTTGAAAGACCGTCACACACTACAAGATTTCCTCAGGTCAAAGTTTGTGCCTCTAGAAAAGTACAAAGAAAAACAGGAAGAATTTGACACCTCTCTGAACAAACTGAAGAGCCAGTTGGCAGAGAAGACGCAGCAACGTTCAAGTTTCCAAGCAGAAGCTATCAGATACAAGAAAGAGACAGAAGAGCTGAAGAATCAGCTAAATGAAGCTAAAAAGTCTTTGAAAGCAAAAGTCATAGAACTGTCCAAGAGGCGAGCAGATAATGAAGTCTTGGGTGACACTGCTACTAAACTAAGACAAGTTGAGATTGAATCTGAGAGAAGTTCGGCCAACAGTGAACTCAAAAAGAAGGCCGAGACTAGATTCTGCGGTAAAAAGAGGAAGACACTTAGAAAGATGATGCAGAATTGTTGATGAGGCACCGTCTTCAGACTAGACTGAGCATAATATTTCCCAATTTGGAGGGGAAGGTGGAGAAAAGTCAAGGGAACCAGAAAGTGACGCATGACTTGCATAGCCATGAGAGACAATTTACTGTTGGAGAAACAGTGTATGTAAAGAATTTCGGTGGAGGACCGAAGTGGTTACTAGGTAAGTTCAGTGACCAGACCATTGTCATACCACGTGGAAGTGGAGGGCAGGATCATCTGTAAGCATGTGGATCATTTAAGAAAAAGAGAGATATCACAACAAGATATTGTTCCACCTGTAACCATGACTGAACCACCGGTTCCTGTTGAAGATGCTCAACCAAGGACAGACATGTCTGACGTCTCTATCAGAGTGGAAGACTCTGAACTGCAAGGGCCGAATGAGGCACCTGATGTCAATGCAGTTCCAAAGTATGTGCTTCCTACAAAAGAATCTGAAGTCATAGAGCTGTGACATTCCACTCAGATCAGGAAACCACTTGAAAGACTGAACTTGTAATTTCAAGACCTTTGTAAATATTGTAATGTCATGAGATAAATATCCTTGTAAATACAAAATGTACAGAAAAGTTAGAGGGGGAGGAATGTTGTAATTATAGTTTTGGAAAATGTTGGACTGTAGCTTTAAGAATAACCCTGTGATGTAAGATCACATGATCTGTGTAACCCAATGTGTTTGCAGTGCAGGGAACCTCCACAGAAGAGAGTACTTTAGTTATAGCGTTTGATGAACATGTGTAGTTGCTACTGTTGTCTTGAAAATAAAGCCAAATGTTTCCACTAAGAAAAGTTGTCTGAAGATCAACTCTGCATACGTGTAGATATATCGCAAAATACAGCAAACAGATTGAATACGTTCAAATATAAAGCATTATTTTCCATTTAGTTCATTGGTTCCAAAAATGCAGAACTTGGGACAAATTGTAATATATCAATTCACAATGGAGATCTTACTGATTATTTTAGTGCTGTGTTCCCAGAATCCTAGCAGCCTCCTAAGCCTTCACATTGCCTACAGTTCCCAGAGTAATTTAGTTAAATTGGATAACTTTGTGTCTTTGAGTCCATGTCGAATCTTACTTCAGTTAAGGCTCAAGCAATGTGTGCACACTATTTTGGGTTTTTTGTTAAATGATTGTCTTATCTGCTGTGTCTTTTGTGTCTTTTTATTTCATTTCATTCTGCATTCTTAGCTTTTTCTCGCTGAGTCCAGCTAGAATGAGAGAATTTTTTTTTCCCTCTGTGTACAGGAAAAGTTTGTTTGTTTTAATTCTGTTCGCCAAGGGCAACTAGGGATGGACAATAAGTGCTGGCCCAGCCAGCGAAGCCCACATCCCGTGAATGAATAATAAAAAAAAATTCCCATTAGGTGACAGGTCAGAAATGTTGTCTGGCCTTGACTCTTACTTTTTGTCAAGAAACTGGGGTATGTGAGTACAATAGATTTGAGCTGATTTAGTTTCTTTGTGTTGAGCTTTGTCAATAAATCTGACTGTCCCATGCCAATTTAGATGCCCATCTCAACTAACCATGTAATGTTCGATAACTCAAAATTAATATTGTGCAGGAACCCATGACTGCTGTCTGGCAGTTCAATATTTGACCAGTTTCACCCACATGTTAGTTGTAAATGTTCTCACGGGATTTTTATCAATGGAAAGAGAAGCATTTTGAAACAAACATTACTTTCTGGTGGGGCAGTAAAACTATTCAGGATCCCATTTTCTCTTCTTTTGGTTGAGACACTGACCTCACCTTGCAGTCATATATTAATAATGCAATGTCTGTGTTACTGTGAAAGTTTTCTAAGAACAACGACATCGTGTGTAGGTTGGATCTACTACTTTCTGCTTCCCAAAGGGTGCACTGTGTGTCAGCTGTAGCTCAGTTGGTAACACGTTTACCCTTAAATTGCAATGTTCCTGGTTCAACTTGTGTCCCAGGGCTTGCTTACAAAAATCAAGGCTAACATTCCAATGCAGTTACTGAGGGAACATTCCACTGTCAGAGGTGTTATCTTTTGGTTGACATGTTAAACCAAGGCCTTCTCTGTCTGCTTAGATGGATGTTCCATGACAATATTTCAAAGAACAATCAGAGAGTTATCCCTGGTATCCTTGGGGTCTGAAGAAGTCATACAGACTCAAAACTTTAACTCTATTTCTCTTTCCACAGATGCTACCAGACTTGCTGAGAGTTTCTCCAGCATTTTCTGTTTTTATTTCAGTTATCCCTGGTGACCTGGCCAATATTTATTCCTCATTCAACATCACACAAAGAAAAGATTCTTTGGTCATTGTCATATGGCTGTTTGTGGAGGTTTGCACTAAATGAGCTGCCACATTTCCTACGACAGTGACTATGCTTCAAAAAGTACTTCATTGGCTGCAAAATGCTTTGAGACTTGTGGCGGTAATGAAAAGCTTGAGATACGCATGTCTTTTTTTTAATATCTTGTTCTCTCTAGTTACCTAAGGGCTGTTGATTGCCAGTGAATATCTAGACTGAGTGCACCACCTGGAGAACTTAAATGTCCATTACGAATGGAAGACTGAAAGTCCAGTTGCATTACATTGGCTTTGATGGTTTCAGCCTTTCATTGATAAATAATTACTTATACAATTCTGGGGCAAAGTCATTCAATTCAAATTTTAATAAGCATGCAAGGAAATCGCAGTTTGCTCAGTAGCTTCAGTCACATTACAAAGCAAACGCTATCCACAAATTATTCAAACAACTTGTGAATTCACATTTACTGCTATCTCCTTTTCTTAACTGGATGATTCTTAACTATCTGCCCTTCATGAGTGCTTGTAAAAATCCAACATTTCGCCAAACATTTGTGTTTTAAGTCTGATAATGTTTGTGTTTTTATTCATTCATAGGATGTGGACATTGCTGGCAAGGCCAAAATTTGTTGCCCATTCCTAACTGCTTTCTCAAAAGATGACAGTGAGCTACCCTCTTGAACTGCTGCAGTTCATGTGGTGTAGGTACAACCACAGTGCAGTCAGTTTTTTGACCCAGTGATGCTGATTTTGACCCAATAAGATATTTCCAAGTCGGGATAATGTGTGACTTGGAAGAGGACTTTAAGGTGTTCCCATGTGGCTGCTGGTCTTGTTCTTCCAGACAGTAGAGGTCATGAGTTAGGAAGTGCTCTAAAAGAAGCCTTGGTGAGTTGCTGCAATGTATCTTGCAGATGTTATGTACTGTAGCTATATTATGCCAATAGTGGAGGGAGTGAATTTTTAAGATACTGTAAAGGGTGCAAATCAAGCTTCTTCATCCTGGATGCTGTTGAGTTTCTTGAGCTGTGAGAGCTGCACTCATCCAGGCAAGTAAGGATTATTCCATCAGACTCCTGACTTGTGTCTTTGAGGTGATGGAATAGCTTTGGAGTCAAGAGGTGAGTTAATCACTGCAGACTACTCAGCTTCTGACCTCTTTTAATCACAATAACCACGTGTTTGATCCAGTTCAGCTTCTGATCAAACATAAAATTCCTGTTGAGCCACAGAATATTTGATCATCTTTTAGTATTCTACAAAACCCCAATGACACATTTACTGAGGATAAACTGGATTTCCTAACTCTTGCTCATTTTGAGCGTGATGCCCTCATTTCTGACCAATTTCTTTTCAGTAAATATGTACTTAGGTCAGGACCTCATTGACCATATTTAATATTAACAAGAAGAAATGAAGGGCAGAATTTTTCACCCAGCATGCGGATGTGTGCCCGACACGCTAGAGAGTGAAATAGCGCATGATGACATTGGGCGAGCGTCCCGATGTCATCACGCACTCGCGCGTTTTTCGGTCGGCGGGCATGTGAGAGAGTCTGCAGCACGCCCACTGATAATTAAAAGGCCTATTAAGACCATTAACGTTGCAATTACCAGGAATTTTTCGTTGCCTGCCCAACGTTACGGTTGGTGGGTAGGTGAATCAGCTAGGTGATCTATCTTTTTTTTTAGTCATTCATGAGATGTGGACGTCGCTGGCTAGGACAGCATTTATTGCCCATCCCTAATCGTCCTTGTTCAGAGAGCATTTCAAAGTCAACCACATTTTGAGGAAATCTCATCCAAGGGCAGGATGAGGTTTCCAAGATTAATTTAAAAGAAAGATAAAAATGTTTGTACAGAATTTTCAGCATCCATATATTTAGGTGACTCATTCTGATGGGTGGACATTTCTTTCGTTATTTTAAAATTTTTATTTATGGCTTTTGAATTCTTCAGCTCCCTGAGCCAGTGTGTTGCCTTCAGGGAACTTTCTGTGAGCACTATCCCGCGTCCACGCTGACTTCAGTGCTCGGCCTCCTCCCACCCCCAACCTGGCAGCGCTGAGCATTTCATCGGTGGCCCATTTCCTGGTTGCTTCCCAGCCCGCTGACTGCGCCTGCACGCCAAACTCAAAATCCTGCCTTAAGAGTTTTTTTACTATACATTCATGGGATGTGGTTGTTGCGGGCTGGGCCAGCATTTACTGCCTATCCCTAATTGCCCTTGAGAAGGTGTTGTGAGCTGCCTCCTTGAATCACTGCAGTCCATGTGATGTAGATACACCCGCAGCGCTATAAGGAACAGAGTTCCAGGATTCTGACCCAGCCACAGTGAAGGAATGGCGATATATTTCCAAGTTAGGTTGGCAAGTGGCTTGGAGGGGAACTTCCAGGTGGTGGTATTCACATATATTTGCTGCTCTTGTCCTTCTCAATGGTAGTGGTCATGTGTTTGGGAGGTGCAGTCTAAGGAGTCTTGGTAAGTTCCTGCAGTGCACTTTGTAGATGGTACACACTGTGTGTCGCTGGAGGAGGGAGTGAATGTTTGTGGATGAGGTGCCAGTCAAGCGAGCTGCTTTGTCCTGGATGGTGTAAAGCTTCTTGAATGTTGTTGGAGCTGCGCTCATCCAGGCAAGTGGGGAGTATTCCATCACACTCCTGACTTATGCCTTGTGGATGGTGGACAGGCTTTGGGGAGTCAGGAGGTGATTTACCTGCTACAGGATTCCTAGCCTCTGACCTGTTCTTGTCACGACAGTATTAATATGGTCAGTCCAGTTCAGTTTCTGGTCAATGGTAGCCCCGAGATGTTGATAGCGGGGGATTCGGTGATGGCAATGCCATTGAATATCAATGGATGATGGCTACTCTTTCTTGATAGGGATGGTCATTGACTGACACTTGTATGGCATGAATGTTACTTGTCAGCCCAAGCCTGGATATTGTCCTGGTCTTGCTGCATTTGGACATGGACTGCTTCAGTACCTGAGGAGTCACAAAACATGTTGAACATCCCCACTTCTGACCTTATGATGGAAGGAAGGTCATTGATGAAGCAGTTGAAGGTGCTTGGGCCTAGGACACTACCCTGCAGTGATGTCCTGGGACTGAGATGACTGACCTCCAACATCTCCCCTTGTGCAAGGAATGACTCCAACCAGCAGAGAGTTTCCCTGATTCCCATGGACCCCAGTTTTGCTAGGGCTCCTTGATGCCACATTTGGTCAAATACTGCCTTGATTCAAGGGCAGTCACTCTTACCTCATCTCTGGAGTCCATGTTTCAATGAAGGCTTAACTGAGGTCAGAAGCTGAGTGACCTTTGTGGAACTCAAACTGAGCATCAGTGAGCGAGCAATTTATAAGCAAGTGCACTGCTGATGACCCCTTCCATCACTTTACTGATGATCAAAAGTAGGCTGATGGGGTGGTAATTGGCCGAGTTGGATTTGTCCTGCTTTCCGTGTAAAGGACATACCTGGGCAATTTTCACATTGCCAGGAAGGTGCCAGTTTTGTAGCTGCACTGGAAATGCTTGTCCTGGGGTGTGGTAAGTTCTGGAGCACAAGTCTTCAGTCTGATTACCGGAATATTATCAGGGAATATTGTCATAAGCTTTGAGTTGATGACAACTCGAAGCTTTTGGGACCCTTGCAAGTTTTGGCTTTGCCTCAGCCCTCAGAAATTTGGTCTTTATCCTTATCAAATGTTCTCGATGTTGGAGGTCTGTTGAAGTGATGATTATTTCTGGATGTCCAGTCGTGGATTCTGACATAGAACATTCTAACCTGGCCCAAAATGCAGATTTGCTCTTTGTCATTTATATCTGCCATTTATATCTGTGTACGATAATTAGAATTAAGCAACTTTGAATATAGTGTAGACTGCATATAAATTCATTGTTCTTCTTGCTCTGGGGTCACATTTGTTGACTTTATTTGCAGTATGGGCTGGATTTATTGTATTGATTACCACAATGGTTGTAGATTCTGTATTATCTCCCAACCTGTGTGACAAGGCAGTGAAAACAACTTTGACCCCTCGTTCTCCACGTTACAAGGATCAAGCTAATCCCTATGCATTGTGCAAATAATTTAATCCTCTGTGGTTTTGAAATACCAGTGAGGTGAAGAAGCAATGTGTTCTTTGAATTGTTTCCCAACAGGGTTGAAATGAGGGAGATTGATTTAGAAGTAGCAGATAATGGCTGAACTTGAAGCGTTGCCAAGATTGTGATAAATTATGCACCCGCTGTATATGCTCACAGGGCATGCTTGATGAGGTCATTATGATAGCTGCTCTTTGCCAGAACTGGAAAACAGGTGTTGCTTCACCCTGAAGAAACATTGTCTCTTCTCTGATCACAAATGATATCTGTCTTCCATGTAGGAGATTTGAAATATTTGATGATTTCCACACAGAATTTCTCAGGAGAGTATATGAAGAACATTTTGTTCTTTCCTTCCATTCCCACAATGAATGTCACATCCATTTTAGCAAATTGCCCTGGCTTCAAGCGCCTTCGTACATTTCAAAGCCCATGGTTATTTCAAGACAAGAGCATTCTACCTAATTCCAGTACCCAAGTTTCAAGAAATGAGGTACAAGTATGTGAATCAATCATTCTCAAGCTCAAACAGCTAATTCATCAATAAGAAACTTGTTTCCACAGTTCCACCGTGAAATCACTTGCACTTGGAAACTGAACAAAGACGAAGTGATTGGAAAGACAGGGGATGAATGGAGGATATGCTGGAGGGAAAAGAATGCCGGTAAAATGAAACAGGTGTAGAAAGGATATGGGAAGTCAAAGTGAGAGCAATTTGGGAAAACAACATGAAACTGACTGAATTAACAAACAATCGACTAAGATTTGAGGATATCAGGTGCATGGGATGATAAGGCTACCCACCTGATTCCTTAGGGACAGTTCCATAACATTTTGATGATCAGGCTTCATCTGAATCCCATCGGTGATTTGCTTGCACATTATCAACAATCAGGAGACAGGCTGGGGCCTAACTAAAATATTCAAAGAGGGATCCACTTGTCTTGCCAAGTGCCCCAACACCATTTTGGTGTCAATCACTGTTGCCAGTGCACCTTTGTAAACCCACCCACAAGTCATGCATAACACAATTCAGTGGGGGTATTTACATCAGTACCTATAGGGATCATCAGCTGTAGTGAAGCAAAGTTGGGAACAGGTCTGGCAATCATATTTATTTCATTCTATTGGCAGTTTTGAGGCATCAAATCTCTCTTAGCTTCATCTCCAGCCTGTGAGTTGTGCTCACTGATACCAGAACTGCAAGTCCATTTCCCGACACCATTTAGCCCTCAACTTCAAGGTTCCTGCTGCAGTGCCCATGATCAGTCTTATCCCCATTCAATTTCTCATGCTCCTAAATAGTGTTTGGAGCTGGTAGCTGATCCAAAATCACTTGGGTCTCCTGCTGTTGTCATCATGGGTCATCATTGTCTCATCATTTATGGGGCCGAGTGGTGATGTCACTGGATAAGTAATTCAGAGTTCATAAGTAATTCATGTTCTGGGAACATGGGTTCAGATCCCATCACGTCAGCTGGTGGAGTTTGAATTCAATTTATAGATTTGGAACATAAAGCTAGTCTCAGTGCTGATGGCGACCATGAAACTAGCATCGACTTTTTGTGAAAACCCATCTGGTTCACTAATATCCTTCAGGGAAGAAATCTACCATCTTAACCTGATCTGGCCTACATGAGACTCCAGGGCCATAGCAATGTGGTTGACTCTTAACTGCGCTTTGAAAGGGGCGATTTGGGATGGGCAACAAATACTAGCCTTGCCAGTGACACCCACACCCCATGAAAGAATATAGGAAAAAGAATTCTACTGCCCATTCGATCTGCACCAGAGAAGAGGAATCAATGTCAGTTTTCCTCCCATTGCATCAAGCAGAGAACCATGTACAGTTCAGCAAAAGAACCAGCAGCTCTTTTGTATTTTCACTCATTCACCCACCATTCAACAAATAGGAATCCAAGAGTCAGCTTTGAATCTCAGCTGTTCATGGGCAGGAAAAGCCCACTTGGTCCATCTGGCCAGTCTCAGTATCATGATGGCTGAACGAACTTGTATAAACATTTCCTTTCCTCTCCCTACCACACTCCCCCTCCCACTTCACATCTACATCCACGTAATCTCCTGGGAGAGGTAACAGACCAATGACAAACCAAGGACCAGTAGGTCCTTACCATTTCTTGCTCACTTCACCTATGCTCGAACAATGGACAACAGAACTGTTCATACCCTTCAGAAAATTCCAAAAGTTACTGGCAATGCAATCTCCTGAGCTACTGCAACTTGGATATTGATTTGCTTTGTGTTTTAGTTTTCTCTCTCTCATATTCCAATCCAACTCAAAATCTCAAACAACACTTGGAAAATCATTAATATCATGCCAGCAGTCACAAAAAATAGTTGTGAGCTCAAGACCCACACCAGAGCTTGAGCTTATCATTTATGAATTATGAAGGAGTGCACCAAAGAAGGCCACCACCAACTTCTCAAGGGCAAAGAAGGATAGGCAATAAGTGTCGTTGTTGGTTATGTCCATATCCCAGGAATGAATTTTAAAAAATAAAAATCAAATCAGGGATAATACTCCAGCGGAGTACTGAGAGAATGCTGCAATGTCAGAGGTGACATCCTTTGGATGAGGTGTTAAATCAAGGTCCCATCTGCCTGTTCAAAGAGGCGTTAATGATCCACAGCACTCAAGAAGAACAGAAAGTTCTTCTAATGTCTTGGCTGACATTAGAGCCTTGAATGCTTGGCAGATGAAATTTAATACAGCAAAGTGCAAATTGGTAGCATTTTAGTCGCAAGGACGATGAAAGGCAATGTTAACCAAAGGGTACAATATGAAAGGGGTGCAGGATCAATGAGATCAAGGGTTGTATGGATACAAATCATTGAAGGTGGTAGGGCAGTTTGATGATGTCGTTATAAAGCTATGTGGCATCCTGATCTTTAAAAAGGATTTTCCCCTTGTTGGATATGCGCGGCGGGTGGGAATGGCCGCAAGAACGATTGCTGCCCGCGATCGGACTCCGACCGCAATTTCACACTGGTTAGCCAATTAACAGCCATCTAGGTGAAAGAGCCTCAGTGCTTCCGGGCTTAGGGCGGGAAGAGAGCAAGCGCTGAACTGTGTGCATGCTTGGGGGAGTGTGTAGTGACAGCCCCCTGAAAGCACAGAACTGCCTCAGGGAGCTGACGAATTTTGAATGCAAAAATAAACTTTTTATATATGAGATAAACATGTCCCCACGTGCGATTCAGTCACATAAAGAGGGACATGTAAAAATGATGTTAAAAATTTTTTTTGTTTTTTTTACTGAGTGTTAGAAACCTCATCCTGCCTGTGGACGAGGTTTCATTAAAAATGCAAAGGCCGCTGGCCTGTTGGCCCGCCCACCAACTGAATGGTTGAGCGGGCAGCGAAAAATGCAGCTTAATTAATTACTTAGGGGCCTTAATAGGCTTCTTAATTGTCAGCGGGCATGCTGCCATCTCTCACACGCGCCCGCTGACCAAAAAATCACAAGAGTGTGTGATGATGTCAGGACTTTTTTTTTGAAAAATATACTTTATTCATAAAATATCTGGAAGAACATTCCAAAACATTTCAAAATCACAATCACAGAAGTACAATCAGATTCAACTTTTATACATGGATCACTAAGTGCATCAATACAATCAATGAATATCACAATCATTTCAACATGGTCAATGCAGACAATCAGACAATGATATTGGAGTTATCAACATACATCATGTTGCACTCTGAGGTGCTTCAATACAATTATAATACAATTAGTATTCACTGCGTACATTCATTTTGAGCTGTACAGCCTGAAGGGCTCTCAACAGTTCCCAGCCTCTCAGTGCACTGTGGCAGAAAGGTCTTAGACAGCGACCTTTCCCCCTTGCCCGACATCATCGTGTACTATTTCACTCCCATTCTGGTCAGGCGCACGCCTGCCCATGGGATGAAAAGTCCTGCCCTTTACAATCATAGGCAAAGAATACAACTGCAAGGAAATTATGATGCACCTTCATAAAACACTGTTCTGGCCTCAATTGGAGTATTGGGTCCAATTCTGGCACTGCACTTTAGGAAGGATATTGGAGAGGTGCAGAAAAATTCACAAGAATGGCTCCTGGGATGAGGAATGTAAATTAAGTGGATAGATTGAAGAGGCTGCGATTGTTCTCCTTACAGAAGAGAAAGTTGAGAGGAAACTTGATTGACTTGTTCAAAATCATGAGGGGTCTAGACAGAGTAGAGAGAGACCCATTGACACAAAGGTCAATAACCAGAGGACACAGATTCAACGTGATTAGCAGAAGAACAGAAGCAACATGAAGATCAGCTTTTTTACGAGCAAGGGGTTACAATGTGGAATGCACTGCTTGAAAGAATTCAATCATAGCTTTCAAGGGAGAACTAGATAATCAAGTAAAGGAAAAGTTTTCAAGGCCGTTGGGAAAGGATGGGAGAGTAGGACTAATAAAACTGCTTTTGTAGAGGGCTGACATGGCTTGAGAGGCTGAATGGCCTCCGACTGTGTTGGAACCATTCTATAATTCTATGATTCCTTGATTCTAAATAATAGCCAACACATTTGTTTGCCACATTTGAGGGCACAGAAAATTTGCTGTGTTTGCTTACATAGCTGTCATTCCACTTGAAACCTAATTCAATGATGAGTGTGAAGCACTTCGAGATGTTTCAATGAGAAAAACACTCTACAAAGAATACTTGAGAACTGACTGGGTGCTGCCTGCAGATGGGGGCTTTTGGCCTGCATGAGCAACTCATTATTTTTTAAAATCCACAGTTTTTGGCCTTCAACATTTGATGGAACCATATGCTAAGTTGAAAAGCAGCCACATATTGGACTGTAGACCAGCCAACTCAGTCTGTTCCTTCTAGTCATCTGAATTACTAAGCATTTCTACCAAACAAACCTATATACTATAAAGTTGCTGGGCCAGAATTTTCCGATTGCACCAAGGCATTCTCTTGAATTTGATATTGACCTCCTGAAGATTGGCCTTTGATTATTTAGCATTTTTGGAATGCTATTAGTGTCTTCTACCATGAAGACTGAAGCAAAGTACTTATTCAACTCCTCTGCCGTTTCCTTATTCCCCATTATTGTTTCCCCATCCTCATTCTCTAAAGAGCCTATGTTCACTTTGGCCTCTCTCTTCCTTTTTACATATTTAAAGAAGCTCTTACTGTCCATTTTTATATTACTTGCTAGTTTACCCTCAAAGTTTATTTTCTCCCTCTTTATTATTTCAATTTGATACTATCCTTAACTTGCTTGGTTAACCATGGGTGGCTTATTCCCTTCCGAGAATCGTTCTTCCTCACTGGGATTTATCTTTCTTGTGAGTCATGAACTATTTTCTTAAACACCTGCCATTGTTCATCAACTGTCTTTTCAGCTAAACTCTTTTCCCAGTCCAGTCCAGCCCATCCTGCCATCATTCCTTTGTAATTATTCTTATCTAAGTTTAGCACAGTTGTTTCTGACCCAAGTTTCTCACTGCCAAACTGAATGCTAACTTCTACCATGTTATGGTCATTGTTTACTAGGGGATCTTTTACTCTGAGATCATGTATTAAACCTGCCTCATTACGCATTACTAGATCTAGAATAGCCTGATCCCTGGTTGGATCCACAACATATTGTTCTAGGAAACTGTCCCGAATACACTCTATGAATTCTCGCTCATGGCTACCTCTGCCAGTTTGATTTCCCAATCTCCTGGAAGATAAAAGTCACCCATGATTAATGTACTACCTTTTTCCACAGGCCCTCATTATCTCATTATTTTTTCTGTGCCCTACAGTATAGCTACTGTTAGGTGGCCTTTAGAATCTCCCACCAGTGTCTTCTTCCCCTTGTTACTTCTTACCTCCATCCATATAGATTCTACATCTTCCGATCCAAGAACGTTTCTTGCTATCCTACTTATTCCATCTTGTGCTAACAAAGCTACCCCGCTACTCTTTCCTCCCTGCCTGTCCTTTCAAAAAGTCACACACCCCTGAATATTTAGTTCCCAGCTGTGATTTCCTTGTAACCATGTCTTGTAATGGCTATAAGATCATGTGCATTAACCTTTATTTGTGCCATTAATTCATTTATTTTGTTCCGAATACGACGTGCATTTAAGTAAAGAGCTATTTTGCCTTATTACCATTTTTTCCCCTTTTGACCCAATTTGCTGCTTTTTGTTTGTACATTCTGTCCCTTCCTGTCACACTCTGGGTATCATTACTTAAACAGTTGCCCTGCGAAGCTGCCATATCCTTTTGCTTTGTAAGCCTATGTATCCAGAACCCTCCCCCATCTATTTAGTTTAAAACCCCCACTACAGACCTAGTTATTCGATTTGCCAGGACACTGGTCCCAGCATGGTTCAAGTGAAGGCTGTCCCAATGGAACAGTTCCCTTCTACCCCAGTACTGGTGCCAGTGCCCCATGAACTGAAACCCATTCCTCCCACACCGATCTTTGAACCACACATTTAACTCAAACTTATTTGCCCTATACCAGTTTGCCCATGGATCAGGCAGTAATCCTGAGATTATTTACCTTGGAAATTCTGCTTTTTAATTTAGCTCCTCATTGTTCAAATTCATTTAGCAGAACCTCCATTCTCATACTATCAATGTCGTTGGTACCAACGTGGGCAATGACAACTGGATTCCTCTCCTCCAACTCCAAGTTCCTCTCCAGCCCTGAGGAGATGTCCTTAACCCTAGCACCGGGCAGGCAACACAGCCTTCAGGACTCATGCTTACGGCTGCAGAGAACAGTTTGTATCCCCCTAATTATACTGCCCCCTACCGCTACTATATTCCTATTTCCTCCCCCAACTTGAATGGCTCCCTGTACCATGGTGCCGTGGTCAGTTCGCTCATCCTCCTGCAGTTCCTGCTCTTGTCCACACAACTTGGACAATTGGAGGGGCCATGGCTCCTCAAACGCTCTCCTCTGGGTCCCCATACCTGCCTCACCTGCAGTCACACCCTCCTGTCCCTGATCACAGACCAAATCTGAGTTACCTGATCTGAGGGGTGTGACTGCCTGGTGGAGCAAAGTGCCCAGGTAACTTTTCCCCTCCCTGATGTGGCATAATGTCTGCAGCTCGGAGTCCCCACTCTCTGCGCTCTTTTTAAAATGAAGTCTACTTGCTCTCTGTGCTCTTTTTAAGGTGAAGTCTCCCGCTCTTTTAAAAATGAATTCTCCCTGCTCTCCTTGCTCTTTTTTAAAATTGTGAGGTTAAAATTAAGTTCTACATTTCACAGTTAAGATTACAACAGTACTTATATAGAAATGCAGTAAAGTACAGGAGGCAAAGACCCTTTGTGGCCCATCTAACCAGTTCCCAAGTTAAAAGAAACAGTCTTCACCTTGAAACTTTTGCCTGTAATGCATTGTGAATCCAGTAGCCACTGTTGATCTTCATGTGAGTGTTCATTATACTATCGGTCTTTCACTTCTTGAAGCCAGGCTTTGTAATATAACTGTATATAACACCATATAAGATCTCTGACATCCTTTAATTGCTTCTTTCACAAAAGAACCATTCAGCAACCTCTTGAATTTGCTGACAGTCTCCACCTCTAGCATCTCCCTGGGCAGTCTGTCCACACCATTTCCAATTTGTGTGAAGTAGTTATCGTAAATCTAAACTGTTTGCTCTTTGTCCCTCCTCTGAACTTATTATATTCCATGAGTCCCTCATCCAGGATAGAGAAGTGAGCAGCAGTTCAAAAAACAGAAGTTACCGATCGGGATAAAGTAACTGCTGTGCTTTGAGAAGTGAATGTGCAGCAAAATGCAACACAAAATGCACAATGGTTTCACCTAGGGTGCAGGCAAAATTGAGAAATTGATAACATGACTGCAATTCTGGAATAAGTCCCATTTCTTGTGTTTTTCTTTCAGTGATAGACAGGCTTATCAAAGTCATTGTTTCCAGCATTCTGTTTAAATGCAAATTACTTTGTAGAAGTGTCCAGTTTGATTTCTGCAGGGGGACTTCATATTGTTCATAAAGGAAAAAGCTACAGCTTCACAGACTAGTTGTAAGGATCAAACCTGACTGCTTAATCTGCATTAAAGTGAGCAGTGATACAGTCTGCGATGAATTCACAAATCAACCAACACAGGGCCTGTGACTGTAGGCTATACTCAAACCTTAAATGAATTTTCTGCTTCACGGTCCGTAGTATGATTTAAAATACCATCATTCAAACAAAAAGATGTTATTCGCAAAAGAGATTAACCACAGCACAATTTGAAACAGATTAGACTCATGAATATAATCGAGCATCTCACCTGAAGATTTATTTTCCATCCAGTATAAATGACATACCTCATTTCTGCACAATTTGGAGTGCTAGAAATGCCTTTTTCATGTGCCCGATAGTACAAGTTTTATACGTCAAACTGTAAATATCTTTCCATAACAGCTTGTCCTTTCTAATCTTTCAAAGTTTTTCTCGCTCCTCCTGATTTTTCAACATACTTCTTCTTTCTGAATGTTGTTTAACAATAGAATGTGATCAAAATTGCAAGTTGCTGAACATATTGATATGAATTGTCAATAAAAGTGGTGGTGAACTTTTAGAAGTGGGGAAATATTTTCTTCATCTTGGGTGCGATATGAGTAATCAAATGCTAATTTCAATATTGCACAATATTTGAATGCTCATACCTTTGTATACAGTACCTTTATCTGCTGTTTTGACATCATCAGTGCTAGTTAGTTGAAGTTTCACCTATGTCTCCCAGCAAAATGCTTTTTTATTTATACCTATGCAGATTTCAAATTCACTTGCCGATGTCGAATCATCAGAATCCCTTTGAAAAAAGCAACAGAGGGAAGGAATTATAATTCTGTTCTGTTGGTTTTGGCTCTTTATTTTGAGATATTCTTCTTGAATCAGTGAGTGCTAATGACATCAGTTGTCCCCATTTGGACAGATAACAGAACCAGTCTGAAGGAGCTGAATTAACAGATGCTTCTGACTCATCCCTGAGTTAATAACCATATCTTCTTTGATGTTAATTCTCACCTACTCACACCCAGAGATACTAACTCCTTCAGTCATGAAATATGTTAAGGAAAGAATGCAGGGTGACCATGCACATAATTCTCCAGTTCCTCTTCCTTAAAAAGTAAACACTACCTTTCCTCATCTTTCTCCTATTTTCATTTTCATTTTCATTCTAGGTCCTCCACTTCCTCCTCCATAAGCCATATTGGTGACAGAAGTTATGGAGGAAGCCTCCATGGCTCTTGGAATTGGTTCACTGGCTTTGGATGTATTTGGTGGCTCCTGTTGGAAAGTCACAAACCTGCTAAGTACACATCAGCACCAAGCCAACAGCTTTTGGAATTGGCCTTCAAGGGTAATCTGAAGTGCTGGCTTCCATTTGAATTCACACATAACATTACGCCAGGCACGATCTCCATAAGTCCAGAAAGGGCTCACAGAGCCTTCAATTTGGTCTTTTTGTTCTCCTCAAGCACAAGAAAGACAGCTGAGTAAAATTCATTGGATGTGATTGAGTTAAAGTAGGAATTAGCATGTTAAGTTAAGTGAGATTGAATGAAAAATTAGAGTTTTAAATCTTTGTTCTGAGGTTACAGAGTTACGTTGAACATAAAGATTTAGAAATAATGAAGCTGGTTTAAAAGGTACTCGATGTAGGAGGGGTTTCCTCACTCCAAGACTTCGAGCCATTTTTAAGACTAACACTGCAGTGCAGCACTGAGAGAGGTCTATATTGGTGGAGCCTTCAAATAAGGTGTTAAACAGAGACCATCTCCTTGTGTATTCCAGCTGATACAATTTTGAAAAAAAGAGAGCATGGAATTTAGGCCAAGATCCTTCCCTCTCCCACTATCACCAAAAATATATTAGCAACTTATTCTAGCCATTATTCTTTGTGGGATCTTGCTGCATACAAAACAATTGTTTGGTTTTCCTTATACAATGACCACACCTTAACTGTATACAAAGTGCTATGAGACTTTCTTGAGAGATGAAAAAGTGCAATATAAGTGTCAGCCTTTCGTTCTTCATAATGAAGCAAAACTTTGACAGGTTGAATGGACTTTTCTTCACCTGAACCATTTATCCACAACCTTAAACATTCATTCTCTTGCCACGTCAAGGAAGTTACGGCCCATGAAGTGATGATGTGATGTGGGCATCACTAGAAAGATCGGGGTATTCATTGCCTATCCTAAATACCTTGAGGAGGTGGTGTTGAGCTGCCTTCTTGAACTTCTGCAATCCACAATGGTGTTAGGAAGGAAGCTCGAGGGTTTTGACCCAATGATGAAGAAAGAATGGTGATATATTTCAAAGGCAGTGCGCCATGGCTGCAGTGCTGCACTGCACCAGCTCTCCAAATCTTCAACAGCACCTCCCAAACCTGTGACCTCTCCCACCAAGAGGGACAAGAACAGCTGGCGCAAGGTAACACCTTCCAAATTTCTCTCCAAGCCACACGCCATCCTGCCTTTGAAATATATCACCATTCCTTCTTCATCATTGGGTCAAAACTCTCGAACTTCCTCTCTAACACCACTGTGGATTGCAGCAGTTCAAGAAGGTGGCTCAACACCACCTCTTCAAGGTATTTAGGATAGGCAATGAATACCGGCCTTTCAAGTGATGCCCATATCACATCGTCACTTCATAGGCTGTAACTTCCTCGGCGTGGCAATCAGCGTTTTTTTTTTTCCGAGCCTCTCTTGCCCAACATTCCGACTCAGGCCAGGTGAGATCCAGGCAGCCCAGCTCGTCCCCAAGGCCCAGTGTCAAAGTCCAGCTCTGTGGAATTGAAAGAGGGCACTCCCCTGTTTTTAGGGCACTAGCTGTTGTAAACCAGGTAGGTTTAAAGGTCCCATGAAATTTAAAAGTCCTTGACAGACCAGGGAGAAGGTAAATGTCCAAGGTAAATGGATAGGATTTGGGGGGTAGGGGGATTGGAGGTCAGGGTGGGGGGCAGGGGATGAGAGGTCAGGGGCCAGTTGGGCCTTGGGGGGGGGGTGGTGTGGAGGCTGTGGGATCTTGCGGTAGGGGGGCAGACTTTAGGGAGGATCAGATGTCGGGGAGGTGGGCCTCTGGGGTGGTGTGGGCCGTGTGAGGGTATGGCAGTTGGAATTTGGGCATAGGGGCTGGGGACATTGGACCTTGGTGGGGGATAGCTGGACCTCGGGGTTGGGGGGGAATGGGGATGGGCTGGGATAGGGGGAGTTGGGACAGGATGAGTCGGGTTGTCAGGGGGGGTGGTTGGGTTACGGGGTGGCGGGGGGTGCCTGTTGGATGGTGGGGATGTGTCGGGATGGGTCTGGTCAGCTCGGGGGTGTGCAGGCCCACGGGGTGTGGGAATCACATTGAGGGTTGCAGGGTTTGATGGGGGAGGAGGTTTAGTCGGGTGGGGTGGAGAGTGTCCCCTGAGGTGTTGTGGGTGTAGGGGTAGTCCCATTGGGCGTGGGGTGGTTGGTCTGGGTCTTTACAATTGTTATTCAGAAGTTAGAAGAGGTTACAATTCTTCTTACCTTTTTTGGGTAACTATTAGTGTAACACAGCCAGAACCATTTGAACTTTGCGACTTAAATTGGATTTCCGGATGGCTTCTAGCGCAGGGCAATTGCTGTGCGAACCTTTACCTGTGAAGTTCTGTGAGGAATTCCCCTGTGCATCTTTGGGGTAACCCCCACCCCCCAATCCAATGCTGGGGAGCTTGGACATACGGCTCCATGAAAGAATTTTTAAAAAGTGTCAACAGGAAATGTTGATACAATGATGCCAATTCTGTGTTCTAAATGCCCAAATGTTTGAAGAACAACTGCATTGGGAGTGAATATGTTTGTGTTGTCTTCAGTACCCTCAGTGGACTTGATTTGACCTCTATTCAACCAGGACAAGTTTCAAACAGTATTACATAGTGCAGAAATATGCCATTCAGTCCAACAGGTCCACCCATGCTGGTGTGCTCCACATAATCTTTCTTCACCTCACCCCATCTAACATATCTTAGTATTCCTTTCTCCTAGCTTCTCCTTAAGTACATCTACAATATTCACTTGAACTACTCCTTGTGCTAGCAAGTTCCACATTCTCAACACTCCCTATGTAAGGATGTTTCTCATAAATACTCTCTAATATTTATTTATATTCGGTCTAACTCACAAGTGGCAATATCTTCTCTATGGGCAGAATATTACATTCCCCTGCTGGCCAAATTTCTCGGACAGCCTTCCCACCGGGCTCCTGCCTGCCCAGACCTTTCTGCAATTTTACACTGGACAGGTGAGGCCCAGACCGGCCAGCCCATCCTTGCATAAGTTGAGGCCCTTAAGTGGCCAATTATTGACCACTTAAGGACTGTTTCCTGCCCTGCCTCAATTTTCAAGTTTTTTTTAAATTCATTCATGGGATGTGAACATCGCTGGCTAAGCCAGCATTTATTACCCATCCCTAATTGCCCTTGTTCAGAGGGCATTTAAAAGCCAACCGCATTGCTGTGGATCTGAAGTCACATCTTGGCCAGACCAGCTAAGGCAAATCTTTCCTAAAGGACATTAGTGAACCACGTGGGTTTTTACAACAATTGGCAATGGTTTCATGGTCATTGTCATGAAGCTATTAATGTATATAATGTTGGAAATGATTTCTTTAAAATAGAGGGTTAGTCTGAGGGCATGCCTTAATTGGATTAAAGCCAGCTAGTCTGGGTGCTTTGATGTATACTAGGTTTGAGATGTAAGAGAGGTAGATTGCATTTGCATTTTGTTGAATAGAGCATTCAAGAAGGGGGGTGAAACCTGGCACCTAGCTAGCAGAGACCAAGCAATGTTTACTCATAAAATTAGTGCTATGAAAGGGGTTTCATTGTTAGGAGATGTGGAGTTCAAAGGGGCTGGTGATACAATGAGAATTTACATTCAATGAGATATGCTATGTATAACAGATAGCAGTTTAGTGTGTACAGGGCAGAGGCAATGTAAGATCAAAGCCTGTAAGCCTACCACTATGTCTGCAAAGGAACCACAGTGAAAGGAACCACATTTTGAATTTGTAAGGTGAAAATGCTTTGCCTGAAGTCTGATTAAAGTCTATGCACTGCTGTTGCCTGAGTGGAGATTAGTTTGGGAATTAGTTAAAAGTTATGGTAGTGTTAATTTGTAGCCATGTGTATATGTTTAACCTGTGTATATTAATAAATGTCTCATGTAAGTTGATATAAAAACCTCTTGAGAACTGGTGGTTTTATTCATCTGAATCTCAAACATACCACTTAAAATATAGGTTATGACAGTTATTTAAAGTTTCCCTCTGGAATTTTTAAATAACTCAGCTTTAACAACTGCTGGGTCACAACAGTCATTATTAAACTTTTTTAAATTCCAGATGTTTATTGAATTCAAATTTCACCACCTTCTGTGGTGGGATTTGAATCTGGGTCTCCAGAGCATTACCCTGGAGATCTGGATTACCAGTCCAGTGACACCACCACCTCCCTTGGTGGGAGGAGCTCAGGGGAAGTTGGGGAAGGCCTGAAAATGAACCTTGTTCAGGCCTCAGGCAGGAAGGGGAGGGGGCACCTCCATTAGCAGCCCCCTTTTAACAACAGGTGTGTCCTCCAGAAGGCCTGAGCCCTATAGGCCCTCCCTCCCTACCAAGACCCCCACCTCGCTCTTCTGACTTCCCTTGTCCTCACCTCTCCTCCCTGCCCTGAAACCCCCACATTTACCTGGTCCTGCACTCCCAGGACCTAGACTTTGGGGACTGCATGTAGTCCAAGCCCTGTCCACTGCAGCTTCTGGTGCTGTAGGGACTAGAGAGCTGTTAGCCCTCTCTAAGATGAGACTTCCTCCTGGGTGAGGGGCAGAACTCTGTCTCCAGCCAAGTATGGCTTGTTGGAGTGTTAAATGTCTGCAGGGAAAGCATTATCAGTGGGGATGTGTTCTTCAGATGGCGGGAATGGACGCCCTGCCATCCTAAGAATCCTGACCTATGCCTAGCCTATCAACCCTTTCATTAGCCTTAACCTCTCTGAGATCACCCCACGGCCTTCTCTTTTCCAGAAAAAAAACAGCTCCAGCCTGATCAGTGTTTCCAGCTGATAGCTGTAACCTCTTAGTTTCTGTATCGTTCTGGTAAATCTCTTTTGCGTCTTTTCTCGTGCCTCTATGTCCTTTCTTTGAACCTTGCAAAGTCAGTCAGAACAAAGCACATGACGGCTGTTCTTTTAGCTCTTTTATAATTAAGAATTTAGCAGGCACATTCCATTCTGATGTGCTTAGCATTCTTCGTGATACAGCCTTTCAAATCAAGTAGGAAAAAAAGAGCTCATCTGTGGCCATCCCTTCTACTTACTCATTAGTGTAAGTTTACCTCTTTCCTGTTGACAAGAGATGCCTCCTTTGTACTGAAACACAGCAACGCACATCCCTACGTGAAAAGCGAGTTCTGAAGTGATTCTGAGATACTAACAATCCATTTGTCTGAAGGTTAGAGAGGGAGACAGGGTAATAGGAATGAGGATTGTAGGAGGGAGGGAGATTGGGTAATTGAAATAGGAGCTTGGCAGAGAGAGAGACTGAGTAATGGGAAGGAGAGAGGGAAACTGTATAATGGGGATTGGAGTGGGGAGCAGAAAAAGAAACATAGAAATATAGAGCAGAATTTTGTGTTTGTCAGGTGGGCGGGCGGCTGAATGCTGCTGGAGAAATGGGCCACGCCGCCATTTTGCGCAGGCAGGCCAATTAAGGCCCACCCATCGGGTAAGCAACTCCTGTGGAGAACGGGAAAATAGTCGCGGGGCGGGTGGCCTCAGATTGCCGGTTCCAATGGGGAGCTGGCAACCTGTATTAACAGTGGCCAGGCAGCCTGCTTGAGGCAGTGCACCATGGCCACTCACAGAGAAGGACATGCTGGGTTGAGGGCAGAGGAAGAGGAGGAGGGCAGTCTGCAGAAAAGGCCAGTGGGGGGCCACTGCACCCCCCTCCCCGATTTTCAGATGCATGCCTTGCTGTTCTCCTGCAAGAAGTGGCTATCTGTCGGCACATTCTGTATCCTGAGGATTAGAGGAAGAGGGCTCCCCATGTCACCAGCCAGGTGTGGGAGGAGGTGGTTGATGCTGTAAGTGCCCATGATGATATGCGGTGCACTGGCACCCAGTGCAGGAAAGGATTAATTGATTTGCTGTGCTCTGGACGGGTGAGTAGCATGTCTGTCTTGGCCATTTGACCCAGAAGGCAGCCTTAGCCTTTGAACCCCCCCCACCATGTCTTGCTGTCATTACTGCATAGGGCATCTGTCACACGCTAGGTGGGCAAATGGGTACTGACCATGCTTACATCAGCCTTAGTGGTTGAGGAGAAGAAGGGTTCTCCCCGCAGCATATGTTAGTGTTTGTGGCATTTGAGTAGTCTGCAGGCAACCTGCAGGGGAGGCCACACGACACAGACTCAGAACTCCAACACATGTCATATTGATGGTGATGAGATGGTGCAAGGGGTGCCTCAAAGTGATTTGGGCAAGTGCCATCCGCTGGCATCAGCGCCACACCTAGTTGAGCCCCCTTGCCATGGGCGTTAAGACCCGTGTGCTATTCAAAGTGATAGACGCCGAATGTGTCCAAGGTGGCCGTTGGGGGAGGAGGTTGCAACCAGCTGTACTATCTTCTGGTGACTGATCAACAGTAGTGTGGACAGGAGCTGCCGGAGGCCTCAGATAGGCCACTGTGGTTGGGGTGTGGTGCGCGCGCATGCAGAGTACATGAGTGAGCAGCCCCAATAATTCCTCTTCTCTGTTTTGCAGACAAAAAGTCCCCACAATGCCCGGGAGCGCCAGAGGACTGGAGGTGGGCACGCCATCCTCCAGCGCCTCACACCCTTTGAAGAGCAGGCCAATGAGCTGGGCAGGAGTCAGGAGGCCAAGGCAGCTGGGGGCAGCGAGGCTAGGGTCCAGCGGCCAGGTATTTGAGGTCCACAGTCCCATCCACTCTGTCTGCCCACCATCCAACCACTGATGGTTGCTGCCATCATTAATGCTGAAACAACTCTCATTCGCAGACTGAGACATTCTGACGTGTGGGTCATACCGAAGGGACCCTCATCCTCTCGAGGAATTGCATCTCCACCACCTTCCAAAGTCACCTTATGCCATTTGAGACCACTATCACCATGGTCTAACATGCCATGGCATCGCTGCTGCACAGCCAAAGACTTATTTCATCTTAGGGGGTTTGGGGCCTCCTGCACCCTTTCAGCCAGTGTAGCCCCACATTACTCTGTCCAAAAGGTCTTCAGCACCTCAGCAGTGAACCTCATGGTACTCAACTTAGATGAATACCACCACGTTACTCATCCCTGCGCAAGGGGAAATGTTGCCTTATGCCCACCCGGTCTATCCTTACAGAATGAAGGCCAATAATGTGACCTCTCAATCTCCTGTGAACGACAGCAAAGGTCACAACTGTTTGTGATGGTTCCTCAGCCCTGCAACTATCCAGGCCACAGTGCACCCAGGTCAGGTATTTCTGCACTCTCCCCACTCCTATGGTACATAACATGCCATGTGGCATTCCTGAGGCCATCTGACCAGCCTGTCTGCATGTGCGTTTAATGGTTGGGGCTCATCTTGACTCTTTTCCACCTCACCAATGTTCTTCTCCTTAGGGTCTTGAAGGGTGAGCGACTAATGAGGCTGGGGGGGAATGGGATGAAAGGTTGAACTAAATGTACGCTAACTGATGCACTGCCCTTATTGTTAATTTCAGCATCACCATCAGACCGACCCGCACGTTGACACCACAGCCCCCCCCTCCACACCTGAGGGCCAACATGTGCAACTTGCGCCATATCATTTCAGCCAGCCAGGTACCAGCACAGACACACAAACCTCGGTAGGGACTTTACCGTTGGCTAGTGTCCCTGGTCACAGTGGAGAGAGCACATCACAATTGCTAGAGGAGATGGTAGGGGCAGAGAGTGCCGATGGCGCCAACAGCTGGAGGGCTGCAGGGGACGAGGCACATGCTGTCCGGCACTGATTATGTGCCTCTGGAGTTGTCCCCAGTGCAGCAGCTGCAGTACAGGCAGCAGGAAGTGTGTTTGCATCTGGCAGGGTTGCACGAGGGAATGCTTCAGTTGCTCCATGCAGCGCAGGAGTCCAAGCAGAGTGAATGTGAAGGTTTGGCCCTTAGGGCAGAGCTTCAGGCTTTCTCCAATGAGAGACTGGCGACTCTCATGGAGAGGGGCTTCAATCAAATGGAACATTTTATGATTGGGATACACTCTGACCTGCAGCCCTCACAGCGATACTGGTCATGGGTGGTCATTCCCAATGTGGGAGATGTTGTGGACACCAAGCGTTGGCACTTGGTGCCCATGCATCTGCAGTGAGCAGGGAGGTCGAAAGGGACTTCATGTCGGTGCTGCAGCAGCCTGTCGTCGCTGCGAGCTCCTCTCAGGGAGCTCCTGATGAGGGCAGCAGCTGCTCCGCCCCTCTGCCTTTCAATGTTTCTTCCGTTGAGGCTGCAACAACTGGGAAGGTGCCAGTTCAGGAACTGGCCACTCCCTCCCAGGCGGGGCCATCACAGGCTCCACGGGCCAGTGGATGCCCGCCAAGGTCAACTAGGCCAATAGGACAACAGAGTCAGCAGGCTGTCTCTCAAGCCACTCTGAGCGATGGGGCGGCACGTAGGCGTAGCACCTGAAAACATAAGCATTAGGCACCTTAGGCACTCCACGGGTATGTCACTGGTGATTTTGTGTTGGCTTTAGAATAGGCCAACACAATATTTTTCTTATTGCAAAAAGGTGCTGTGTGCTTTTCTTTTGGACACAACCTCTGTTACCATGGCTGAGGGTCTTTTGTTTGCAATGCATTTTTCTTTTTCACATGGTTATCATGAGCATTTGAGTGGACATTGATGTTTCTGTACTAAGCCCTTAGTTGCAGCTGAACAGGTGGAAGATGTGGCACCTAGGTGCCACGTCTGGAAGTGCCAGGCAATGCTGTTCCTGCTGATCATGTGTGTGGAGCTAGCTGAAGGTTCTTTGGATTAAATTGTCCCGGGTGTCCCTGCCTCCTTGGTGTAAAGGCAAGTCGTCATTCTGCCCCTCATCATTGCCCTGTGCTTCCTCATCCTCTGAGGCACTGCTGGATTCATCATGTGCAGCCTCATCCAGGGCATTAAGGTCTTCATCGTCAACTGCATTCCCCCTTTCCAGCGCAAGATTGTGCAGGGCGCAGCAGATTACCACTATCAGAGAGACGTGATCTAGGGGGTACCGGAGTGCACCCCCTGAGCGGTCCAGGCAACGGAAGCACATCTTGAGAAGACCGATGGCTGTCTCCACCACAGCCCTTGTGGTGCCCTGGCTCCTATTGTAATGATGCTCAGCTTCTGTCTTGGACGGCGTAGTGGCGTCATGAGCCACCTTCGCAGGGGATAGCCCTTGTCACCCAGCAGCCAACCATCCAGCCGAGCCAGAGCACTAAAGAGCCCCAGCACCTTGGAGTGTCTGAGGATGTGGGCGTCGTAGGAGCTATTTGGGTACCTTGCACAGACTTGTAAAATCTGCATCCTGTGGTCACACACTATCTGCACATTCATGGAGTGGAAGCCCTTCCTGTTGACAAAGGCACTGGGCTCACCTGCTGGCGCCTTGATGGCCACATGTGTGCAGTCTATAGGACCCTGGATGTGGGGGAAGCCAACAATGGCCGCGAAGCCTCTGGTTCACTGTGCCTGACTTGCCCGGTCGCAGCAGAAGTGGATGAAAGTGGATACCCGTCTGAACAGAGCGTCTGTAACCTGCTTGACACAAGTGTGGACAGCTGATTGGGAGACACCGCAAAGATCACCCACCGATCCCTGGAAGGAGCCAGAGGCATAGAAGTGGAGGGCAACTGTGAGCTTCAGAGCTGCTGGCATGGGGTGTCCACCCACACAGTTAGGGGAGATCTCAGGGCCAATCATCTGACAGGTATGGTTGACTGTCTCCCTTGAGAGTCGGAGCCTCCTTCAGCACTGCACCTCAGTCATATTGAGGTAGCTGCTTCGCCGCCTGTAAACCGCGGCAGCAGGATAGCGGCATCTTCTGCGGCCCCTTACACCTTGGACGACCTCTTGGCCCTGTGCCCTTGTGCCTGCACCTGGCTTCCCAAAGGTGGCTCCCCTTGAGGCTGATTGTCCTGTCCTGGCCTCCTCCTTATTCTATCCCTCCCTTCCTCCTCAGGGGAGCTGCCTCCAGTGGAGATATCGGAACCCGTACCCCCAGGCTAAATGGAGGCCTCCGGAAAGTTGCAGGCCCGAGAAAGATTACTGTCTGCAGACTGGTTTCAGAGTACACAAGAAGCTCTTGGAAATCGATGTGAACTGCTAACAATCACACGGGCAACTTTTGAACACTTTCAGCAATTAAAACTTTGTGTAAAACGTGAACAACCCCTCTGAATCCACATATCCTGACATTACATGAGTTTTCTTAAAAAATCTCCTACCCGCCTGCCCGTTGGGCCCGTGCGCCAACCCAAAGTTTGCACGGGCCCCTCAAAATCCAGGACAATTGGCAAGTTAAGGGCCTTAACGAGGCCTTCAATTAATGGCGGGTGCGCGTCCCGCTGCTGAGCGCGCCTGCCGACCGAAATATTGCGATGCCACGCGCTGACATCGGCACGCTCATGCGACATTTTAAGCGCTGACATGCGGGCTCAGCCACCCACATGTCAGCCGGAAAATTCTGGCCATAGAATACAGAAGCAGAAGTAGGTCTTTCATCCCTCCGAGCCTGCTCCGCCATTCAATCAGATCATGGCTGATCCTCTATCTCAACACTGTACCCCTGCACTCTCCCAATATCCCTTGATGCCTTTAGAGTCCAGAAATCTGTCTATTTTCTTCTTAGATATATTCAATAATGCTCTCCACAGCTTTCTGTGGTAGAGAATTCCACAGTTTCACCATCCCCTGAGTTTAGGAGTTTCTTCTTATCTTAGTCCTAAATGGCCTACCCCTAATCCTGAGATTGTGACCCCTTGTTCTAGACCCCCACCAGCCAGAGGAAACAGCATCCAGTCTGTCTAGCCCTGTCAGAATCTTGTATGTTTCGATGTGATCCCCTCTCATTCTTCTAAACTCCATTGATACAGGCCTAGTCGACCTAAATTCTCCTCATACGACAATCCTGCCATCCCAGGAACCAGTCTGGCGAACCTTTGCTGCGCTGCCACTATGGCAAGTATATCCTCTCTTATGTAAGCAGACCAAAACTGCACACAATACTCCAGGTGTGGTCACACCAAGGTCCTGTACAGCTGCAGTGAGACATCCTTGCTCCTGTACTCGAGTCCTCCTGCAATGAAATCCAACATACCATTTGCAATGTTAACTGCTTGCTGCACTTGTGTGCTTGCTTTCAGTGATTGGTGTATGGTCTAAATAGCCAAGTGGTTATGGTACTGGGTTTATAACCCCAACATCAAGAGTTCAAATCTCACAATGGCAAACTATGAAATAATATAACTTCATCAGAATAGGAACAGATGGAAACGGGTTTGTACTCAAAAGAGTTACATGGATACCCAGAGAGAGACCAAAACTAGGGAATGATTTTACAGTTTGACTCAGGTCGGTCTGTGACAGCTGGTTTTGACTTGTGACATCCAGTTTTTTTTTTTATTCATTCACGGAATGTGGGCTTCACTGGCTGGGCCAGCATTTATTACCCATCCCTAGTTGCCCTTGAGAAGGTGGTAGTGAGCTGCCTTCTTGAGTCGCTGCAGTTCATGTGCTTAGGTACATCCACAATGCTGTTAGGAAGGGAGTTCCAGGATTTTGACCCAGCAACAGTGAAGAAACGGTAATATATTTCCAAGTCAGGCTGGTGACCGACTTAGAGGGGAATTTACAGGTGATGGTGTTCCCGTCTATCTGCTGGCCTTGTCCTTTCAGGTGGTAGTGGTTGTGGGTTTGGAAAGTGCTGTCTAAGGAGCCTTGGTGAATTCCTGCAGTGCACCTTGTAGATGGTACACACTGCTGCTACTGTGCGTCGGTGGTGGAGGGAGTGAATGTTTGTGGATGTGGTGCCAATCAAGCGAACTGCTTTGTCCTGGATGGTGTCCAGCTTCTTCAGTGTTGCAGGAGCTGCATTCATCTAGGCAAGTGGGGAGTATTCCTTCACACTCCTGACTTGTGCCTTGTGGATGGTGGACAGGCTTTGGGGAGTCAGGAGGTGAGTTACTCATCAGAAGATTTCTAGCCTCTGACCTGCTCTTGTAGCCACAGTATTTATATGGCCAGTCCAGTTCAGCTTCTGGTCAATGGTAACCCCCAGGATGTTGATAGTGGGGGATTCAGTGATGGTAATTCCATTGAACGTCAAGGGGCGATGGTTGGATTTTCTCTTGTTGGAGATGGTCATTGCCTGACACTTGTGAGGCACGAATGTTACTTGCCATTTGTCAGCCCAAGCCTGGATATTGTCCAGGTCATGCTGGGTTTGGACATTGACTGCTTCAGTATCTGAGGAGTCACGAATATTGCTGAACATTGTGCAATCATCAGCGAATATCCCCACTTCTAACCTTATGATGGAAGGAAGGTCATTGATGAAGCAGCTGAAGATGGTTGGGCTTTGGACACTACTCTGAGGAACTCCTGCAGTGATGTCCTGGAGCTGAGATGAGTGACCTCCAACAACCACAACCATCTTCCTTTGTGTTAGGTATGACTCCAATCAGTGGAGAGTTTTCCCCGTTTCCAGCTGACTCCAGTTTTGCTAGGGCTCCTTGATGCCACACTCGGTCAAATGCTACCTTAATTCTTTAGGGCAGTCAATCTTACCTCACCTCGGGAGTTCAGCTCTTTTGTTCACGTTTCAATCAAGGCTGTAACAAGGTCAGGAGCTGAGTGGACCTGGCGGAACCCAAACTGGGCATCAGCGAACAGGTTATTACTAAGCAAGTACTGCTTGATAGCACTGTTGATGGCCCCTTCCATTACTTTACTGATGATGGAGAGTAGACTGGTGGTGTGGTAATTGGCTGGGTTGGATTTGTCCTGCTTTAGTGTACAGGCCATAGCTGGGCAATTTTCCACATAGCTGGGTAGATGCCAATGTTGTAATGTACTGGAACAGCTTGGCAAGGAGCGCGGTAAGTTCTGGAGCACAAGCCTTCAGTCCTATTGCCGGAATGTTGTCAGGGTCCACAGCCTTTGCAGTATCCAGTGCCTTCAGACGTTTCTTGATATCACTTGGATATCAAGTTCCCACACTGGCTTGGACTGAGACTCCCAGTTCAAAGTCATAACATTCATTCATATGCTATGTCTAAGTCAGAGCCCAAAGAGATATGGAAACTGGCTGGAGTTGGAAATTGTTAAAAGTGGCATCAACTGGGGAGCTTGAACTCATCATGCTGGTGTGAAGAGAAGATATTTTTGAAAAGGTAAGCAGCTAGATGAAGCAGTTTATGAGGAAAGGGCATTCTCTAAAGCATGGTAGACTAGAAGCTTCAATCTTTCTGAGATTCAGAAGGAATACAATGGAACTGTTACTTTAAGATGCATTTGAAAATCCTCTGGTGCCTCAGCACAGATTGAAATTTGGTCTGCCCCCAGGTCACTGTCACAGTGCCAACTAAAAAAGAATCCTGTCTTCATCTGGAAGGATGAGACAGCAGCACCAGCATGAAAATGAATTACAAGTCTGGTAGGGCATTCATTGGAGAACAAGTTGTGTCACATCCCTTTAATACAACTCCAGAGACGCCTGCAATCAACATTATTGTTCATGTAATTGTGCTTTGAACGACAACAAAAAAAGCCCACAGCAATTTCTTTCTCCAGACAGTTTGTTTGTGCTCATCAAGGTAAGGGTCACCTGGGCTGAGGAATGGATTTTCTGTTACTACTGAGCAATCCAAGGTCACAGGTAGAGGATCAGTCAGAAGTAGGAAAGAGCTCTTTCTGCAATGCTGCAATTTCGTATATCAGACTATTCTTGTGGGATCATAGTGGCTTATGAATGTTGACAGAACAGGTCAGACTTAATTACTAATCAAGAAATGATGTTGCCTTTAATTACAATAAAGTTTTTGGTGTTTTCTTCCCCTCATGGGATGCTTCTGGCTTGTTTTTGGAGATTTCCTCCATTTGTCTCTCTTGCATGTTCAATCTTCAATATATTGTAGCACAAGGTCCCATCATTACTTGCCGGCACAATGCATGCACCTCCCCTTGAAAAGCTGCGGGCTACCTTTAAGTTGCACCAGCTACTTGCTGTATGAGCCCCCATGTGCTGCCAATAAGCAGCAAAGGTAGTGCTGGCCGCATGCAGCAATTATGTAAAAATAGCAGGCTGGACAAATTTAACGTGCTGCTAGTATCATGAAGGTATAATCATTTTCATAACATTTTCCTGGTTTATTGTAAAGTTGGTTTATGGCGGGGGGGGTGGTGGTTGTGTTGTTCTGCGAGTGTGTGTGTGTGTGTGTGTGTGTGTGTGATTTCATTACATTTTGTAGTGTTGCCAGAGGTCACCGGTAATGGTTGTTGGCTTAGTACAAAGAGGAAAAGAGTCAATTCTCTCTTAACTCTAAATTCGCTTCATTCACATTGTTAGATCATCTACATGTAGCTTATACGTCTGGTTAAATATAGACATGCAGTTTACAGCAGGTTATAGAGTTTTATACCCAAATCTAGGATCTAAACGCACACCCACTAGGTTTCTCTGACACTCCCTGAGTGGTCACAGAATGTAAAAGCTAATACACGAAAAGGAGAGCTGACGCTTGCCAGGTGTTCCATTCTTTCTCTCTTGCGTCTCTACGTTGCTGCCGTAGGTTCTTCCGCTTCTGCGATGGTTGGTCTCCAGAGTCTCGCTGCTTCCACGCCCGAAATCCTCCAGTCTTATTCCAAAATCTTATCTCTCCAAGCTGTGCTGTCTCTCTCCCGTTGGTTTAGGCCTGCTTGCCTCGTCTGTGGCATATGTTCCAATTCTTAGGCAGCATTACCTCGTTCTTCCTTTCCTAAATAAGGACTTGTGAATAATCTCATTCCCTTTGTTCTTCAAGACACTCAGCTACTTCAAAACCGATTCTAACCAGCTCAGGCCAGTGACTGGACTCAGGTTACTTCAGTCAAAAGTTGCTTTTGCCTGTGTCAGCAGTTCGGCTGCAGCCCCTGGCCAACAATAGCAAAGAAGACTGCAAGTTGAAGCTATCAAAAGAAGTAAAGTGTAGAAGTGTCTTTAGTATGCTAATGAGTAAACATGGTTGGGGTCTTAGCATGTAAGGTGTAAAGGGAATTTGCATTTTTAGATAGATGAAGGGGGATTTGAATTTCAAATAGGTTAATGAGAATAGTAGCAACATGAAAATATTTATAAGAGAGATAAAGTTCCAAAGACTTATGGAAACAATGGAATTTCAAGGGGTGGTGATCATTCGGGTCCTGGAGGCGTCTCTCTTCAAACAGCTTTCCTTGATTGGTTTTCACTGCCTTTAGATTCAGGTCACTCCACGAAATGTTTGCCTCTTAAGGAAAAGATAAGGGAACACGTAAGTCCTACACATCCTCCAAGAAAGCTGAGAACACTGTTGGGATTGACGCCTTTCGTGAAAGTGAATTGGAGGGGTGGGGTTGGAGGTAAGAGTTGGATGTAAACAGTAAACAGTACATGACGTTAACAGACAGTAGAGTAAAGGGTTAATGATTATGTTAATTAGATAACAATGTAAATGATGGTGTAATCATGACATCAGGGTCAGATGACCAAGAAATTCCAGAACAGCCTGTGTCCAGAGAATAATGTACTTACCATGAGGTCTTGAATGTAAATAGTCATAAATAAATAGCTTAAGAAAAACTTAAAACAGACTATGTCCAAATCACTCACAGAGCAAGAGAAACCTCATCCAGCAAGAAGACAACACAAGTAAAGGACAGCAATCCAAACCATTAACAACACAAAGGAGATTATTTGGCTTGATGTGCTTCTTCTGGCTTTTTTGAAAGTGCTGTCCAACTTCATCCCAAACCCTAACTTTTTTCTCTTATACCTGCAGATTAGTTTTTTTTTTCAAATAAATGTTCAATTGCCTTTAGCAAGTGCTGGTTGAATCTAATTCCACCATCCTTTCAGCTGGCGCTTTCCAGATCACAGCAACTCACCACATAAAGAAACATTCTGTTGTCACCTCTGGTTTATTTGCCAATCATCTTAAATCTGTGTCAGTGCATTACTGACTCTTTTGCCACTTATTTACTCTATTTATATATTAATCTACACTCATTTTTGACTCTATCAAAACTCGTCATGATTTTGACTGCCTCTATCAAATCTCCTCTCAATCTCCTCTGCTCGGAAGCTTCTCCGGTCTTTCCACATAACAGTGCCTCTTATTCCCGGTACAAATCTTGTGAATATCTTCTGCCACCTCTCTCAGGACTTGACATCTTTCCTTGAATGTGGTGCCCAGAATTGAACATGTGACTCCAAATGAGGCTGAAGAAGTGTTTTATAAAGCTTTAGCATAATTTTCTTGCTTTTCTACTCTTTGCCTCTTTTCATAAGCCTTCTTTTTTTTTAAACAGCCTTCTCAACTTTTCCTGTCACCTTCAAAATTGTGTGCACTCATTCCCAGATCTGTCTATTCTTGCACTCTGTTTTGTATCATTTAGTCCATATCATCTCTCTTTACTCTGCTTGACAAGTTGAAACTCTTTCTTTCTACAAACTGTTGGTGCAAACTAGCTTAACTTGTGTAAATTGTGTAGATATGCTCTTCCAAATGAGCCTGATAAAATCACGGTCACTCTCACCGCTGATAAATAATTGTTTGCTAACGTGGTGCTGTTTTGGATTCTGTTCTGTTAGGTTGCTTTTAGAAAGGCCAGCACTGATGGATGATTTTAGATGTGTAAGATAAAAAAAAACACTGCAGTGCATCTCTTATACTTGCCGGTTCAAACAAAACCTGGAATCAGCAAATTCTACAAGTGTGACTGGCTTCTTTAGTGTATTATTAATTGACAGTTTTGCAAGTATCTCATATATGGCACATCTTTGTGGGTCTCAGAAAGGAATTCCAGTTTCTTATTTTTGTTTCCAAGAGATGTTAACTTGATGTTTAAGTACTATCTGTACAACGGGGGATCGGCATGGTTGTTTGGTTCATTTTTGTTGCAATCAAGCGCAAAAAATATATTAGAATAACTTTTGAGAAAATTCTTGACACAAATTGTGGACACATTACGTATCAAGGTGTTGACTTTCTCCTGCCGAGAAACAATACTCAAGGTTGCTCTTTTTCAGACCATGAATTTACTTTAAATCATATGATCGTTTGCCAGTCTCTATCCATTTCCTGGAGTAAACGATTCCTACATTGACACTAATTGGCATTTTTACACAGATAGACCACTGGCGAGTACACAAGATAGAAAATGTTATACTAAATGCTCTGGGATAGAGGTTCCACTTTGGCCACAATTGGCAATCCGGCCACACATGGCGCTCGAAATTGTGCTGCTTTTCTGAAGTGAAATTTTGGTTCATGTTTTTTCTTAAACTCATTTGCATTACCAGCATAAAACTTTTCATGAATCAGCACAATCTGGCAGTGGTGCAAAACATAATTGTTGTCTCCTTGTATTAAATAATGTCTCTTTATTATATTTCAGAGTAGTTACCTGGTGCATTTTTATTAATACACCTGAAGAAGCATTTTTAAAGAGTGTGTCTCGTCCACCAAGTAGCTGAAAATGACTTTAAACGACTGTACAGTGTTATGTCCACAGCTGATGTTATTTATTGAGCAAGCCAGATCCCAAAGGGAAATCTGTCTTACTGATAATAACCTTTTTTTCTGTATTTTGAAAATGAGGAGGAAAAGCTACTGATCCCAGTATCTAGCCTACTGGGCTAGCCTAAATGGCATCTTTTCACGCTGTATTGTCCCAATCCCACCTCATTAATCAGGCATTCCTGGGAAACAGGCCGTTTCACTGGTGGACAGCCTCTGATTTGCCCACCACACCGTCACCTCACTGCTTCCTCACGCCGGGCACCATATTTAAAGTGCAGCCACGTGGACACCTCTCAGTGCTTCCAGGCCAGGACTGCTGCAGAGAAAACATAGTCCCAAAAGGCTAGAAGACTGCAGCTCCCCCGATTCAGTGACGCGTCCCTGGAATGCCTTTTGGACACCGTGGAGGCCCACCAGGATGTTCTCTAGCTCTGGCAGCAGGTTGGGACAGCAACATCACCAATCTGGCTTGGGAGGTGGTGGCAGTGGTGCTCAATGCCAACACTGCCCACAAGAGGTCAGCCATCCAGTGCAGAAAGAGGATGAACGATCTCATGCATGCCAGTCTAAGTCAACCATCTTATCATTCTAAACTCACACACTCACAAGCCAATCCCCATCACATATTCACTGGCATCTCACTTACTGCCAGTTCAAAGGACATCACCACTGACTCTCTCACAAACACCCTCACATCTCCATCTGACCTCATCTCCTCTGGAGATCACCTGCTCCATTTGTGGCTCCACTCAGCACTCACACACACGCACACCTGTCTTCCCTCTCATTTGGTCGGTCATGCGCCTTGCTCACACTCTCTCCATCTGCCTTTATGCAGGACAAGATTGTGCACAATTAAAGGGAGAGGTCCCAGACTGGCGGTGGAGTGCTTGACAGCATAGTCCTCACTCCCTCCGAAGGCTGCGCTTCAGAGCTGGCGGAGAGGACATGGATCGTTCCTGCAGTGATGGCAAGGTCGGTGCCAAGCATGCAAGTAAGTATCATGCACCAGATCACCCCTCTGGCATCTCAACTGTGAGTCCACTGTTCTCTGTACCACGGTGGCCATGCACTAATAATTTCCACTTTCTGTCATAAGCACATGGTCCTCAGGTGACCTTGACCCTGATTCCAGCACCGACAGCACCTCAGATGAGGACCCCAAGGACAGCACCCTCGAAAACCTATCACAGTGCTCGCCCAAACCCTCCACCAGCGCAGTGGCACACATCTTGGTGGGACCAACATGTATAGCAAGCTCGGGTTCACTAACTGGTGAGCACAGCACACAACCTGTCCCACAGCAGGCAGAGGCAGGGACACCCGAAGTCACCGGCATTCAGAGAACTGCTGGAGGCAATGGATTTGCTGAGTCCAAGTCAGATGATGAGCCTCTGGACTCGTTCCTCAATCAGTTGTTGTAGCTGCAGGGATATTTATGGGAACAGCAGGAAGGGATGACCTCTGCAGTCCTCAAATTGCAAGGCAAGGTGGAGGAGTCTGTCTGCCTTCAGTCCAAGGTGATTATGCCATCATGTGCCAATGCATCGCGGTCAGAATTGGTAGGATGATGGCCACCATGGCGAGCTTGGTCCAGGGCATCTGTCTTGCATTGCTGCATGGGCTGATTCCCATCACAGTTGGCCTCCAATAGTATCAATGTGAGAGGTGTGAGGGCCAGCTCAATCTCACTTCAGCTTCCCCTTCTCCTCAAGGAGTCAGCCAGGGGCCCTCAGGCACCCATAGTGAGGAGGATCAGCAGTGTACACCCTGGGGCCATCCACCCAGGTGACTCTGGGAGTGTCTGGCACATCTGAACCCTCTCTTCCTGGGACTCACAGCAGCTCCAGCTCCACAGGCCAAGGATGGTGCCACTGCCATACAGCAAGACCCTGAAAGTAGGCAAGGGCCCTCCAGATCTCGGCCTTCCAGAGGACGCTCGCCAAAGTCACCACAGACAGGGCGTAGCAGTCAGCAAGCTGCCTCCACCTCTGCTGTGGATGTTGGGGGAGCATCAAGATGTAGCAGCAGGGTTAGGAAGGTTCAGAAGATGTAGTTGCACAGCCTGGGCATGGGTGTTAATCACTTGCACATAATTTTCACAACTGTAAATAAACTCCCAAGAATAACTCCTTTCCTATGGCTCCTTGTCTGATGAACAGTGTTTGTGTCACTCAGATGTGAAACCTTGGTCCCTGTGCAAGATAAAGGTTGCTGTCTCAGTCCAGGGCCTCTTCCCTGTGTTTTGTGCAGCCTCCCAGCACACTGATGGCGTGCCTTCATAGTCACTGGACAAATCAATCATGCCTGTACCTCGATGGGGCTTAACATTGCTGCCAGAATCTTCTGGGCCAAATGTACGGAGATCCATCATTTTCTCTATGTGCTCTCAGCACTTTTGTGGTGTGGCTGGCTTCCCCATCTCATCAACATTTGCGTCCGGTGACAGGATGGTCCTGAGGGGTTCAGCTCACGAATGATGCCATAGGATCAGGAGATGTTCAAGTTTCCCTGCTGCATCCCCATGATTTGCCCCTGTTCACAGGACACAAGCAAACTGCCATCAGCCAGACAGGAGTCAGACATTCACTAAAGCAATGTGAGGATTTATGGAGTGTCCCCACTCAAGTTGTCATCGTCCTACTGGAATGTAGAGACTATGAGCATCCGCTGCATCCCCATGACAGGAGCGTTATCACAGAGGGTATGCGCACTGTCATCAGCCAGACAGGAGTCAAACGTTCACAGATGCAATGTGAGGATCTATGGTGTCTCCTCACTGCACGTCTTCATCCTCCATGAATCTGACAGCTATGAAGGTCTGCCGAGCATGCCTGACACGTCTGGCCAGTGTAATGGCCTCATTGCTGTCATCTTCATGTTCGGAGACCTCCTCACCCTCATCCCCATTGACAACCTCCTCATTGGAGGAGACTTGCAGTTCCTGCATCTCCTCCTCAGCCAGCTGCTTTCCCCGTTGCAGTGCCAGATTGTGAAGGGCGCAGCAGGCAACAATGGTGCGTGACACACTCTGTGGACTGTATTGCAGAGCTCCACCAGGCCAGTCCAGGTACTGAAACCTTATCTTCAATATTGCAATGGTTTGATCCACCAAAGTGCGAGTTGCAGCATGAGCCTCATTATACTTTCTCTCTGCTGCACTCTGAGGCCACTGCACAGGTGTCATCAGCCACGTCCTCTGCTGGAAACCCTTGTCCCTGAGGTGCCAACTCTGCAGCCTCTGTGAACCTTGGAAAACATCAGGAAACTGAAACTTACTGAGAATGTAGGAGTTGTGCACACTCCCTGGGAATCGTATGCAGCCCTGTAGGTTGAACCAACTGAACATTCAGCGAGTGGAAGCCCTTGTGGTTGACATAGTTGACCATTTGTTGCCACGGAGATCTGAGCGCCATGTGAGTGCAGTTACTGGCATCCTGCACCTGTGGGTAACCTGAGATCTGGGCCGGTCCCAGCTCTTTTGCTTCTGGCTTTCCTGATCCCGAGCGAAATGCACAAAGTTGTGTGCCTTCGCAAATATGACATAAGTGACCTCATGGCTGCATTTATGCATGGAGGCTTGTGATATCCCACAGAGGTCCCCTATGGAGCCCTGAAAGGACTGATTGTTGTAAAAATTCAGCACAGTGGTCACTTTCACAGCCACTGGCAGTGGATGCCCTCCATATCCCCATGGTGCAAATCCTGCAGCAGGTGGCAGATATGACCAACCAATTTCCTGGACATGCTCGGTATTCAGTGACACTGGTTCTCGCTCATCTGCAGAAATGACAAGTGCCATGCATAGACCCTCGGTCTAGCTAGGCACTGACCAGCGATGGCTTGCTGTTGGTCTTCAGCGGCATGCATGGGAGCCCCAACCGCCTCTTTTTCTTGACGGTGCTGCTCCTCCCTCTGTCCAGACAGGCACCTCGTTGCTCTCTTCCGCTTTGTCTCGGCTCTCTGTAAGCCATGAAGCATACAGCTAGGACACCAGGCTCCATGCTTCTTCCGTACTCCTCCACCAGGATTAAAGAGAGAGCTACATGGGTCAGCATGGGAGTACTAAGAACATCTCTTGGTTAAGTCTGAAGGCCCCTTAGCGCATCCCAGAGTGTGCTGGCCACCACATGGATGGCCAGAGTTTAGTGTGCTGCATGGCTGCCCGAAACCCCATCCACCTCTGCCCCACTCCACCTGACCGATTGGCAGCAGCTTCGCTCACTGGACTGCATGCTGTGCTCTCAATTCTGGGGCAGGCATTTTTCAAACCTGCACTGCGAGGCTGCACTGATAGCTAGAATCATTGGGGAGACTGGTCCAAACCTGAATGATGACATTGCCAGGGGCTGTGAGCACCTTCACCAGTGACTACTCCATGGCCAGCTTTTGCAAGGAGACTGTACAACTTGCCCAGTTGTCCAATTGTTCTGCAGTCAACTAAAATGCTCATTAATTTGCAGTCTGTGCCCGAGGGGTGAAAAGTTCTGAAGCATTTGGCAGCACTTTCAGACCTTGCATTGCTTGAGTGGGCAGATAAGCTACGGTCCCAATTCCAAGCATGTAAATGTGGCTGTGCCAGAACTGTCTCAGCTGCAGATGAATGGTCACTGAATACAATGTTTCCTTAATGTTTGGCCGCTTCCCTTAACCAACCCTCCCACTGTTCTTGTGCACTACCATCAACCGCGAAGCAGCCCTTGCATCCACCATACCCCCCCACCCCACCCCCAACCCCCCCGCCGGTCAACTCACCCCAAACCAGTGCAGCCCATGCTCCCCTACCTCGCCCCAACCACAGTGTAGCCCTTGCCCCCTAGCTTGTCCCAACCACAATGCAGCCCTTGCACCCCCCCCAACTCACCCCAACCACAGTGCAGCCTTTGCCCTGGCACCACACTGTCAGCTAGGCTCTGCCCTCCCCTGAATGTGTGGCACCTTAACCTTGAGGTCCAATGGGCAAGACCCGCAAGCGCTGCACAACGTTAGTGCACACTCACCTCCGAGTTCCCCTTGAAGTGCAGCTCGCCAGGTATACACCTTATAAATGCTGTTGTGAAACATGTTGGCATGCAATCATTCCAACATGCCCAGGTGGTCCAGCATGGGGGGGAATGATTCTGGCAAGCAGGGCTTATAATGTTATGTAGATGTATTAAAATTGAGTTCCCAACGTCCAGTGGTGGGAAAGGTGGCCCACCATTGACGGGAGGAGCAGACAATTGCAAACTGGTTTCATGGTGTCGTGAAACCAGTTTTGGCCTTCCTGCCATCTTGTCCCCCCGGGCACAAAAAATTCTGTCCCAAAGTTTTGTGCACAGCACTGAGTTTCCTTTTAGAATCCTTCCATTTGAACGATAGAAGCTTATGAGGGGTGAATGATAAAACATTGCTGTCTTTCATTCATTCAGGGTGTGCGTGCATCACCAGCCAGTATTTACTGCCAATTCCGAATTCAGAAGGTATGGTGAGTCACCTTCTTGAATGAAAACAAGTGGTTTGCCGAGCCATTTCAGAAGGCAGTGAGGTGTCAACCACATTGCTTTGGATTTGCAGTCATATATACAAAGAATATATGGCACAGAAAATGGACATTGGCCCAAACAACACATTTATGTGTTTATGCTCCACTGAGTCCCCTCCTATCTTTTCTCATCAACATCCCCCATCATTGCCGTCTATTCCCCTCTCCCTCATATGTTTGTCTCGTTTCCCCTTTAATGTATTGACACCAATCACTTCAACCAGTCCCTGTGGACGTGAATTCCATAACCTAATCACTCTTTGCATCAAGAAGGTTCTTCTGTTTTCCCTATTAGATTTCTTGGACAAGGCCAGCACAGACAAGAATGGAAGATTTGCTTCCCCAAAGGACATTAGCGAGCTAGAAGAGGTTTTTATGAGAATTCAATAACTTTATGGGTCACCATTCTGATACTAACTTTTTAATTCCAGATTTATTTCATGAATTGAATTAAAATTCCCTGCTGCCATGGTAGGATTGGAACTCATGTCTCCAGAACATTCATACAGATCTCTGAATTGCTAGCCCAGTAACATAACCACTCTTTTCCATACCTTGTAGATGTCTATACTGATAACAGATAACTGTGACTCTGGGTAGAATCGTCGGCTCGGCGTACGAGGGCGGGGCCCGCTTGCCGAGGTGTAAAATGACACAGGGTGATGTTGGGCATGTGTCCCGACGTCATCGGGCGTCTTTCAGTTTTTCAGTTCGGTGGCCACGCTGTCGACTCGGCTGCTCGCCCGCAGAACTGTCAAAGGCCAATAAGGCCATTTGACAATCAATTAAATCATTGACTTGAGCTGCCCTGTCCAGCCTTAAGGTTGGTGGGCAGGTGAAGAGCCCAGGTGGCCTTTGCATTTTTCATGGAACCTCAAGCACGGGCGAGATGAGGTTTCATGAACGTTTTTAAAGTGTTAGAAAAACCTTTATTCACATTAATGGACATGTCCCAGGTCATGTGACAGTTTCACATGAGGTGACACGTCCTTAAAATTTTTTCTCCCGTTTATTCAATGTTTTATATGTGAAACTAATCTCCCTGAGGCATCTCTGTGCACCTTCTGCGCACTTTCACGTTGGGCAGGCCTTAATTGGACCGCCCGTGTAAAATGGCAGCGCCCAGCTGATCTGGGTGCCGATAGGCTGTGCGTCCACTCGTGCCTGCCCCTGCACAAACCTCCCCCCAATGGGGAGAAAATTTTCCCCCCTGAATTTCTACAGAGTTCTCCTGATCTCCTGGCATGGCTTTAAAAGGAGAACAGCAGAACCTCCAGAGCCATGGCTATGAGTGGTCTATAATCCCTTTGCCATTCCTATGGGTATATGTGGGATCTCTCACAGGAAAAACCCCTGCAGAAATTCTAGTTAAGTGTGTCTTCATTTCTGTAAAGCAAGTGGCAGTTTGAGGGAAGTGGCAGTGACAGAGCCCATAGTAATTTTTGTTTGTTTTTGCTTTGAATTCTGAAAAGTCTGTAAAAAGGGAACAAAATCCAGAAGAAATACCAGTTATCGCTGTACTCTTGTTTTCAAACTTTTCAACTGAATAGGAATTTGAATCCTGTAATTGGCCTTCTCCTAATGGAGATGTAAGTGAGCTTACTGTGGATAGGTAACTTCCATCATCTCACGAAGCACAAGATCATGCATGTGAAATCATTTTAAAGCATTGAGTTTACATTTAGAATCCTTTTTATTGATTGAAGAAATTGATGAGAAGAACATTATGAGACATTGCTGTCCGCATTTGTAGATGTCTGCAACACACTGATAACAGCTGATATTATCTCATCCACTGAAACACTTCTTTGAACAAAGGGCAAGCTTTGTTTAGAGGTTGAGCTTTGGAACAGTGAGTCTAGATGTAATCTGGATCAGAATTCTTGGGTTTTTGGAATGCAATCATTTGATTTTATGCTTCAGACAGCCAAAGGGATTACAAAAACTTGGAATTCAAATCAGTTTGTGTGGGGATTTTTTCTTTCTAATTCTTATGTGTAATGACATCAAAAATAAAGGGGGAAGAACTGAGAGATGATACCTATCAGGAATGATTCAACAGACTATTTCTATTTAAGAAAGGAGGGAGCAGAAAACAGGAAACTATAGGCCAGTTAGTCTATAATCTATCATTGGGAAAATGCTGGAATAGGACATTCAGAACATTACAATACTATCAGGCAGAGTCAACATAGTTTTATGAAAGGGTTATAGTGTTTGAAAAATTTGTTAGTGTTCTTTGGCAATGTACAAGCAGGGTGGTTAATGGAAACCTAGTCAACATAGTGTATTTGGGTTTCTGAAAGCAATCATTAGAGCGTCACTTAAAAGGTTACTACAGAAAGTGAGAGCTCGTGGTGTTGGGGTTACTATCTTAGCATGGATAGATAATTAGCTAACCAACAGGAAACAGAGTTGGGTGGGTTATTTTCAGATTGGCAAACTGTAGCTAGTGGAGTGTCATAGGGTTCAGCGCTGGGGCCTCAATTACTCATGATCTATATTAATGACTTGAATCAAGGGATCAACTGTATTGTAGCCAAATTGCTGATGACACAAAGAAAGATAGGAAAGCAAGTTGTGAGGAGGACATAGACTGCAAAGAGATTTGAATAGGTTAAGTGACAGGGCAAAAATTTGCCAGGTGGAGTATAATGTGGGAAAATGTGAGGTCAACAAATTTGGCTGGAAGAATAGAGGATCAGAATATTATTTAAATGGCAGGAGACTGCAGAATGCTGTGGTGCAAAGGGAGCTGGGTGTTCTTGTATATAAGTCACACAAGGTTAGCATGCAGGTACAGAAGTGATTTGGAAGGCGGTTGGAATGTTGGTCTTTATTCTAAGGGGCAGGGAGTATAAAAGTAGTGAATCTTGCTACAACTGCACAGGGCATTGATGAAACCGCATTGATGAATACTGCATACAATTTTGGTCTCCTTACTTAGGGAGGGATATACTTGCATTGGAAGCAGTTCAGAGAAGGTTCACTGAGCTGTTCCTGGGATGAAGGGATTATCATATGAGGAAAGGTTGAGCATGTTGGGTCTCTACTCGTTGGAGAATGCTCTTTGTGAAACATAGAAGATTCTGAGGGGGCTTGACAGTGTAGATGTTGAGAGGATGCTTCCCTTCATGGGGGAATCTAGAACTCAGGAAAATTTTTTCAAAGTAAGGGGTCTTCCATTTAAGACGGAGATGTGGAAGAACTTCTTCTCTCAGAGGATCACTCTTCTCTTCCTGGGAGAACAGTGGAGGATGGGTATTGAATCTATTCAAGCTGATTTGGAAAGAATTTTGATCAAAAAAGGAGCTAAGCGTATTGGGGGGCAGCAGGAAAGTGCATTTAAGGCCACAATCAGTTCAGCCATGATCATACTGAATGGCAGGCCAGTCCGAGTGCCAAATGGCCTTTCTTTTATTCGTTCAATGTAAGTGGGCATTGCTGGCTAGACCAGCATTTATTGCCCATCCATAATTGCCCTTGAGAAGGTAGTGGTGAGCTGTCTTCTTGAACTGCTGCAGTCCATGTCGTGTAAGTATACCACAGATCTGTTAGGGAGTGAGTTCCAGGATTTTGACCCAGCAACAGTGAAGGAGCATCGATATAGATCTGGTCAGGGTGGTGTGTGGCTTGTCAAGGAACTTGCAGGCGGTGGTGTTCATGCATCTGCTGCCCTTGTCCTTCTAGGTGGTAGTGGTCATTGGTTTGCTGCTCCTATTTCTTTTGATCTTATGATTTATGAGGTGAGGATTCTTTTCTCTAGAATGGAGAAGGCCAAGGGGTGACCTGATGTACAACTTTCAGGTTATGACAAGGTTTGATATGCTACACTATATGTAGCAGAGATGATTCAACATATTGGGGAGTCCAGAATTTCAGGCCGAAAGTAAAATAGTTACTAATAAACTGAATAGGAAATTCAAAGTAACTTCTTCACCCAAGAATAGATAAATAGCGAATTGGTTTATAGCAAAATCATCATTCCGACAGGTGCCGAATTGTGATGATGAGATGAATAAAACAAGTAATCATAGCTAATAATATGGTTATAGACTATCATGAAAATAAAAATAAACTAATAAAAGGATTGCACAATTATGAGCATTTCAGTATACAACTGATTACAATATGTTGCAAAATGTAGGTTTGTAATTTACAGAATAGAAATGAAAGGTCTACTGTGTTTCATCTTGAGTTCGGGGTCTAAATGGGGTTTAATTCGGATTTGCCTATTACTCGAAGAATGCTACCAAAGACTGTTATTCGTAAAAACTGTTCTTGTTTATTTACAGATCTGTGCACATCTCAATACTGTTATGAAACTCAAACTTACCTCAATGTTAAGCACGGAGATTAGGTACTCCAAGCCCCAACAAACCTTGTCTTCCCATGCTTGTACAGACCGGGAGCAGGTTGCACATGTGCAATTCAGCAGATCTGCATCTTTTTGTTCTCTGGGCCCAGGACAGGCCTAGTGTGCCTGCGCATAAAGAGAGAAAAAAGAGGCACAAAACCCAGATCAGGTAATCAGGAGTGGAGCGCCATGAAAGACAAGTGTCCCAGGCAGGAGACAGAGAGAGGTCCCAAAAAGGGGAGAGAGGACATGAAGACATCCTAAAAGGAAGTCTCAGGTAGGGGACAGAGACAGGGGACAGAAACAGGTCCACGTTAAGTTAGGGATAAAGAGATAAGTAGAAAAACTAGCTCCAAACAGGAAAAGGGCTGCGGGGAGCAGACTTTAAGTGAAGAGTGCAGCTTAAGGTTGGTGACTCCCTGCTGCGGGCCACTGGGACAAAGGTACCCCTTTGGAGTAGTAACATTCTGCTTGGTGTGGCCAAAGATCTGAAGTCGTGCCTGTAATTTGGTGTTTGGGTGCATACTTGGGAATCCATGGGAATGGAATCTCAGGAGGCGAATTGAAATCCTGCCATTGTTGGAGCCATCCGAGTTGAAGCGACTTTTGGAGAGAATTCCAAGGCAAGATCGTAAAAGGTGAAGATTGGAATCTCTAAAGTGAGAGATGGAGTTTCAGTGAGATTGGTTGATTCAGTGTTGCTGATGTCTGGATGGGTTATTGAAAAACCCGTGGAACCTGCTTTGGTTGTATCTGTCATTTATTGTACAATGTGGTGTGTTCAATCACAGTTTGCCTTTTGATTCAATGTACTTCATATTAACCCTGAATTTTAGAGTATAAGGTTGATCTTGTGAATTGTTTTATCTTTCTGACCCTGCAGGGTAAAGTTTATTTTTGTTTGCTCAAAACCTGTGGAATCTTGTGGCTTTCTTCACTGAGCAAGTGTCTTGAATCTCAAACTTTACCTCTTTTAAGCAAAACCTTATCGGTCCCTAGCCGAATCTTACTTAAGCCTTGGGGGTCTGGCCTAGGATCATAACAGTACGTGACCTAATGTTGTCCTTCTGCTTCCCACCAGATCTCAGTTTCTTCGTCATGTGACATTGCATCATAGTTACATCAGTCGTTACATCAGTACCAGGTGCTCCTGAGGTGAACATTTTATTCTACATACTGTATGCTGCATTTTGTATTCAAACCCATAGATCATACATTGTCAGGTTGAGTTAATTAAATTCTCAGTTTTTTACATACTATTTATGAGTTTTATAAAGTAGGGGATTGGGCTGTCCTGCAGTCTATTCACTTTACATCCTATTTGTGAAATGATGTATTTTCTCCTTAATTCCACCACACATTCACTTTTGTATGGCTGTGGCAAGGGGAGGTGGGATTAAAGAGTTTTCTAGCAAAGTCCATACAGAGTTTTCTCCCCTTTTTAGCAAAGGAATGCATATTCAGTTGTTTGATTGTGTCAGAGTAGCATTGGTGTACATTACCTGGGATAAGTTTCAGTGCTCGTTTCCTAATGCTTTCAAGCTTGTTCACGTGCTCTTTGGTAAGTACAGGTGCTGCGTATTCAACAATGACCGTATCTATTAAGCACAGTGAGTATGTTAGTTTGAGCTACTTTGATGTGCTTGAGAAGACAAAGAAGGTGAAGTATTCCATTTTCTCTCAAACATTTCACTTGGTAATCTCATTTGAGATCACATTGAATGTAGATTCTTAATAGTATAATGCACATTATTTGCTCAATCTCAGCATTGTCTAAATTGGAATGTGGAACTCGCTACCATAAGTAGTTGAAGTAAATAGCATAAATGCACTTAAGAGGGAACTAGATAAGATGAGAGAGGAAGGTTGACGTTGTTAGATGAAGTCGGGTGGGAAGAGGTTTATGTGGAGCATAAACAGTGGTGTGGACCTGTTGGACTGAATAGCCTGTGCCTACACAGGATATGTAAAATATCCTCTGGCCTATATTTCTCATGAAATTGAAAATATGCTGATTTCTTCGATCTTACAGAGTTAGAAATCCAATTGGCCGAAGGGGAAAACTGACAAGGAATAAAAATAAGCCAAGATTCACACTCCAGACAGCTGTCTGCTGATAGCTGTGTGGATATCGATTGAGGACAAAATGGAGCTTTGACATGGTGTTCCCTTCTACTGAATATCCCACTGATACCATTTTCCAAGTTTACATGGAAGAAAACATGGTTGAATGAAATAGCAGAGGATGGTCATTTCTTCACCCTCTAAAACCCATCTTTTTGAGGTCAGTTATTCATCCTAATATCTGCTTCCATCATTTAGCATCCTTTCTCCAGTCTATTTTCATTGTAAAATGCCTCATGTTCAAGGTGCTATTGACTGAAAGTGTATTTTACATCATGTTAACTGGATCCACACCAGTTGCTGAAGTCAAAACTAAGACACAGAGCTTTTCCTTGTTGAGAGAGTTTATTGACTTTGTTCAGTATCAACACTCCTCATATACACTCAGTGTCCCAGCTATCCCCTATTTATACATGTTCAAATATCCATCATCTGTTTACCTTAACAATGTATTAACATGAACAAACCTTCACTATTTAATTGAAAAGACATTGACACATCACTGCTGCATGCAACAGAAAGGAGGTAAAGTGATCCCAGCATCATATCAGAACTGAAATGTTTGACATTGATTTCAGTGGATTTAGCCGTAGCATTAATATATCTTAATGTACTCAATACATCCCACTTGTGCATGATTTAGTTCAGCTGTGGTCATGACATTTAACTTACTTGAGGAATTGGAAAGGATCAGAGGAGGCCATTAGAGATGCTAACAGTGTTCAGCCCTTTGGGAAGTAAGAGCGGCTGAGGGAGTTAATTCTAATGCTGTTGAAGAATAGATTATGAGTGATAGTTTAAAGGGGGAAGGGCAGGATCTCAGTTTTAAAATAGAGAAAGGAGCTGATCTGCATTTGAATTAAATGGATATCAAGAGACATGCACTTGTTTTAATTAAGCTCTGAAAATCTTATTTGGCAGATCTTTGTTGGGGGTCAAACTAAATTAGTGAGAAATCACTGCGCAAGAGTGAAAGGAGAATGAGAGGGTCTTTTTAAAATATAAACTTAACATTGCCAAATAGCATTTAAGGGGAGAGTAGGTCAGCACATGACAAAGAAAGGAATAGAAGGCTAATGTGATAAATTAGATGATGAAGTGTGGAAGGAGGCTCATGTAGAGTATAATGATACCCTGTTCAACCCATTCATAATTTTGCAGACCTACAACAGGTTTCCCATAAGTCTTCCCCTTTCATAAGAAGCAAGGCCAAACCTGTTCAATGTTTCTTAACAGCTGTGCATTCTCAGTCCTGGTACCATCCTTAGAACCATAGAACAATTGAAAAGTTACAGCACACAAGGAGGCCATTTGGCCCATCTTGTCCATGCCAGCCCGAGGACACCGAGGTGCCCTTTCTAATCCCACCTTCCTGTACCCGGCCCATAGCCCTGCAGCTTACAGCACTTAAGGTGCAGATCCAAGTATTTTTAAAAGAGTTTAGAGTTTCTGCATCTACCACCAACCTGGGCAGCAAATTCCAGACACCCACTACCCTCTGCGTAAAAAGGTTCTTCCTCATGTCTCCCCTACACCTTCTGCTACTTATCTTGAATCTATGTCCCCTGGTTCTAGAATTGTCTACCAAGGGAAACAATTTTATCCTGTCCACTCTATTCCCCTCATAATTTTGTACACCTCAATCAAGTCACCTCTCAGCCTTCTTTGTTCTAAGGAAAATAATCCTAACCTATCCAATCTCTCCTCGTAGCTACACTTTTCTAACCCTGGCAACGTTCTTGTAAACCTCCTCTGCACTCTCCCCAGAGCTATTTCGTCCTTCCTGAAATGTGGTGACCAGAACTGCACACAATACTCCAGTTGTGGCCTCACCAGTGTTTTATACAATTCCAACATTATTTCCTTACTTTTATATTCTATACCTCTGCCAATGAAGGAGAGAATTCCATATGCCTTCTTTACAACCTTGTCTACTTGAACTGCTGACTTCAGGGACTTGTGGACTTGTATGCCAAGATCTCTCACTTCATCTACCCCTCTTAGTATATTCCTGTTTATTGTGTAATCCATGTAACTGTTTGACCTCCCTAAATGTATGACCTCACACTACTCTATGTTAAAATCCATCTGCCACTTTACCGCCCACTCCACCAACCCATCTATATCGTTTTGGAAATTATGGCTATCTTCTACATTATCCACTACTCGGCCAATCTTTGTGTCGTCTGCAAATTTCCCAATCGTGCCCCCACGTTCACGTCCAAATCGTTAATATATAACACAAACAGCAAGGGTCCCAACACCGAGCCCTGTGGAACACCACTTGAGATAACTTTCCATTCACAAGGGCACCCATCGACCATTACCCTTTGTTTCCTGTTACAAAGCCAACCTTTTATCCGGTTTGCCACATTACCCTGAATCCCAGAGCTTTTACTTTCCTGACCAATCTGCCATGTGGGACTTTGTCAAATGCCTTTGCTAAAATCCATGTACACAACATCCACTGCACTATCTTCATCAACCCTGCTTCTCACTTTCTCAAAGAATTCAATCAAATTTGTGAGGCAAGACCTTCCTTTAACAAATCCACGCTGTCAATCCCTACCTAGTCCATGCTTTTCCACATGACAGTTAATCCTATTTTCAGGATTACTTCTACTAATTTGCTCACACCGATGTAAGACTAACTGGCCTATAATTGTTTGGCATTTCCTTTGATGCTTTTTAAACAATGGAACTATGTTTGCATTTCTCCAGTCTTCCAGTACCTCCCCTATATCTAGTGAAGATTGGAAAATCTTCCTCAGAGCATCTGCTATCTCTTCCCCAACTTTCTTCAGCAGCTTCGGAAACAATCCATCTGGCCCTGGTGACTTATCAACTTTCAAGGATTTCAACCTTTCATGTACTTCCTCTCTCTTTATGACTATCCCATCCAATATCTCGCAGAGTTCCTCCTGGACTACTATATCTACGTCCTCCCTTTCCTTTGTAAAGTCGAAGACAAAATAGTCATTCAAAACCCTTCCCACAGCCTCTGCATCTACACACAAGTTTCCATCTTCATCTCTGATAGGTCCCACTTTTTCCTTAACTAACCTTTTAGCTTAATGTATTGGTAAAACATATTTGGGTTATCTTTAACTTTACTTGCTAATCTTTTTTCATGCCTTCTCTTTGATTTCCTTATTTCCTTTTTTACTTCGTCCCTGCACTTCCTATATCCGTTTAGGCTATCTGCAGTGCTTAGTTCTTTGTGCCTATCGTACACTTTCTTTTTCTGTTTGATCTTCCCCCGTATTCCTCTAGACAACCAGGGGGGTCTTTATTTGGCAATACCACTCTTATTTTTGTAGAGGACATGTCTACTTTGTACAATTAGGATCTCGCTTTTTAGTGCTTCCCACTGGTCTTCCACTGTTTTATCCTCCAGCAATGCTGTTCAGTGCACCTCAGCCAATTTCCTTCTCATTTCTGCAAAATTTGCCTTTCCCCAGTTCAAGACTTTTACTCTTGCCTTATCTCTGTTCTTTTCCATGGTAATGCTATATCTAACTGAATTGTGATCACTGTCCCCGATATGGTCGCCAACTGTCACTTCTCCCACTTGCCCCTCTTCGTTCCCCCAGACTAGGTATAGAATTGCATCTCCTGTCATTGGGTTTGTCACTAATTGGTTGAAAAAATTTTCCTGGACACAATGCATGAAATTTTCTCCCGCAGTGCCCCTTATATTGTTTGAATCCCAGTTGATATTAGGATAGTTGAAGTCTCCTACTATTATTGCCCTCTTGTTCTTACAAGCAAAAATTTGCCTACTTATATCCCCTATCACTACAGCCCTGCCACTTGTTTTTCTCCTGCCCCTCTGAGCAGCAGAGCCACCCATGGTGCCGTGAACTCCAGTGCTTCTATGTCTTTCTAATGTGGATTCCAAAACTCCAAGTGTGGCCTAACCAGGGTCCTATACAAGTTTAACGTAACATGTCTCCCAAATTGTTTCACATACTTTCAGCAAGTGTTGGACAGTGATGATCGAGTGAAATTGATGGCAAGATAATTGGAAATCCAAATATTTGTACTATATTGACAGATGCATGGACTTTTAACACTGTGTTCTAAAGGGATAACAAGTACACATTAAAGTATTTCAAACAAGCATCGCTGATTAAACTCAAAATGGCTCACCTTGAAGCCCAACCTGGATAAGTAAAGTACAGTGAAAAGATTCTACAGAGCTGTGTGGAATCCTTAATAATGGGTCTGACAGGATTTATATGACCTACCTTTTTTTATAACTAATGTTCATGCAAAAATTGCATTATATCAAGGCCATGAGTGGTGTAAATCGCTCGCGCTCTACATTTCAATGTTTTATGGCTTGGCATGGATGGTGATTAAAGCTGTGATATATATTACAGAAAAATTTAACAATATATTCAGTCTTGCTTTAAATAATATGGGGGCATTAATTTGCACAGGAGGTTAAAATGAGTAATGTGAACATTGCAAAGAAACAACAGATGCAGGCATTGATCGGTACCCTCTGGAAATATGTATGATTTAATCTTTCTGTATTTTTTAAAACAAAGCCCATGGACTATGAGAGCAAAACAAAGGATCAACCATGAGTGTTGATATTTTAAAGGGGATGAGTGAGAGTTCCATGAGAGAAACTATTAAATCCAAAATGTTAATAAAAAGAATTATGAGAATTTCTAAGGACAGGAAAATACTGTGTTTCCTAGTAAGGTTTATGTTTTCTGAGTTTATTTTTCAGCTCATACCTCCTTCTTAACACAGTTTATCTCTCCAGTGATGCAACTGAGTGTCTCCTGAACTCACTTACACTACTTGCTTCAATAGGCCTACCTGGTAATTTGCTCCACAGTTATAATACTCCAGGGATGAAGAAATTCTGCCTGATTTCCCCGTTAACAAATAAATTCCTCTATTTTAGATAATGTTTTCAACAGTGACAAAATAGATTGTGTCTTGTACGTGATGAGCTTTGGGACCTGTATTGACTTAACACTGTGGTGCTTTAATTTTGATGTGTGTAGAGTTAGTGCTTTTTAGTTCCACAGTGACAAGCACATAATGACACTGTGCAACCATGACAATGAAACTGATAGAAGTTCAGGAGACCAATCAGGTCAGAAAGAGTGAGGCAAAATAAATCACACGATCTTAAAATAACCACCTGAGCCACTGGAACAGGCAAATGAGATCTTGGGTTAACATTTCATCCAAAGGTTGGCAGTTGAGTGTTGGTCTTCACTATAAGCATTATGTTGTCAAAAATAAAACCAAAGTAAAGACTTGCTTAGGTCATCCAAAAGTTGTTCTCTGAAGACAAAGGTATTCTCACCAGGATGGAAATATAATTTCAGAGTAATGAAAGATCATAAAGAATGGAAAGAAAAGCTTGCATTTATAGTGCCTTTTGTGGCATCTGAAGGCACTTTGCAGCCCATGAAGTACTTTTGAAGCTTTGTCACTGTGGTCATGTAGGAAACCCGACAGCTAATTAATGCACAGAAAGCTCCCACAAACAGCAATGTGATAGTCTGTGTGTTTTTTAAGTAATCTTGATTGAGGGATAAATTTGGCCAGTCATTCCCTCTTCTTCGAAATAGTGCCACTGGATCTTTTACAAAGAGCTAAGAGAGCAGATGGGGCCATAGCTCAAATCTTATCTGAAAGATGGACGCCTCTGACATGCCTTCATGTATGGCACTCGAGTGTCAGCCTAGGGCCTGAACCTTCTGGTCGGTGTGCAGGGGTGGGCCCCACACGCCAATGCATAAAATGATGTGCGGTGACGTCGGGCGTGTGTCCTGACGTCACCATGCATCATCCCGACCTTCAGTTCGGCGTACCGAAGTTGATTGTGCACCTGCTGAGCTGTCAAAGGCCTGTTAAGGCAATTAATCAACTAATTGAGATACTTTGTAACGTCTGCCTGTTCAACCTTAAAGTTATACTTACCTGGCAGGGGAGAGACAATGATCATGAAGGTTGTTCTCCCAGGACGGGGCTATCCCATTGCACTTTGGAGGTGCTGATGCCTGCGTTGTCCTCAAATGCGGGATACTTGACTGCAAAATTTGTGGTAGTGGAGGACTGCGTTCGCGCTCTCCCGATTTACAATTCAAAAAATAGACCTCAACCTTAAGGTTGGTGGGCAGGCGGTCTTTGCATTTTTCATTGAACCTCATCTACGGGCAGGATGAGATTTCATGAAGGCGTTATTAATTTAATTAAATGGTTCATGTAAATTGATAAACATGTCCCACCTCATGTTACAATGTCTGAATATTTTTTCAAATTCTTTTTTTCAATTTTTTACACTTAAATTAATCTCCGTGAGGCAACTCTGTGCCTCAGGGAGATTTCTGCGCTCTTTCACGCTCATGCGCGAAAGAGTGCAGGCCCCTACTCTCCCTCCTCCCCTATGCCCACACAGGTAGTGCTGAGCGCTTTTGGGTGTGCGTCACGCTGGGCGGGCCTTAATTGGCCCACTCACGTAAAATAGCAGTGCTCAGCGCAGCATGTCCAACGGGGAGAAAATTCTCCCCTAGATTTTTTAGCTTAGATCCCTGGAGGAGGACTTGAAATCACAAACTTCTGACTCAGAGGCAAGAGTGCTCCCACTGAGCCCTGACTGACAGGCCAATTGATGAGGCTGGAGGATAGAGTATGCAGGATGTTTATTCATCTTATCCTCCTTTCCTCTCCTCACTGCATTCTCTCCCTCACACACTCTGCATGACAGCAAGGTGAAGCTACTTTGAGCTGCCAATCATCTGTTTCTGCTAATACTTGCTTCTCTTTCCAGGTCCACCTGAAGTCAAGACTCCAGTTGGTGTAAGAGAAGGCGATTCCCCTTTAAGATGCACTGTCACTTTACTGTACTGCTCCAAGCAGAAGCTGAGAAATAAGAACACCATTGAGCTTATAAAGCCAGTTAGAGGAGTCTGCATTAGGAGATTCCCGGAGTGCAGGATCAAGGGCAAGGGGTTAGAGCATTGTGAGGAGTGATCCCACTGAAGTGTGAGCTTGCATTCCATCCCTGTTAGAGAGGGCACTACTGAATACCCCCAGTGTGCTGCCTAAACAGGATAAGATGAACAAACACCTTGCATACTGTATCCTCCAGCCTCATCATTTGTGACCCTCCTGTCAGTTAGGGCTCAGTGGGAGCACTTCTGCCTCTGAGTCAGAAGTTTGTGAGTTCAGGTCCCCCTCCATAGATCTAAGCTAAAAAACCTACACTGAGGTATACACACCTCGATTCTTTGGATTCCATGACGGGGAGCCTACGTACTATGGCCTGAATTTTTCCATAGGTGAAGACACACTGTCAGACATAGTGATAATGATACCAGAGGCCCGAATCTGGAAATCCTACCCCCAAATCCAGCCTCCACCAATTTCTTCGGGGGAACTGGGCAGTTTGCACTTTGAACATCCATGGCTCACGGAAACAGCTGCCCATGTTAAAGTGGAGCTGTCTTCAGCCAGATCCAATTTTCAGTAGTGGGATGTTAAAAACATGGCTTTTGCACTTTAGACCAATCTGGAGAAGGTCTAAAGATAGCCGAGCTCTTTGGTGAAGTAGGGTATCCTTTTGGAGAGGTAAGGTACCCTTTTGGATATAGTGCAGGGACACATTTTAGAGAGGTGAGGTGCCCTTTTGGAGAAGTAAGCTGCCCTTGGGGATTGTTAAAATGAGACTTGAATGTGCATAAGAAGTGGATAAACCCGTTGCAACTATCAAGCTAATTGGAACTGTCAAGTGAGCTGTCAAGGTATTTAAATCTCCTGGCCTTTAAATGTTTGGAAAAACTGTCCGCTGTGCTTAAAAAAAAATCAGTAGTCGCTATTTCACCCTGTTGACCTAAGTCTGAGGGCACTGATTATAGAATAGTGCTGTATGACTGATTTTACAAGGCTTATGAAGACTTTGAAGTGGGACTATGAATACAAATGCTTGTTGTTATCAGGGATTAAGTGGTTGAAGGAAGTTAAATGTAGTGAATGGGTCCCTATTAATGTGAATTTATCAACTGACACCTAGAACTCTATTTTATTTCCTCTCAGCATGGCTCCCAAGGCCTACCCAGGGTGAATACTGGGTGAGCTGGCATGGAGGCAGTAAGGGCAAAGGGTAGTGGTTGAGGATGGCATAGGGTGGCATGAGTTAGCACCACAACCCCACTCCAGGACAAACATAAAAACCTCTGGGGCTGTTTGTCAGAAGCTGCGAATTCTTCCGACACTGGACTCTTGATCAGGGAGAGAAAATTCAGGCCTATGTTTTTTTTTAATTGATTCATGGGATGTGGGTGTCACTGGCTAGGCCAGGGTTTATTTCCTATCCCTAATTCCCTTTGTAAGGTGGTGGCAAGTCTCCTTCTTGAACCACTGCAGTCCATGTGGAGTAGGAATATAACACAGTACCTTTAGGAAGGAAGTTCCATCAACAGTGAAGGAACGGTGATATAGTTCCAAGTCAGGATAGTATGTGGCTTGGAGGGGAAGTTGCAGGTGGTACCCTCAAACTTCTAGGTGATAAGAAGGAGGACCTTGCAGGGCTGGTTTTGCCATTAAAGATTCTGGTGCCTAGTTCGATGTCAGGTGGTCTGTCTAGTTTCATTCTTTTTAGGCTTTGTAGCAGTTTGATGCAACTGAGTGGCTTGATAGGCCATTTATGAGGGCATTTTATGAGTCAACCCCATTGCCATGGGTCTGGAATCACATGTAGGCCAGACCAGGTAAGGACAGCAGCTTTCCTTCCCAAAAGGACATTTGTGAGCCAGATTGGGTTTTCCTTATGGCAATGGACAATGGTTTTATGGTCACCATTACTAAGACTAGTTTGTAATTCCAGATCTATTAATTGAATTCAAATTCTACCAGCTGCTGTGGTGGGATTTGATCCCTTATCCCAAGACCATTTGCTTGAGCCTCTGGATTACTCGTGACATAACCACTACATCACCTGATGCCTGACATTATGGAGAGATCCACCTCCAATTTGGGATTTCCTTATGCCACCAGTTGCAGGCTGGGCTGACCCTATGGTATAGAAATTCAGGGCTGCAGTCACCTTTGGAAGCTGCAGGGATTACAGTGTGTGACATGCTGCTGAGCTAAGTTTGATGCTGCTGAGATAGGTGCAGCTCAGTCACAGTCTCCAAGCAGAGACACAGGACACACTGCGGCTCAGTTAACTGGAGGTAAGATATTCTGGTTCTCCTACACTGTCCTCACCTTCATCATCGTCCCCAAGTCACTGCAGGTCTCTCCACCCTAATTGCTGCTCATCTGCCACCTCATCCTCCAGCCCCAACAACAGATTGTAATAGCCACTTATATTACAAGTGGTTATTTGTGCAGAATCCCTGAGACAAAGAACGTCCTGCAACTGCAAAATATTCCTTGCAGCAAAGTTTGTCCTCATCTCTTGGGGTAGCCAGCGCAAGAGTTTTATTTACATGGCACTGTTAGCAAGGTAAATCATCCCAAGGTGCTTCACAAGAGCATTATCCAACAAACTGTTATATCTCACCACTTAACGAGACATTAAGAAAGGTGATTCAAATATTTGGTCAGATAGGCAGCTTTAAGAATCACCTAAAAGGAGTGAAGAATGAAGACAAAAAGGCTCTATTTGTATAGTGGCTTTCACTAGATCAGGTCATCCCAAAGCGCTTAACAGCTATTAAGGAACTTTTGAAGTGTAGTCACTGTTGCAACACAACAGGCAATTTGCATACAGAAAGCTCCCACATGAGCAAAAATAATCTATTTTTAGGTGCTGATTGAGGGATAATTATTGGCCAGGACACCAGGGATAACTCTCTTGGTCTTCTTAGAAATAATGACAAGAGATCTCTTACATCCACCTGAAAGGGCATATGGGGCCTCAGTTTCATGTCTGACCCAAAATATTTCCCCTGCAACAGTACAGCACTAGTCAGGGGTGTCAGACTGGGTTTGTGCTCAATCAAGTCTCTGGAGTGGGTCTTGAACCCACAACCATCTGACTAAGACACAAGAATGCTTCGACCTGAACCACAGCTGATACTACAAGCAAAGAAGTAGAGGTACAGAGTCAGAGAAGTTTACGGAGGGAATTTCAGAGCTCAGTCCCAAGGCAACCGAAGGCACAGTTGTGGTATATCTTTAAATGACAATGTCCATAACCTGTATACATCATCAGACAGGATATGATGTCATCTGTTACATGACACAGTAGCTGGAATCAAGCAAGATGTTCTGATCAGAGCTGTCCAGTAATGTGCATATACTACTGCAATCTTTGAATAAAAAACTCACAATAAAGATTACTGGTCCTGCTTGAGTGATTGGCAAAGGCAAAGTGTTTGAAGGATACAGGAAAACACAACAGACCCGGCCACCAATTTTGGAGGAATTTGAACCCAGGATGTGCAAGAGACCAAAAATGGAGTAAAGCAGGAATCGCTGAGGGTTGCTGGGCAGGAGGAACTTACAGAGAGAAAGAGATGTGAAGCCCATGGGGAAACTTGTAAACAAAAATGAGAATTTTTACATCGAGGCATTGCAGGACCGGGAGCCAATGTAGCTCAGTGAACACAGGAGTAATGGGTGCAACAAAGCCACAAATAGACTTAAAAAGAAACTAAGGGCTGGATTTTGCGGCCCTGAAGTGAGAGCAAACGGAAGCAGGAAGGCAAAAATTTGGCTGCTGGAAGTCCAGCTTTCGTTTCAGCCAGCAGCTATTTTGCAAGGCCTGGGAAAGGGCAAGATTCTCACCCACTCTGATTGCAAGGTCCAAGGTCAGACCTTGCAGAATTGATGTGGCTTCGGAAATTCTCCATGACCTCGCCAAGTGAGAACAGGTGAGAACAGCCATGGAGGCAGGAGGCCAGAAAACTTCTTGAAAGGCAAGTGAGAGGATTTTTTAGGTGTTAAAGATGCCCCTTGACATTGCTGGAGGTCAGTAAGGGAGGGTGTAAAGACAAGGGATGAATCTGTAGAAGGATCTAATTGTGGATAGGTATCAGTTTTGATGCACCCTCTGAGAGAGACTCAAATCTGTTTTTTTAACTGCTTGTAACTGAGACTCAGACCTGATACCAGTGCTCATATGGGATCATTGGAACTCATGAAATAAATAGCGGCTGAGGCAGGCCCTTCAGCAGGCCCGCTCCCGGGCTGTCCCACTTCAGGTCTGCTGATTGAAACGGCAGACCCACTTCTGGCACAAAGTGGCATCTTCCACCGAGAGTAGTCCCATTTCCCGGCAGCCGGGCAACAAGAGGGGAATCATGACCCCTTCGCAATTCTCACATCTGATGGCAAAATGCAACCCTAGCAATTTAAAATGACTGACCAGATTAAATCCCCACTGGTTCCAGATAGGCAACCTTAACGACTAAAATGCACAGATTGTGTGGTACATCAGGCGTACATCCGAGCATCACCATAAACTGTGCTGGCCATTGTTTACACTGCATTAGGTGTCTTTGAATTTCTAGCTTTTGATAGTATTCATTACGTGAGTAAATTGATTGCAGTATCATTGGTGTCAGCTTCCTGAGAAATAATTGGCAGTTTTAATTTCCAACATAATACTGTGTATGGTGACATGCTCTATAGTAATAAAAGCAACAAGTTTTCAGTTTGCTGATCTCACTCCTACTCCACCTGTGACCCTTTCTTGGGCCCTGGCTGTTGCTGCGGGTTCGGCTGGGCTGGGGCTGGCAGCGGCGCAGGCAGTGCCTAGCTTCACGAGTGTGGAAGTCATTCCACCTGAGTGGTCTTTGATAAACACAGTGAGATACATCAGGATTGAAGAATTTGTTTTCTGAGGGCTGTTTGTAGTTTGGAAGTTTCTAACAAATTTCAGGCTGCAGGTTAGAGTGCAGAAAAACTCTCACCTTCCTTCTCTCCTTCCTGTGAAGTGTGAAGGACCAGACATTTTGGCTCTTGCGTCAATTCAGATAGCTCAGTTGCTGGCAAACTTTCTACATTCCAGTCGACTCCCTTGTTTTCAATACAATGATGTGTAATGTGATGCTTGAAATGTGATATGCAGGAACTGTGTACACTTTTTAATTGTCTAATATTTAAGAAAATATTTGACATGAATGATGTTTTAAATGTCTGCAGCCTTAAACTGGAATATTTCTGGACAGCTAATCAATCAGCTCTGATAGTGCCCACTGTGTCAGGGTTATTAAATCAGTTCTGTGTGAAAAGGGTCAAACTGTATCATAAAGAATCTTTCAGATGAAAAGGCACATTTTCTGAATAAATCACAACGTGATATAAATTCATCATATCCAGCTGCAAAGCAATCTCACCAATTCTTACAGAAGAGATATAACCAGAGAATAAAAAATGGAACTGGACTGAGTAATATGCATTAATATATCATCGAATAGCAATGGAATGCCATGTACCGGAACCAATAAGTCATGTCAAGATGAATAAAAAAACAAAATGAGATGAATACATCTCAATGAATTGCACCAGGGCCAAGGCAGCTAATTGGCAAATGAACCAGGGTATAACTGAGTGGTGGAAACTGTCCGACAAAGAATGCCTCCTTGCCACTTTCATTCACTAACTGAGGAACAGTCTCTCCCCCTCTAGATTTTGTCTTTGTTCCAAGTATTGTATTCAGTAAGTGAAATATTCCCCAGCAAAATTAATTCAGTAATATAATGACTAAGATGCCATGGATACAGCAACAAGACAAGAATACAGATTACCCCTAATTTCAATGGTGGCAAGATCGATAGAAATGAAAACAATTTCTCTCCACCGCTGTCACAATATATTAGTGATATGTTCAGTGACAAACAAGTGTTAGTAGGCCCCAAGAAGTGATTCATTTTTTGACAGCCAAAGTTGCAGGAGGTACTTGGGGAAACTTCATTGCCTTTTGTGGTGAGGATGCTGTACTCACCCTGACAATCTTCAATGGTAGGCAGTTCCAACTGGTCTTTGTAATAATTACCAGCTACTTGCTGAATCATTAAAGAACTGAAGCAGCTGCTCATGGAAGTATTCCACATCTGCCAATTTAAGAGGGTCACAGAGCAGAAAATTGAAAGACACACTCTCTTGTTGTGAACTATCTATTCTTGCACTTGACTTTTCAAACATTTAAATACTTGTGCCATTTTTTACAGAAAGTGGATATGTTGATTACTTGCCTGTCAAAGCCTGTGCAGTTTTTCACAAGTAAAAGCAAAATATTTCAGCCATAACAACTTGTCTATTTTAGCTCTCACAGTCCCTGTCTGTCAGCTTACTTGCTGCTGTGTCACAGCTAGATTGCTCATGTAGAAAATACATTCAACATTTACGCAGCCACAATCGATAAAGTGAACTGCAGGAAAATCTATCTAAGGTTAGTAGCTGACGGGAAGAGCTGGCCATAAACAAGCTTATCAAAAACATGTTTCACTGTAATTGTAAAATCTTGTTGTATTCTCCCAGTTCCTTACACAATGGCCTTATTGCAGATAAGAAAGTGAAATCCATGTAAGCTGCTTCTCATTATGCAATCAAAGTTTAAGTTGTCATGTCTTTATCAGGCACCGTAACATTCTGAAATAATTGTTTTCGCTTTTGGGATATCTGTTCCAAAGTACCAGTGTCCATGTGGTGCTGTTGTCTGACTCGATAAAAACTGCATTTTACTGATTTGTATTGAAAAGAACATGTTCATAATGTTTTGCCAAAAGGCTGCATTGAGGCATATTCAAGTGAAACTTTTGAATTAACCATTTTCTTTTGTGCTCTAAGAATTTCCTTGACACAGTGAATTTCAGCTGGATCAAATACTAAATACTGGAGAGAGAGAAGGGATTGGGTGACAGTGAGAAGTAGGGGCCAGGCTGAGAAGTTGTAGGTGAGCACATATTAATCAGGGGGAATATTTTTGGGGCTTTCAGTGAATAAGGATTTAGGTCACTTGTAGTTTTATTGCATCCAACCTGGCTGCGGAACAACATGTTTGTACCACTTTCCTGACCTCTTGTCTCTTAATCCCTTTCTTGTCATCTCTTCCTTGTCACTGGAGTTCTTAATCGACTTGTGTATTGTTAAGGTGGATCAATACACCACAGGCCTAATGGACAGCTGCTGCTGTTTGACCACATCCCTCAATCCTCTTCCCCATTCCTTCTGAAGTCCATGTTGATCAATGTTCACCCTGTCAGTTGAGTCAAAAACTGACACCACTAGATCATGCTGTTACTTATGTCCTCCTGGATTGGATTTCCTGTCAATGTTTAATGCCTATGTTTACATAAAAGAGGGGATAAGAAATTAACCTGAGACACTGTGCATAAAACATTGTAGTTTCTTTTGTTTGCTCTTTCCCTTTCATGCCTCTATATACTTTCCAAGATACACCTATCACCAGTATAGTAGGTGAGCAGCCCATTCCTAATCATCTATCAGTGTGCTCCAAGCCGACCTTCTCTTCACCATGACCTTGTGATGGGAAATTACACGTGTGCACATTCTCTACTATCAGATAGTCTTTGGCCATCCAGTATTGAAGCTGTCCAATGAAACTGTGAAGAGGAGCATAACATTGTGTCTTTGAGAATGTTCCCTCGATTGTCTTATTGCTGAGCTTCTGCTCAATAATTCTCCCGAAGCAAAGACTGTTCCTTCAGCAGTTTGACAATTGACCCTACACTGTAATAATGGTGAAATGATGTAGAATACCATGCTTTTCTCATCCATAGCAACATTTTTCTCAGTTGGTGACAACTTTTGTGAGCAATGTGTTGACTTTATTTTTCTCACAGTGAAGGAGACTGGTGATACTTTCTGGAACTAAACTACTGAACCGATGATTCCTTTTTTGATTACAATGGAAATGTATTGTTCCCAAGTTTGAATGGTATTTCTGTTCCCTGAGTGAATGCAACCAGCAAGACATCAGTCTACAAATCGAGTTGCCAGCAATTGCACCAATATTTATGATCTTTAATGGGCAATTGTGGTTTGCAATCTATTTCCAGGCATTTTCAGGTCTCTAGCTGTCAGGAAAAGCTGTTAAAAGGAGCTAGAATTTCACTTACACATTTCAGGTTTGCAAAATAACAACTGGAAAAACTTTCTATTGACATATTACAGGTCAAAAATACATTTTCAAAGGCACCTGTCTGCACACAAAACCACTCATAAGGATTTTAAAATCAATGTTAGAGATACCACAGCTACAAAGTAAGAACTGATCTTAGGAATTGATCTGGAAAGCTATGGTACTTGTGTTTCCCTGTTTTCCCATTCTTTAATTTCTTCTCCAGTTTCATTTCCCTGTGTCAGCTTGATTTGGTTCATTCAAGCCCAGCCCCAAGCTTGGAGCACAGGAGCTACCCTGGCTGTCCTATGCAGTATAACAGAGTTACTGCCTTGTCAGAGATGCTGTCCTTTAGATGAGATGCTATATGGAAGCCCCATCTGGCTGTTCCAGTCATCCATGTAGCTGCTGAAGACCCCATCGTGTTATTCTGAGAAGTTTAGGAAGAACTCCTGGAATCCTACAACTGCCCAAAACAAAATAAATGAAAATGGCAATTCGTCTTATTAGAGTTTGTGGGATCATGTTGTGCAAATGGCTGCTTTATTTTCCAACAAAACATCAATTGCTGCACTCAAAACAATGGGATGAATTGTGTGGACAGATATCTTAAGATGCTATATAAATGTAAATCTTCCTTTCTTGTTCTCCTATTTAATTCAAAATTCTGCCTTCCCCGCCATGTATTTACTCACACCAAGTTATGTAACCCCTGGGCACATTGACTCCCAATGAAGCAACACTTAGTTTTGAAATCCCTCCGTAGACTCGCCCCTCCCTATCCCTGGAATCTCCTTCAGCCCTACCACAGTCCAAGATTTCTGTACCCATCAAATTCTGGCCTCTTAAGGATTTTAATTGGCTGTGACTGCAGGTACCTGGACCCTCAGCTCTAGAATTCCGAACCTAAACCTCTCCAAAAATGTACCTCTTCCTTCTCGCTTAAGACTCCCCTTATAAACTATGGGCAGAATTTTGATGGGCGAGTGGGCCCCACCGGCTCGGCGGCGGGCGGGCAGCCGATCACCACTGGCGAAATGGGCCCCACCACCATTTTGAGTGGGCCCAATTAAGGCCCACCCAGCGGGCCACCCGATGGGAAGCGTGTGCGGGGAAGGGAGGGATTCCCCAAGTGTCGCACGAAAGAGCGCACACCTCCCTGAGACTAAATGCTGTCTCAGGGAGAGCGCTGAAAGTTTTATAAACTTAAAAGATAGAAAAATAAAAAAATTATTAACATGTCCCCCTCATGTGACAATGTCACACGAGATGGGACATGTTAATAAACATCACATAAAGTTTATTAAAGTTTTTAAAATTAGACATGAAACCTCATCCCGCCAGTGGATGAGGTTTCCTGTATTTTCAGAAGCCCGCCGGGGCTCCTGGCCTGCCTGCCAGCCTTAAGGTTGGATGGGCAGGGGCTTTAATTGGCTTAATTATCCTGTCAATGGCCTCAATTGGCCATTGACAGGTCAGCAGGCGGACAGTTGATTTCGCTGTCCGCCTGCCTTCCTGAATATTTAAATGGGGCGGGATGATGTTGGGGGTTCCCCCCGATGTCATCCCGTGTCATTTTTGCATCGGCGAGCGGGCTACGCCCCCAACTCGCCGACAGAAAAATTCTGGCCTATCTCTCTGGTCAAACCTTTGGCCCCCTGTCCAAATATCACGTTGTGTGGCTCAGTGTCAAATTTGCTATATAACGCTCCTGTGAAGCACCTTTGGGTGTTTTGACATATTAAAGGTGCTATATGAATACAAGTTCTTGTTGTAAATAAAACACAGTTGCTTTAACAGATGGAGATGTTAAAAACTAAGATATTTGTTAACCAATGCTGTGGTGAGTTATTATTGTGAGAGCAGGGCCTGCCATGGAAAGGTGATGAAGCGGAACACATGGACAGAGATTATGATTTATGGCCTCCTGAATTGTTGCTTTAGTTTCCATTGAGTGATTGTCCTGACAGCTATTTTCAGTTGAGAGACAGGAATATTGTAGTTAGGAGAAGGGTTGAGTTTGAAATAAGTCGTAAAGTGGTTTCTCATGATTTGGAGGAAAGTACGTTTGCCCAATTGGTTCGAGAAGGTCTGAAGATGAAACAGAAAAGGCTGGAAAACTCAGCAAATCAAATAGCATCAGAAGAGAGAGAAATAGAGTTAATGGGGGGAATTTCAACCCTCCAAAATGAATGGATTAGGATTGGCTGGGCTGTTAAAATGTTAAAAATCTGCATCTTGACCTTAACCCACCTCCAAACATGCCCACTTCCAGTTTCAACAAAGATGGGATGGTGGGGAGGAAACCAAAGCACTCCCAGCAAATTGATTGCCACTTTAAATATGATAATATGTCCTGGAAAAAGTTGAAAGCACAGGCTATGACTATGGGGCAAGTTCCAACATTTTTGCACTGCAGATACTCAATGACTTATACTTGGCCAACAAGAGCTAGACCTCACCTCTTATTGCAGCTCGCTGATCTACCGTGTGGGAGTATTGGTATTGAAGTGCAGAGATGGAAGTTCTGCATTGTTGGCACAAGTCTTTATGTTGTTGATACCAATGGACCACTGCCAAATTACAGTGAACTTGGACTGTGACAATTAACAAAATCAGTAAAGGACAACGCTAGGTGGTCAAGGCAAGCCTGAGCCCATTGAATCTATTTAAGATCTGCAACAGAAATACCCAGATAGGTTTGATACCATGGACAAAGTAAATATAGAAATAGAAGATGTGTACAACATTGACCTAATGCAATTTGGGCAAGACAAACATGAGAAGCTCTGGACAGAGACTTCCAGAGATCCTGTCCTCAGGGCAATATGACAGATCATCATCAGTGGATGTCCTGATACAGTGCAAGAGGTACTCGCAGACCTCAGATCTTTTGCCATATTGTGATGAAATTGGAATTTCAAATGGAGTCATTTTCAAGGGCAGACAAGTGTTGATATCCTTACCTAGTTACATCCAGGTCAGGTGGGCATTGCACGAACAAGACGACTTACACATGTGTAAGTTTATTAGCCAGGGATCAATAATAACATGGAACAAGCTGTGCGGATGTATGGTGCATGTCAGGAGCATCAGTCAAGTCAAGACAAAGAACCACTCAATCCTCATGATGTTTTGTCACAACCATGGTCAAGAATAGCGATTGACTTGTTTACTGACAGAGGTGATGACTTCTTACTTGTTACCAACTACTTATCTAAATTTCCTATCATTTGCTAACTGAGGGATACATCAAGCACATTGATAGCAAACATGATGAGTGCAATTTTCAATCTTTTTGGTTCCCCAGAGGAGATAGTGTCAGATAACAGTATACAGTATTGCAGTAAACCCTTCTATGACATGTGCGCAAAGGGGGTTGTAAATAATGTTCAGTCATCCCTACACTGGCTGAGGTCAAATGGGCTAGCAGAAAGGATGGTGCAGACAGTTGAGCCAATGATTTTGAAATGTACGGAGCCTGGTCAAGGCATTCAAGTAGTAACGTTGCATCTACGAGCAACGTCACTAGATATGGGACAAACATCCCCAGCACAGATTATGCTCAGAAAGCAAGTCAGGACAACTCTTTTGAGTTACCATCTGATCAGATCATCTTCAGCCCAAGAAAAAATATTAGAAAGACAAAGAAAATAAAAATTATACAATAATAAACATGTGGAGTTGCCTCCTAGGACAGAAGGTCAGAGTGATGCACTCGTAAGAGTGTTCATGGTTCCCTGTGAAGGTGTCAAAGATCTGTAATGAGGCATGTTCATATGAGCTCTCCTGACTCTTGTCATTCTTTAATAAGGAACCCTTCATTTAGTTTACCAATAATTCTTGAAGAGTTTGGTATGTTGGTATGAAGTGCCAATAACATTGCACACTCCATCTTCATAGCTGAGATAAAACTGTAAAATAAAACCATAATGTTACAATATATTCCACACAGCATTTTCTGCATGTTCAAATTTCATTACTCCTAATTATTTTCCTACACCTGAACTTTCCAATTCTCTTTACACCACACAACATGGCAAATATAATGGGCTGTAAATTCCTCGGATTGGGAATCAGCATCGGATTGCGACTCCGTGCCCAACTGCCTGCGTGGATTTTCTTCCGTGCCTGTTTCGCCCAACCTTCTGAGTCCGGCTAGGAGAGATGTAGGCAGCACAGCTGTCTCTGAAGTCCAGCAGGGTTGGATTAAAGAAGGACATGCCCCCTTTTTTTATGGCACTCGGAGGTGGGTGGGAGAGCTTGGGAGGTTGGAGGTCGGGAGTGTGGTGGTTCGGAGCTCGGGGGCTTGGATTGGTAAGAGCTCAGCAGGCGTTGGATGGGGTTGGCACTCAGAGGGTGGGCGGTGGCAGTCGGACCTCGGTAGGGGGTGGGAGAGGTCAGACCTCAAGAGGGTGTGTGGATTTGGATGGAAGTCCAGCAGGGGTGTGGCTGGTCCTTGATGGGTGGGAAGGCATGTTGGGTTGGAAGCAGGGTAGTGTTGGGCCTTGATCGGGGGGGGTGGGACCTCAGGAGGATGGGGAGTGTTGGAGGTTGGGTGGGTGGGGGTGGTCAAATCGGGTGTGGGGAGGGTTGGGCCTATGGAAGTGGGGGGAATTCCAGTTGCATCACTGGGTGGGGGCTTTGGGCCTGCGGGGCTGCTGGTGGCGGATTCCGGTCAGGTCGAGAGATGGGGGAGTGTCCAGTTGGGTCAGGAAGGGGTGATTGGGCCTTTGGAGTGGGGGTCCAGTTGGCTCAAGGGGAATCCAATGGGGAGCCGTGCGTGGTAAGGGAGGTGGGGAATACCGTGGATGAGTGGTTAGTGTGGGAAGGGGGGAGTCCCATGAGGAAGGGTAGTCGGAGGGAGGTGATGTGGGGAGGGGGGTGGGGGGGGGGGGGGGGGGTGCGGTGGTGTCAGTCTGCGTCTTTACAATAGTTAACCAGAAGTTACAAGAGGTTTTAATTCATCTAACTTTTGCTGGGTAACTATTTGTATAACACAGCCGGAACCATCTGAAGTTTATGACGTGAATTGCATTTTTGGATAGTTTTCAGTGCAGGGCAATTGCTCAGAGGTAGTTTCTGCTTCTGGGCAGTTGCCATGCAAACCCTTACCTATGAACTTCCAGCTGGGATGCCCCAGCGCATCTTTGGGGTACCCCCCCAAATCTGATGCTAGGAAGCTCAGAAGTTACGGCCCGTTTTTGTATTCAGAGGAAATAACTTAGCAGATCTTCTTGTTGGAAGACTTCATGAATATGTAGTCAGTGCACAACAATTTGCATAGATACATAGCCCTTTCCACATGGTATATATGTAGCCCCTTTAACATTGTGAAGTACTTCACAGGACTGAATGCTAAATTCTACCATGTTATGGTCACTGACTTCCAGGGAATCTTTCACTCTGAGATCATTTATTAAACCTGCTTCATTGTACATTACCAGATCCAAAATAGCCTGATCCCTGGTTGGATCCACAACATACTGTTCTAGGAAACTGTCCCAAATACACTCTATGAATTCTTTCTCATGGCTACCTCTGCCAATTTGATTTTCCCAAACTACATGAAGACTAAAACCATCCATGATTAATGTACTTCATTTTTAACATGCCCTGATTATCTCCTGATTTATTCTCTGTCCTACAGCATAGCTACTATTAGGGGGTCTATACACTACTTCCACCAGTGTCTTCTTCCCCCTAATTTTTTCTTACCTCCACCAATATGGATTCTACATCCTCTTTTCCGAGATCACTTCTTGCTGCCATACTTATTCCATCTCAAACTAACAAGGCTACCCCACCACCCTTTCCTTCCTGCCAGTCCTTCTGAAAAGTCACATACCCCTGTGTATTCAATTCCCAGCTTTGATTTCCTTGTAACCATGTCTCCGTAATGGCTATAAAATCATATCCATTAACATCTATTCATGCCATTAATTCCTTTATTTTATTCTGAATACTGCGTGAATTTCAGTGAAGAACCATTAATTTTGCCATTTTATTATTTTCCCCCTTTGACTCTATTTGCTGTCCCTTCCTGTCACACTCCATTGCCTAAATAGCTACCCTGAAATGCTGCCAAATCCTTTTGCTTTGTAAGCCTAAGTAGCCCTCTCTAGAACCACCCCCCCCTCAATTTAGTTTAAAGCCCTAGCTATTCGATTCGCCAGGACACTGGTCCCAGCACAGTTCAGGTGAAGCCTATCCCACCAAAACAGTCCCATGAACTGAAACCCATTTCTCCCATACCAATCTCTGAGCTATGCATTTAACTCCTTGACTTTATTTACCCTATGCCGTTTTGCCTGTGGCTCAGGTAGTAATCCTGAGATTATTACCTTGAATGTTCTGCTTTGTAATTTAGCTCCTAAATGTTCAAATTCTTTCAGCAGAACCTCCTTTCTAGTCCTATCAATGTCTTGATGCCAACGTGGATGACAACAACTGAATGCCTCTCCTCAGATTCCAAGCCATGAGGAGATGTCCTTAACCCTGGCACCAGACAGGCAACGCAACCTTCAGAACTCAAGCTCACTGCTGCAAAGAACATAATCTATCCTCTAATTATACTGTCCATAACCACTATTACATTCCTATTTCCTGCCCCATTTGAATGGCTTCCTGTACCACAGTGCCGTGGTCAGTTCATTCATCCACCCTGCAGTCCCTGTCCTCGTCCACACATCTTGCAAGAACCTCGTAACTACTAGACAGTTGGAGGGGTTGGGGCCTCTCCTGAGTCCCCATACCTGCCTCACTTGCAGTCACACCCTCCTGTCCCTTATCATAGACCAGATTTGAATGATCTAATCTGAGCTGTGTGACCGCCTCCTGGATCAAAGTGTTCAGGTAACTCTGCCCCTCCCTGATGTGGCGCAATGTCTGCAGCTCGGATTCCAGCTCCTCAACTCGGATCCGAACCTCCTCGAGCTGCAAACACTTACTACAGATGTGTTCGCTCTTGATCACCTTGGTGTCCACCAGATCCCATAAGCTGCAGCAGCAACACATCACCTGTCCTGCCATCACAAACTTATTTTATTTAATTTATTGATTAATTCCTCTAGTATCCCAAAACTTTACACTTTATTGTAATTACTTTTTACACTAGTATCGATCTTAATTTAAGCTATTTTTAAGAAAGAGAAAATAAAAACTAGAGACCTAGACACAACTATGGACCTTAATTTTACTTTAAAGACTAGAAATACTCACCTTTCCAACTCACCAATCAGCTGCTCTCCCCGCTCTTTTTAAATGAAATCTCCACACGCTTTGGTTAAAATGAAGAGTCCACACTCCCTGTGCAGTTTTCAAATGATGTCTCCACACACTCCCCACTCGGATTTTTAAATGAAGTCGCCACACTCACCACACTCGATTTTTAAAATGAAGTTTCCACACACTCCCCACTCGGATTTTTCAAATGAAGTCTCCACACTCACCACGCTCAGTTTTTTAAAATGAAGTCTCCACGCTCACCACGCTTGGTATTTAAATGATTTCTCCACACTCAACACGCTCGGATTTTTAAAATGAAGTTTCCACACTCACCACACTTGGGTTTTTAAATGAAGTCGCCACTCTGACCACGCTCGGTTTTTAAATGAAGTCTCCACACTCACCACGCACAGTTTTTAAATGAAGTCTCCACACTGACCACGCTTGGTTTTTAAATGAAGTCTCCACACTCACTACGCTTGGTTTTTAAATGACTTCTCTACACTCAACATGCTCAGTTTTTGAAATGAAGTCTCCACACTCATCACGCTCAGATTTTTAAAATGAAGTTTCCACATTCACCATGCTCAGGTTAGGAGACATGGTTTAAAAATGAAAGCCAGATCATTCAGGAGTGAAACCTTGGGAAACACTTCTCCACACAAAGGGTAGTAGAAGTTTGAAACTCTCTTCCAAAAAAGCAAATGATGCTACTTCAGTTGTGAATTTTAAATCCAAGGTACACTTATGGAGTTAGATCAAAGATCAGCCATGATCTCATTGAATGGCAGGACAAGTGTGAGGGATTATATGCCCTACTCCTGTTCCAATGTTTCTATATATTGGAGGTGACCAAAGGAATAGCCAAAGATCTAAGTGTTTATTGCACTTTTGAAAACACAAGAGGTGACAAACATGGCAAAGGGAAATGGTAGAACATTGCAAAGCGCAGGGTGATTCGATCAAATATTATTTAATTTTATAAAAAAGTTCTATTGTTATTGCTGTCAAGACTGGAAGTTTAAATCACTGGCTTTTGAACAGCATAATGACTCAACAAGTAAATTGACTTTGTAACCCTTACCTCTGACTAAGTTGTGTCTGATGGTTTATTTTTTATTTGGAAAAATATACTTTATTCATAAAATATCTGGAAGAACACTCCAAACCATTTCAAAATCATCATCACAAAGGTACAATCAGGTTCAACTTTTACAACATGTATCATGAGGTGCATCAATACAATAAATGAATATTACAATCATTTGCAGACGTTCATTTTGAGCTGTACAGCCAAAGGGGCTCTAAACAGTTCCCAGCCCCTCGGTGCACTGTAGCAGAAAGGTCTTAGACAGCGACCCTTCCCCAATGCGCCTATGCGATGGCTGCCACAAGCTTTAGTGCGTCCCTCAGCACGTAGTCCTGGACTTTGGAATGTCCAGTCTGCAACACTCGGTCGGGGACAACTCTTTGCACTGGAAGACCAACAAGTTTCGGGCAGACCAAAGAGCGTCTTTCACCGAGTTGATGATCCTCCTGCTGCAGTTGATGTTTGTCTCGGTGTGCGTCCCTGGGAACAGCCCTTAGAGCACAGAGTCCTGTGTCACAGAACTGCTCAGGATGAACCTCTACAGAAACCATTGCATCTCTCTCCAGACCTCCTTTGCAAAGGCACAATCTACAAAGAGGTGAACAACGGTCTCGTCCCCACCACAGCCACCTCGAGGGCAACGTGCTGAGGTGGTAAGACTCCTGGTGTGTTGGAAGGATCTGACGGGGAGGGCCTTTCTCACCACCAGCCAAGCTACATCTTGGTGCTTGTTGGAAAGTTCTGGCGATGAGGCATTCTACCAAATGACTTTGACAGTCTACTCGGGGAGCCATCCCACAGGATCCACCCTCTCCTTTTCCCGCAGAGCCTCTAAGACGTTACATGCTGACCACTGCCTGATGGACTTGTGGTCAAAGCTGTTTCTCTGCATAAATTTTTCCACGAGGGACAGGTGGTACGGCACGGTCCAACTACTTGGTGTGTTCCGCGGCAGCGTGGCCAGACCCATCCTTTGCAACACCGGGAACAGGTAGCACCTCAGCACGTAGTGACACTTGGTGTTTGCGTACTGAGGGTCTACGCGCCGCTTGATGCAGCCACACACAGAGGTGGCCATCAGTATGAGGGCGATGTTGGGCACGTTTTTTCCCCCTATATCTAGAGGCTTATACATCGCGTCCCTGCAGATACGATCCATTTTCGAACTCCAGATAAAGCGAAGGATGGCTCGGATGATCGCTATCGCGCAGGAGTGTGGAATGGGCCAGACCTGCACCACTTGCAGCAACAGTGAGAGTGTCTCACACTTGATGACCAGGTTCTTAACCGCAATGGAGAGGGAGTGTCGTTCCCACATGCCCAGTTTCCTTTTCACCATTCACAGTTGCTCCTTCCAGTTTCTAACGCATGCCCTGGTCCCTCTGAACCATATTCCCAGCACCTTCAGGCCATCAGCCCTGAAGGTGAAGGGGACAAAGGATCAGTCAGCCCAGTTCCCGAAGAATATGGCCTCGCTCTTCCCACAATTTACCTTGGCTCCCAAGGCCAGTTCAAACTGGTTGCAGATGTGGATCAGTCTGCACCGACAGCGGATCCGAGCAAAAGACGGCGACATCGTCCATGTAGAGGGATGCTTTGATCTGAGTGCCTCCACTGCCTGGGATCGTCACTCCTCTTATGCCTGGATCCTTCCTGATGGATTCAGCAAAGGGTTCTATGCAACACACGAAAAGAACAGGTGAGAGAGGACAGCCCTGCCTGACTCCAGATTTAATAGGAAAGCTATCTGATTCCCACCCATTGATTGAGACTGCGCTATTGATGTTAGTGTCTGATGGTTCATTATCTCACTGGTATTAGTGCCTTTGTGGTTGCAGTTCATTGTTACCAGACCATCACTTAGATGCTGCAATCATTGGAGCATTTTTTGGTCATCTTGCATGAATTCTAAGTGCTTATTTCAGTGTGAGAAATACTAGCATCATCACTATCAAGTCTCACAAGACAGGATGACTGTGCAACTGTGGTTCTCAAAATATATGACGTGGAAGATCCTTTACAAGATCAGAAATGCATAGAATCAAAGCACGAAACAGAACAGAGGGGATCATTTGGCCTATTGTGCCCATCCCAGCCCTTTCACATCCAACTAGTCCAACTCCCCTGATTGTTCCCCTAAGCCATGAAGATTTCTGTGGTCTGTTTGTTCTGCCTCCTTTATCAAGTGGATTGTCTACATAGCAACAATGACTGCACTTAAAACTAATTAATTGCCTGTGAAATCCTCTGAGAGATCTCTGAAAAGTTACCTTTTTATACTAAGCCTGTTCTTTGATTTGAAGGTTTTTATCATGATTTATTATGTGATGAGTGGGAGATTGAATGAACTATTACAAAACAGCTATGGGATGTCATCTTCTGAAACTCAACATCATGGCACAGTAGCCTAGAAATTATTGATGGTGAATGCATTCCTATGATATTCCTTTACCTACCATTTTAATGCCTGGATTTAAATAATAGGCAAAGGAAATGTGTTTGTCCATGAATGATGCAAACAATAATTCGGGTGGTTATCATGCTCATGTCCCATTCGATAGGTACTGCCTGTGCAAGCTTGTACACCCGCTTTGAAAATCTTTCTACAGTTTTAATGATGGATTTTCAGTGCATGATCCCACTCCAACACAATCATAATGTTACTGCGGTTGCCTTATGTTCCCCTGGCCTGATAAACTGCCTTGCAAGGTACAACTCTTTTTGGGTTGATATCTGTTCAAGTCCAGTTCCCTAGGTACAGTATTTAAGACAAGAAGCCATTCTTTGTATGAGCCAAATGTGGCGACAGCTGGCAGACTATTTACACATGCAAGCGATCACAGTTGAGCACAAGACCTGCTGCATTAGCAGATGTACTGGACATAATCAGAAGTGGGAATCCTACATGCTATTTCCATTCTCTGGCCAATTGGATCCAACAGCATTACCCCCATTGCCCTTTTAAATATCTCATTGCAGGTTGCATTGGGGGAATGAAGAAAGAAAACTGGAACATTGGCAAGAATGATTTCAAAAAGTGGTTGGAAAAGGATTTTAAAAATGTAATTCACTTATCAGTTATTCACACATGGCTGCAATGCAGTGCAGCAGGGCAGAGATTAGATTTATTCCCTTAAACTGTGTGAGCTCTTTTCTCTGCTTCTCTACGCTTTGCACCTCAGGTCCTGTCAATCACAGGGCCAGGGTTCCAAGACAAAGAGCAGCAGCCAAGGAAGTGAGTTGGCAGCCCATATAGTGTCCATTTCTGCTGCCAAGTCTTGTGCTGCTCTGTTGAGGTTTCTCCCCCAATCGGCAGAGCAGTGTTAGCAATGCTGCTTTTGAGAGTTACGGCTAGATTTTCTTCCCCCGTCCTGACCCAAATCAGCAAAATATGCAATATAGCAAAGATGTCCAAAGCCCGATCCCCAATGCTGAAAAGTGCTGTGCACTTTCCTTCCTTGCAAGGATTTCTCTCTGTTCATGGGCCTCCCACATTCATAGAATCTTAGAACAATGCAACTCAAAGGGAAGCCATTCAGTCCACCATGCCTGTGCTTTCTCTTGGAGCTATCCAAGTAATCTCACTCCCCTGCTCTTTCCCCAAATTCCTTCATTCTCTTCCATTATGTATTTATCCAGTTCTCTTTTGAATGTTACTAATGAATCTGCTTCCACAGCCTTTCAGACAGTGTAATTCATGCCATAAGAAATCGCTATGTCACTAAACATGGTTCCTCAAATCACTTCTGGCTCTTGTGTCAATCACCATAAATCCGTCTCCTCAGCTTTCTGAACCTTCTGGCAATGGAATCAACTTCTCTAAATTTATTCTAACAAAACCCTTCATGTTATTGAACACCTCTATCAAATCTGTTCCAAGGAGTAAGAAGGACAACTCCAGTCTCTCCAATTTACTTAAGTCCCTTATACCTGGTACCAAGCTGGGAAATCTCCTCTTGAAGGCCTTCAAGTCCTTCCTCAAGTGTGGTACACAGAATTTGAAATAATTCTGGGACCTAAGCAGTGTTTTATTATTTCCTGTGAGAAATGTGTTTTGTATGTGAGGTGTGGGTATTTTCTTACCCTCAGAGTAATTGCCCCAATTGAACTTATTCCAGCTGCAAGCTTTTTTTAAAATAAAGGCAGTTATTTATTTTCACACACTGGCCCTGCAATGAGTCACTCACTCCACACACACAAACATGCAAACACACCAATATACAGTGTCACTCACACGAAAATTAGATACAGATGAAGAAAAAAGCAATATGATTACAAAATATAATTATCTCAGTCTTTCTTTCTTGGCAGGCCTGTAGTTTCTTAGATGAGTTGATGCTTTTAGTTGAAGTGAAGGTCTTGTAAGTAGAGGATTCTCAGCAAGCTGCGAGGCTTCTTGTCATTGAATTGCCAGGTGAACTTGAAGTTTCCCACAATCAAGGCATCGCTTTTTATTACCTTGGCTGCAAAGTTGACATGCACCTGGTTCAACAGCTTTTCTGATGGATTTGTAAAGGATTCTGTCTCTGCAAGCAGCTTTTGCTGTCTTAAAAGCAGACGGAAAACATGGCTGTGCTCATCATGTGACTTGTACAAGTTCAAAATCCTTGTCCAAAGCAAAGGTGTGTGTTGATTACACATCCTGTGTCATCATTTGACATTTTGAAATTCATCCTATCCGGTTTGGATGAGAAATTATCATAATACAATGGAAGGATCCTTTTTACGTTCTCCAAAGACATATTGGCCTGGATTTTCATCTTCGTGCCGGGTAGGGGGAGTTGGGAAAATTCCCAACTTGGCCCGCCCACCTTGGGAGAAAGTGCTTACAAGGTGGGATTTTTATTGCTGGGGGCCGTGTGCAAGCTGGAGTTGGGCCGGCTGACCCGGGAAGAAGTCCAGAGGCAGCCACAGAAGCTGATGGGTGCGGAGGAAGCCTATTTAAGAAGCCCACCTGGGTGCCACGGGACTTGTTCCTAGTGAAAATAAAAATATGAAGGCCATTCATCCCTCACCCCTCACACCCCCTTCACCCTCCAAACACTCCCCATGCCCCATCCATGCTACCTCATTTCTCCCACTCACTCACCTCCATGTCCCCTTATGCCCCCATGCCAAGCTCTGCCGTTCAACTTTTCTACCAACCCACTGTGTCCCGTCATATCCCCATGCCCCCTCCCACCCCTATGGCCCCTCATGCCCCCTGTGCCAAGCTCTACCACTTCCATGCCTATGGACCCACTGTACACTTTCCAGGGCCAATGTTGAAAGAGGTGGCTGTAGAGGTAGTAGATGCATTGGTAGCCATCTTTGAAAATTCTATAGACTCTGGAATGATTCCTGCAGATTGGAGGGTGGCAAATTTAATCCTACTATTAAGAAAGGAGGGAGAGAGAAAATGGGGAACAACAGACCTGTTAGCCTGATGTCAGTAGTAGGGAAAATGCTAGAAACCAAAATAAAGGATGTGATAACAGGACACTTAGAAAATAATGGTAGAATTGGGCAGAGTCAACATGGATTTATGATGGGAAATTATGTTTAACAAACCTGTTGTTGTTTTTTTTGAGGATGTAATGAGCAGAATAGATATTGGGAAACAATTGGATGTGGTATATTTAGATTTCAAGAAAGCTTTTGATAATATGCCACACAAGAGATTAATAAACAAAACTCCACCATCACTATCCCTGGGTATGTCCTGTCCCACCGGCAGGACAGACCCAGCAGAGGTGGCGGCACAGAGGTACATTGTCGTTATGAAGTTGCCCTAGGAGTCCTCAACATCGACTCCAAGCCCCATGAATTCTCATGGCATCAGGTCAAACATGGGCAAGGAAACCTCCTGCTGATCACCCTCCCTCTACTGATGAGTCACTGCTCCTCCATGTTGAACATCACTTGGAGTAAGCACTGAGGGTGGCATATGCGCTGAATATACTCTGGCTGGAGGACTTTAATGCACCACTACTTACCGAACTGGCTGAGTCCTAAATTACATAGCTGCAAGACTGGGTCTGCAGCAGGTGGTGAGGAGCCAACAAGAGGGAAAAACATACTTGACTTCATCCTCACTGACCTGCCTGCTGAAGATGCATCTGTCCATGATAGCATCAGTAGGAGTGACCACCAGTCATTATGAAGACGAAGTTCCGCCTTCACATTGAGGATACCCTCCATCGTGTTGTGTGGCACTACCACCGTGCTAAATGGGATAGATTTTGAACAGATCTAGCAACTCAAGAGTTGGCATCTATGAGGTGCTGTGGGCCATCAGTGGCAGCAGAATTGTACTCGAACATAATCTGTAAACTCATGGCCTGGCATATCCCCCACTCTACCATTACCAGGATCAACCCGGTTCAATGAAGAGTGCAGGAGGGCATGCCAGGAGCAGCACCAGATATACCTAAAAATGAGGTGTCAACCTGGTGAAGCTGTAACACAGGACTACTTGCGTGCCAAACAGCATAAGCAGCAAGTGTTAGACAGAACAAAAACAGAATTACCTGGAAAAACTCAGCAGGTCTGGCAGCATCGGCGGAGAAGAAAAGAGTTGACGTTTCGAGTCCAATGCTGCCAGGCCTGCTGAGTTTTTCTAGGTAATTCTGTTTTTGTTTTGGATTTCCAGCATCCGCAGTTTTTTGTTTTTATCTAGGTGTTAGACAGAGCTAAGCGATCCCCCAATCAATGGATCAGATCTAAGCTCTGCAGTCCTGCCACATCCAGTGGTGAATTGTAGTGGACAGCTAAACAACTCACTGCAGGAGGAGGCTCCACAAATATCCCCATCCTCAATGATGGGAGAGCACAGCACAGCAATGCAAAAGATAAAGCTGAAGCATTTGCTACAATCTTCAGCCAGAAGTGCCGAGTAGATGTGATGTCTGCTTTATTATCTGAGGAGTCGCAAATGGTGCTTAACATTGTACAATCATCAGCGAACATCCCCACTTCTGATCTTATGATAGGAGGAATGTCATTGATGAAGCAGCTGAAGATGGTTGGGCCTAGGACACTACCCTGAGGAACTCCTGCAGTGATGTCCTGGAGCTGAGATGAGTGACCAACAACCACAGCCATCTTCCTTTGTGCTAGGTATGACTCCAACCAGCAAGAGTATTCCACCTGATTCCCATTGACTCCAGTTTTGCTAAGGGTCCTTGATGCCACACTTGATCAAATGCTACCTTGATATCAAGGGCAGTCATTCTCACCTCACCTCTTGAGTTCAGCTCTTTTGTCCATGTTTGAACCAAGGCTATAATGAGATCAGGACCTGAGTGGTCCTGGCGGAACCCAAACTGGGCATTAGTGAGCAGGTTTTTGCTAAGCAAGTGCTGCTTGATAGCACTGTTGATGACCCCTTCCATTATTTTGGCCTCCTCCGGAGTTCCCCAGCATCACAGATGTCAGTCTTCAGCCAATTTGATTCACTCCACATGATATAAAGAAACGGTTGATGACACTGGATACTGCAAAGGCAATGGGCCCTGACAATATTCCAGCAATAGTACTGAAGACTTGTGCTCCAGAGCTTGCGCACCCCTAGCCAACTGTTCCAGTACAGCTACAACACTGGCATCTACTCAACTGTGTGGAAAATTGCCCAGGTACGACCAGTACACAAAAAGCAGGACAAATCCAACCCGGCCAATTACCGCCCCATCAGTCTACTCTCGAACATCAGTAAAATAATGGAAGGGGTCATCAACAGTGCTATCAAGCGGCATTTGCTTAACAATAACCTGCTCACTGATACCCAGTTTGGGTTCCGCCAGGACCACTCAGCTCCTGACCTTGGTTCAAACATGGACAAAAGAGCTGAACTCCCAAGGTGAGCTGAGAGTGACTGCCCTTGATAGCAAGGCACCATTTGACAGAGTGTGGCATCAAGGAGGCCTAGCAAAACTGGAGTCAATGAGAATCGGGGAAAAACTCTCCGCTGGTTAGAGTCATACCTAGCACAAAGGAAGATGGTTGTGGTTGTGGGAGGTCAGTCATCTCAGCTCCAAGACATCACTGCAGGAGTCCTAGGCCCAGCCATCTTCAGCTAATTCATCAATGACCTTTCTCCCATCATAAGGTCAGAACTGGGGATGTTCGCTGACGATTCCACAATGTTCAGCACCATTCTCGACCCCTCAGGTACTAAAGCAGCCCATGTCCAAATGCAGCAAGACTTGGACAATATCCAGGCTTGGGCTGACAAGTGGCTAGTAACATTTGCACCACACAAGTGTCAGGCAATGACCATCTCCAACAAGAGAGAATCCAACTATCGCCCCTTGACGTTCAATGGCATTACCATCACCAAATCCCCCACTATCAACATCCTGGGGGTTGCCATTGACCAGAAACTGAACTGGACTAGTCATATAAATACTGTGACTCCAAGGGCAGGTCAGAAGCTAGGAATCATGTGACGAGTAACTCACCTCTTGTTCCCCCCAAAAGCTGTCTACCATCTACAAGGCACAAGTCAGGAGTGTGATGGAATACTCCCCACTTGCCTGGATGAGTGCAGCTGCCACAACACTCAAGAAGCTGGACACCGTCCAGGACAAAGCAGTCCACTTGATTGGCACCACATCCACAACATTCATTACTGCCACCACCGACGCATAGTAGCAGCAATGTGTACAACCTACAAGATGCACTGCAGGAATATACCAAGGCTCCTTAGACAGCACCTTCCAAACCCACAACCACTACCATCTGGAAGGTCAAGGGCAACAGATAGAATGGGAACATCACCACCTGTAGGTCCCCCTCCAAGTCACTCAATATCCTGACTCGGAAATATATCACCATTCCTTCACTGTCACTGGGTCAAAATCCTGGAACTCCCTTCTTGACAGCATTGTGGGTGTACCTGCACCGCATGGACCGCAGCAGTTCAAGAAGGCAGCTTACCATCATCTTCTCAAGGGCAACTAGGGATGTGCAATAAATGCTGGCCCAGCCAGCGAAGCCCATATCCCGTGAGTGAATAAAAAAAATTAGAACACATCGGATTGGGGAGGATGGGGGAGGGGGTAATATATGGCATGGATTGAGAATTAGTTAACAGACAGAAAACAGGGAGTAAAAATAATGGGGCATTTTCAGGTTAGAAGGCTGTGACTGTTGGGGTATCGCATGGATCAATGCTTGGGACCCAGCTATTTACAATCTATACCAACGCTTTGGATGTGGGGATTAAATGTAATATTTCCAATTTCGCAGATGACACAAAACTAGGTGGAAGTGTGAGGAGTGAGGAGGATGCAAGGAAGCATCAAGGGGATTTGGAGAGGCTAAGTGAATGGGCAAAAATTTGGCAGATGGAATACAATGTGGAGAAATGCGAAGTTATGCAATTTGGTAGGAAAAACAGAAACTCCGAGTATTTCTTAAATGGTAGGAGTATGGGAAATGTTGAAGTTCAAAGGGGCTTGGATGTCCTTCTTCATGAGCCACTAACAGTTAACATTCAGGTACAGCAAACAATTAAGAAGGAACATGGTATGGTGGCTTTATTACAAAAGGATTTGAGTATATGAATAAAGATGTCTTGCTGCAATTAGATAGGGCCTTGGTAAGATAGAACTTGGAGTATTTTGTGCAGTTTTTATCTCCTTCGATAAGGAAAGATATACTTGCCACAAAGGGAGTGCAACGAAGGTTTGCCAAACTAATTCCTGGGATGGGGGAATTGCCCTATGAGGAACGATTAAACAGGCTGGGCTATTATTCTCTGAAGTTTAAAAGAATGAGAGGTGATCTGATTCAAACATACAAATTTCTTACAGGGTTCGACAAGGTAGATGTAGGAAGGATGTTTTGCCTGGCTGAGGGGCTTCTGAACCAAGGGACACAGACTCAGAAGAAGGGGCAGGCCATTTGGTACCGAGGTGAGGAGGAAATTCTTCACTCAAAGGGGAGAATCTTTGAATTTTCTGCGCCAGAGGGCTGTAGAGGCTGAGTCTTTGAGTATGTTCAAGGCTGAGATCAACAGGTTTCTACACATTAAAAACATCAAGGGATATAGGGATAATGCAGGAAAATGCTGTTGAAAAAGAAGATCAACCATAATCTCACTGAATGGTGGAGTGGGCTCAAAGAGCTTAATGACCTACTCCTGTTCCTATTTCTTATGTTCCAACCCCATAGTGAATAGTGGTATGCGTAAAAAGAAGGTAATCCATTGATAACTTTCTCCTATGCTTGAATGACACAAAGATTGGCTGGGTGATTAACAATGAGGTTGAGTGTCTTGGGCTACAGGAAGATATAAACGGGATGGTTACAAGGGCAGATAAGTGGCAGATGGAATTTAACCCTGAAAAGTGTGAGGTGATACACTATGGAAGAAGTAATTTGACAAGGAAGTATTCAATGAACGGCATGACACTAGGAAGTTCTGAGGAACAAAGGGACCTTGGCGTGTGTGTCCATAAATCTCTGAAGGCATAGGGGCATGTTAGTGGGGTGGTGAAAAAGGCATATGGGATACTTGCCTTTATTGATTGAGGCATAGATTACAAAAGTAGGGAGGTCATGTTGGAGTTGTATAGAACCTTGGTGAGGCCACAGCTGGAGTACTGTGTGCAGTTCTGGTCGCGACATTATAGGAAGGATGTGATTGCACTGGAGGGGGTGCAGAGGAGATTCACCAGGATGTTGCCTGGGATGAAACATTTAAGTTATGAAGAGAGGTTTGGTAGACTTGGGTTGTTTTCATTGGAGCAGAGAAGACTGAGGGGCGACCTGATCGAGATGTACAAGATTATGAGGTGCATGGACAGGGTGGATAGGGAGCAGCTGTTCCCCTTAGTTGAAGGGTCAGTCACAAGGGGGCATGAGTTCACGGTGAGGGGCAGGTGGTTTAGGGGGGATGTGAGGAAAAACTTTTTACACAGAGGGTGGTGACAGTCTGGAATGCACTGCCTGTGAGAGTAGTGGAGGCGGGGTGCCTCACATCCTTTAAAAAGTACCTGGATGAGCACTTGGTATGTCATAACATTCAAGGCAATGGGCCAAGTGCTGGTAAATGGGATTAGGTAGGCTGCTCAGATGTTTCTCACGTGTCAGTGTAGACTCAATGGGCCGAAGGGCCTCTTCTGTACTGTGATTCTCTGAATAAAAAGCCTGGACTGCAAGCTAATAAAAGTGTCAATCATCCAGGCCCTTTGAAATTTCAAAAACCACAAACCAAGAACCCTTGAAACCACTTAAGTTGTGTGAGCAAACATGAAATTGATCACAGAGATAAAAGACCCTGAGCTCCTTTATACTTTCATGGGATCTGGGCATCACTGGCAAGACCAGTATTTGTTGCCCATCCTAATACTAATCGCCTTTCAACTAAGTGGCTTATCACACCATTTCAGAGGGAAGTTAAGAGTCAATCACATTGCTGTGGGTTGGGAGTCACATGTAGGCCAGACTAAATGAGGATGGCAGATTTTCTTTCATAAAGCATATTAGTGAACCAGATGGGGTTTGTTTTCATGACAATTAACAATAGTTTCATGTTCACCATTATTGAGACTAGCTCTTTCAAATCCAGACTTAATAATTGAATTTAAATTCCACCAGCTGCCGTGGTGGGATTTGAACCCATGTCCCCAGAGGCCCAGAACATTAGCCAGGACCTCTGGATTACTAATCCAGTGACAGCTTCACAATGCCACCATCTTTCCCTAAGCCTTTGCATGGCTGAAAACCCAGAGAGCTATTACAATAGGGGAAATCCTGTAACCCATTGGAAACATTATTTGATTGACATCTCAGACTCTCTGATCTCTGTAGTCAATTTCACAGTGTTTGTTTGCACAAGTTAAGTGGTTTCAAGGGTTTTTGGTTTGTGGTTTTTGAAACTTCAAAGGGTCTGGATGACTGACACTTTTGTTAGCTTGCAGTCCAGACTTTTTTGTTCAAGCATAGGAGAAAGTTATCACTGGGTTTATTTTGCTCAGAGTTTTTTTGGTCCTATAAAGTGTGCAGTGGGTAAATAGGGCATGAAAGTGCCAGAGCTTGACATAGGGGGCAAGAGGTGCCTGCAAGTGTGGGTGGAAGGACAGAGCTCAGCATAAGGGGCTTGAGGGACCTGAGGGGATGGCTGGGGGTGTTCTAAATTAGCATAGGGAGCATGGAGGGGACCTTTTGAGCTTATCTTTTAAAAGTGCTCCTCATGCACACTAGGGTTCACTTCCACTCAAAGGCACCTTGGGCCATGCCTCCCTAAAAACCTGGCCTGACTCCATGAAAATTGCAGAGGGGTTGGATATGCTTATTCCTGCAACCGAGCCAGCCAGGTTGGAAGTGCCACTTGCAGAATTTTGACAGAAGCCAGCCCGCCCCCTTTAAAGGCACTCCCAAAGATTAGACAACCTGGGAATGAGGTCGGGAATCCTGGAATCGGGACCCACCCACATTTTTAAAGGGCTCCCAAGTCAACTTGACTCAGTGAAAATGCAAACCACTGGGTTTTGATATTTCTTTTGTCCAAGGTGAAACAGAAAGATGAGTCAGCTGGAATGCTACAGTTCTGTTGTTGATGTCTCATTCTTAAACAAAGAGATGTGTGAATTTCCCAGCTGGCTGTGAATGTCCATAATCAATGAGATATTTGCTTGAGAATGAGGACTGTCTGGCTCAGAATGCTAAAAAGTCACATGATTTTCAGTAGCCATTTTAATCAACAGTTAGTGTCCAAAATTTCAATAGTATTGTCTGAAAGTTCATAATATACTGATGTTCTAGCCTCTCCTGCTGTCCATCAGGGGTCACATGATATTCTGGGATGTTCCGACCAATGAGCCTTAAGTGCGGGCAATCTGGTGGGGTTGGGTCTTCCTGGCGAGAGTCCTGATCGAGCATGTAACCCCTGAAAAACTGTCTATAATAAAGTTTATCTGTTTATTGTTGAAACCTGCCCGCTCTTTTGAGTTATTACATTTGACGACGAGGGTAAAATAGCTCCGACGCTGTTCCTCCCCTTGTTTGTGTGAATACATCGAATCTTAAGAGAAAAAAAGACTACTCACCAGTCACTCCTCTCTTCAGTAGAATCGATCCTTATGATGCGACTATGGAAGACTGGAGCCAGTATATCAAATGCCTTGGATTTTATTTTGTTGTGAACAAAATTACCACGGAGGAAAAGCAGAAAGCCATCCTTTTGAGTGTATGTGGCAGTAAGACATACAATTTCATTCTCAACCTGACGGCCTCGAGTGCGCCCTATTCTAAATCCTATAATTAATTGGGAGACAACCGCACTTCCAGCTGAAGCCATCAGTAATAATGCAATGTTTTAAATTTAAATCCAGAGTTAGGGCCCCAGAAGAATCCATCACAACACATGTTGCAAATCTAAATCAGTTGATAGAACACTGCAACTTCGGAGACACGTGCAGTGCCAATTACTTGCTGAGATCGACATTAACTTTAAGCACGACCTAGAAATCTCCCTCGCTATAGAAAGTGCTGCGAGAGACTCACAGGCTTTGCAACACATACACCATGGTGATGTTCTTCATGCAGGGTGGGGACCTACCACTGAGTGTGGCAATAAAACCTGTCCAACAGCACCGAAGCAAGATGTCATGTCCGCTGTTAGAAACACAAAAAGGCCCAGTGGAAACACTTCAGCAGCGACTCCAAGATTAAGTTGTAGATTTGGAGATGACCACGGACTGGACACCTGTAAATTCAAGGAGGCAGAATGCCATTACAGCCATAAAAGAGGTCATGTAGAAAGTCAATGCAGGGCAAAGCCCATACAGGCCGTAAATCAGCAATCCAACATAACTGAATTAAAAAATACAATCGAACATGAAGCTGCCGACACCGACTTTTATTCCCTGTATAACGTAACCGCTGTAAAAACCGAACTTATCACTATTACGATCCAAGTTAATGAGAAGGCACTAGTAATGGAGGTGGATATGGGTGGAACAAAAACAAAAACAGAATTACCTGGAAAAACTCAGCAGGTCTGGCAGCATCGGCGGAGAAGAAAAGAGTTGACATTTCGAGTCCTCATGACCCTTCGACAGAACTTGAGTTCGAGTCCAAGAAAGAGTTGAAATATAAGCTGGTTTAAGGTGTGTGTGTGGGGGGGCGGAGAGAGAGAGAGAGAGAGAGGTGGAGTGGGGGGGTGTGGTTGTAGGGACAAACAAGCAGTGATAGAAGCAGATCATCAAAAGATGTCAACAACAATAGTACAAAAGAACACATAGGTGTTAAAGTTAAAGTTGGTGATATTATCTAAACGAATGTGCTAATTAAGAATGGATGGTAGGGCACTCAAGGTATAGCTCTAGTGGGGGGTTTTTTTTTAAATAGGTGGGAAAAGGAAAATCTTTATAATTTATTGGAAAAAAAAGGAAGGGGGAAACAGAAAGGGGGTGGGGATGGGGGAGGGAGCTCAAAACCTAAAGTTATTGAATTCAATATTCAGTCCGGAAGGCTGTAAAGTGCCTAATTGGAAGATGAGGTGTTGTTCCTCCAGTTTGCGTTGGGCTTCACTGGAACAATGCAGCAAGCCAAGGACAGATATGTGTGCAAGAGAGCAGGGTGGAGTGTTAAAATGGCAAGCGACAGGGAGGTTTGGGTCATTCTTGCGGACAGACCGCAGGTGTTCTGCAAAGCGGTCGCCCAGTTTACGTTTGGTCTCTCCAATGTAGAGGAGACCACATTGGGAACAACGAATGCAGTGGACTAAGTTGGGGGAAATGCAAGTGAAATGCTGCTTCACTTGAAAGGAGTGTTTGGGTCCTTGGACGGTGAGGAGAGAGGAAGTGAAGGGGCAGGTGTTGCATCTTTTGCGTGGGCATGGGGTGGTGCTATAGGAGGGGGTTGAGGAGTAGGGGGTGATGGAGGAGTGGACCAGGGTGTCCCGGAGGGTGCGATCCCTACAGAATGCCGATGGGGGGGTGAAGGGAAGATGTGTTTGGTGGTGGCGTCATGCTGGAGTTGGCGGAAATGGCGGAGGATGATCCTTTGAATGCGGAGGCTGGTGGGCTGGTGGGATAAGTGAGGACAAGAGGGACCCTATCATGTTTCTGGGAGGGAGGAGAAGGCGTGAGGGCGGATGCGCAGGAGATGGGCCGGACACGGTTGAGGGCCCTGTCAACGACCGTGGGTGGAAAACCTCGGTTAAGGAAGAAGGAGGATATGTCAGAGGAACTGTTTTTGAAGGTAGCATCATCGGAACAGATGCGATGGAGGCGAAGGAACTGAGAGAATGGGATGGAGTCCTTACAGGAAGCGGGGTGTGAGGAGCTGTAGTCGAGATAGCTGTGGGAGTCGGTGGGTTTGTAATGGATATCACCCATCACCCCCTACTCCTCAACCCCCTCCTATTGCACCACCCCATGCCCACGCAAAAGATGCAACACCTGCCCCTTCACTTCCTCTCTCCTCACCATCCAAGGACCCAAACACTCCTTTCAAGTGAAGCAGCATTTCACTTGCATTTCCCCCAACTTAGTCTACTGCATTCGTTGTTCCCAATGTGGTCTCCTCTACATTGGAGAGACCAAACGTAAACTGGGCGACTGCTTTGCAGAACACCTGCGGTCTGTCCGCAAGAATGACCCAAACCTCCCTGTCGCTTGCCATTTTAACACTCCACCCTGCTCTCTTGCCCACATGTCTGTCCTTGGCTTGCTGCATTGTTCCAGTGAAGCCCAACGCAAACTGGAGGAACAACACCTCATCTTCCGATTAGGCACTTTACAGCCTTCCGGACTGAATATTGAATTCAACAACTTTAGGTTTTGAGCTCCCTCCCCCATCCCCACCCCCTTTCTGTTTCCCCCTTCCTTTTTTTTTCCAATAAATTATAAAGATTTTCCTTTTCCCACCTATTTCCATTATTTTTTAAAAAAAACACCCCCACTAGAGCTATACCTTGAGTGCCCTACCATCCATTCTTAATTAATTCGTTTAGATAATATCACCAACTTTAACTTTAACACCTATGTGTTCTTTTGTACTATTGTTGTTGACATCTTTTGATGATCTGCTTCTATCACTGCTTGTTTGTCCCTACAACCACAACCGCCCCCCTCCACCTCTCTCTCTCTCTCTCTGCCCCCCACGCACACACCTTAAACCAGCTTATATTTCAACTCTTTCTTGGACTCGAACTCAAGTTCTGTCGAAGGGTCATGAGCACTCGAAACGTCAACTCTTTTCTTCTCCGCCGATGCTGCCAGACCTGCTGAGTTTTTCCAGGTAATTCTGTTTTTGTTTTTGTTTTGGATTTCCAGCATCCGCAGTTTTTTTGTTTTTATCTCTGTGGATATGGGGGACTCAATTAAAGTGGTGGGAGAGCACACTTTCAAATACCGTAATGAAGGTCAACAAACAATAAACCTGGAGTGGACAATTGCTAAATTAAAAACATAGACTGGAGGTCTATTCAGTTAAAGGGCATTGCCACAGTACAAGTGCATTATCGGCAACAGACAGCCCAGCTGCCTGCAATAATAGCAAAAGGAGAAGGATCCAGTCTTTTAGGCCGTTACTGGTTACAGAAGATCAAGCTTGACGGGTCTGAGATATTTCACTTGAAAACAGGAGTTCCTGAACTACTAAGGAAATATGACAGTGTATTTAGGGATGTATTAGGGAAGTTAAAAGGTGAGCAGGCTGTGATATATGTGAATCCTCAGGTGACTGGTCCTCATGGCCAAACTTTCACGTCCCGTGGCTGGACCCACGCCCGACCTGAACGGACATAAAATCGCGTGAGATGATGCCGGGTGAGCATCCCAACATCATCGCACACTCATGCAATACTTTACTCACCGGGCATGTGCAAAAGTCAGAAGAGTGCCTGTCAACAATTAAGTGGGCAAGAAAGCTCATTAATGGCCCAATTGTAAGTGCCCACCCTCTTCACGCCCCCACCGGCAGTGCCAAGCCTTTTTCAGGGCACATTGTACACTAGCTGGCTATTAATTGGCCAGCCAGTGTGAAATTGTGGTCAGGGGTCGATCGCGGTCGGGGAGACCACTTCCTGTCCACTCCCAGGCCTGCCAATTGTGCGCGCCCGACGAGCGCAAAATCCAGGCCAAGTTTCTTTAAGCCAGGCTTGTGCCTTATGTGTTGAAGGAGAAGGTGGATGCAGAACCTTGCTGGTTAGAAAAACTGGGCATCATCCAACCTGTCCAATTCTTGGAATGGGTAATACCCATTGTTTTTTTTTTATTCATTCATGGGATGTGGGCTTTGCTGGCTAGGCCAGCATTTATTTCCCATCCCTAGTTGCCCTTGAGA